>NW_020954585.1:33436589-33681549 GCF_900497805.2 Vombatus ursinus
TTTGTTGTATTCTCAAGGATGTTTGGAGGTAATATAGGGATTTGTATAGTCACTTTAGGAAAGCTAGTGAATTCCTGATAAATAAATTGCAGCCAGTAGCTAGAATTATTATATTTATATATTATTGTCATTATTATCCTCCTTGAAGTAGAACCTTATTGTCATGTTATGATGGAGGGAGAGAGACAAATGACAAAATGGGGTAATGCCAGCCTTAATGATTTACAATGGGCATTCTGTGTGTCCTGAAACCAATATAATAGTTATGGGTGTCTGTCAGGAACCCAAAAATGCTGGTGAATTGAGTTCAGGCTATACCACTAATTAGGTGGCATTTCAGTCAATAGAATACAACTGCCCCTCAGAGTCAAAGAAATGGACAGGATGGCATGAGGTTGCAGGCTGGTCCTACTTACATCCATCCTGATACAGCTTGACACAAAGGATAGTTGAGTAAGTGGAGATTCTTTGTATTCTGGTACCACCAAAATGCAAGATAAATGAGAATAAATCAGAAATACCAATACCTCAACTGTTTTTACTTCAGTGAAGGTGTCTCTGACCATCCAAAATGGCAAACTATGAGTGTCAATGAAACAGACTAAAGAAAAGAACACTTTCTTTATGCACAAGTATCACAACAAAACTGGAAACAGATCTTATATATAGGAAATGGCTTCATAATGCTTTTTGGCACCCAGTATCCTCAGATCTGAATCACAAGACAACATGTATTCCAAATAGTATATGGTAACTGTGAGAAAAAATTCATTCTAAATTAGAGGAAATAAGAGATAAAGTTGAGAAGTTGCTGAAATCTGAAAAAGAAACAGCAAGGAACCTGAAGTCATTTAAAATTTTCATTTAGTAAAAACTCTAGAAATTATATCTAAAAATTAAAAGGATGGCAAAAGCAATATCAATGTCAGAAATTATTTTGAAAAGGAGATGGGCATACTTAGACTGGAATTTTGAAGAGCCATTTTTTAATTCAAAGGACAAGCCAAATGAAATAATTCAATAAAGCTGAATTCACTATTAGCCATCATGAATGAATGTGTTCTCACAAAATATTTTATAGAAACTACACAAAATTTTCAGGAGGACTTGTACAAAATGAAAGAGTGTATGCAGTTGCTATTTCCACAGAAAGAACCATAGGAGGAAAAGTGGGGTTATCCAGGAATCCTAAAGACAGAGCAGACATAAAATACTTTGCATTGTTAATACAATGAATGACAAAGAGTCACATCAAAGGACAGGACCAAAATTCTGCAAATCTGGAAAACAGCAGGGTCAATTAAGATCTATAATTATTGACTCAAATGCTTCACACTGGGACATGAATTAGTAGCTTTCTAACAGATGCAAACTTTTTTTTTTAACTGAAAGCATGACATATTTACTACCAAAGGAGGAGAACACCAGTGTCTCCTTATATTTAGGTCAATTATATATTTACATTCTTTATATAAAGCATTCATAGCTTGTATCAAAAGAAATCTGTAAGTATAAACACCTACAAAAACCATGTTGACTGAAGAACGAAGAGTCTGCCAAAAAAATCTTGTTATTTAAAAAAAAAGGTATTGACTAGATAATTATTGAACAAGCCACTCAAAAGCAATATCTACACTGCCTTTGGTTAGCCTAAAATGTTTGATTTCAATGACTTTGACTCAATCTCATATTGATGACTTATTCATATTGCAAATATGTAAAATAGACTCAAGTATAGAGAGAACACTAGAGTATTTGATGTCTACATAGAAACATGTTCTACTAAGATGATTCCAAAAGACTCATGATGGAAAATCCTATCCATATCCAGAGGAAGAACTACGGAGTCTGAATGCAAATCAAAGCATACCATTTTCTCTCTCTCTCTCTCTCTCTTTTTTTTTTTGTTATTTCTTTCTCTTGGTATTTCCCTTTTGTTCTGATTCTTCTTTCACAACATGACTAATGTGGAAAAATGTTTAATATGATTGTACATGTATAACCTACATCAGATTGCTTGCCATCTTGGGGAAAGGGGAGCAGAGGGAGAGAGGGAGAAAAAAGTTTGGAACTCAAAATCTTATAAAAGTGAAAGTTGAAAACTTTCTTTACACGTAATTGGAAAAAATACTATTAAAAAACAAAATGCATTTGCCAAACACACCATAAAACATAATATGAAGAATAATTGACATAAAACACAGTATTTTAAAGAAAGTAAACCCCATTATGGTTCTGCCTAGCCACAAATCCATTATCATCTCTTCTAAATAGACCTAAGAATGCTTTCCATGTTAAAAAGGGAGTTGAATCAAAATATCTAATCACTTGATGTACTTGGAGGACATCAATCTATATATTGTAAGAATACCCATCAATCCTCTTCTACCTTTTGAACAAAGAAGTCTTAATCTTTCTTTAACTGCCTTAATCTTTCTATAACATGATGTGCTTCATAAAAATTATATGGGTTTTTATGAGGACAATTTCCAAATCTATTATATTGCATGTTATAGTTGCAAAAGTGGAATTCTAAGATTAGAATTATGTAGGTATTAGTTGTTTTAAACATATTCTTCTCAGTCAGTGTTCATTTCAGGATGCCCTTTAGGCTTTTAACTTAGCCACAGAATCTTCCCTAACATCTGATGTAGAGTTTGATGTCCCTTGCCTAAAGGAAATCAAACTTTTTGTAAATATCACCTTCATCCATTGGTTTATTGTGACCTACAAATTCAATGTCAAACCCTTTGGTGTCTATTTGAACTTGGCATATGTTAGGAAATTTACATTTACTGAAGCTAAATTATACTTTGGATATCATTAGAGAAAGGTTCCAAGTTATGAAGGAACTGTTTACATATCTCAGTGTGAGCCATATATGAATAATTTTGGAGGCTTGTTTTTATTTCTTTGTCATGTGTTCTGAGTGTATCTCCCAATCTTCTTCCTTTTTTTTTGAGAAGCATTATTTTTTTTCCTAGAGTAATCTTAAGGTAATAGGTCCTGTGTTTTGTTAATATGGTATAGGTTTTTATGAGGCTATTTTCCAAATCTTTCTAAGGAACATTTAATTACATAATATTTGGGGTTTTGGCTAATAAATAACATTAGTAAGAAATTAGAACATAATTCAAGAATCAGATATACTAGAATCTATTCCAGTTCTCTGCTACTAACTCATCTGTGACTATACAAACATATCCTCTATGGGTTTTGATTTTCTTATCTGTATAGTGGACATAATATTTAAAATATAATTTTTAAAATACTTAGATTAACTGCTACCCACTAGACAAAACCCAAATATAATGATGTCATTTTTGGCTGTATAAGATTATATTGTTGTATCCTCGAACACTTCATACTTCACTCCCCCCAAAAAAAAGAAAAAAAAAGGTTACTCACTTTGAGCTCCTCTTCTCCCTTTCTCTTCATCTCATATTCCCCTGAAATCATCCCCCATTATCTCCTCCTTCACTCTGGCAAAGAACTGGCCCATCTCCTTGACAAAGCTAACTTCTTTTCTCATACCCTTTCTGCCATCCCCTCCTATTTTCTCCAACAGATTGCCTCCGTTATCATGCCCTCCTTTTCAATCTCCATTCTCTACCTATCCACTGCTTTCTTCTATACTGCTTATAAACATGCCAAAGTCTCCCCAACCTTAAAAAACCTTCACTAGATTCTACCATTCCCACTAGGTGTTATTTCATATCTCTCCTCCCATTCTCAGATGGACTCCTTTAAAAAGCTGTATATATTAGGTGCCTCCACTTCCCTTCCTCTTTTCTCATTCTCTTCTAAACACTCTGCAATTTGGATTCTGACTTCCTTATTTAACTAACTTGCTCCAAAGCTGCCAATGATCTCATAATTGCCAAATCAAATGGCCTTTTCTTAATCTTTATCCACCTTCATCTCTCTGCAGCATTTGACTCTGTTGATCACTTCCTCCCTCTACAAAATCTCTTCTCTGTGACTCTTTCTTCTAATTTTTTTTTTTTTTGTGACATTGCTCTCTTTTGGCTTTTGTCTTGCATGTCTGACTACTCCTCAGTCTTCTTAGCTGAATCATCATCCATGTCATGCCAACCAACTGGATTTTCCCCAAGGCTCTGTCTTAGACAAGATTATCTTTTCTCATTATATTAATGATGTCAACAGCTCCCATGGGTTCAATTATCATCTCTGTGCAGATGATTCCCAGATGTATATATCCATTCCTAATCTCTCTCCTGATTTCCATGTCCACATCACCAACTCCCTATTGGATATTTCAGACTGGAGGTCCTACAGGCATCTAAAACACGTGTCCAAAATAAAACATATTACCTTTTCCCTCAAACCCATCCCTCTTCTGAATTTTCCTATTCTTGGCACCACCATTTTTCTATTCAAGTAGGTCTACAACCTCCGTGCATATCACCCTTGACTCCTCACTCTCACTCACCCATATATCCAACTAGTTACCATTTGACAAAAGCACTTGGTTACTCAGTCTTCTCTCCCTTCATAGCAGAGGCTCTTAGTCTTTTTTTTATGTCATCGACTCCTTTGCCAAGGAAGTGAAGCCTATGACCTCTCATCTAAGAATAATATTGTAAATGCACAACATGAAATATGTAGGATTACAAAGGGAAAAAATGCATAAATACAAATGTGTGTTCTTCCCATCCTAATTCAAAGACCCATTGAAATTTAAAGACCAGAGATTCAGAATCCATGCTTCATACAATCCTTAGGAAATTCCCCATAAATATAGGACCTTCTGCTGGACTCCAAGGGTCAGCTCCTCAGTTAGGTCCACAACTGGCATTTCTCTGTTCCTCATAGAAACTGTTGTATGCCTGAATGACTATCTTTTAACATGTCTGTGGATATTTCCCCTTTCAAAGGCCACTACCACTCTGGTGGTCATTGCTACCATATCTGACTGCTGGTAGGATTCCCATTTGGCACTTCTGAAGGGATCTCACCCAGGCCTCCCCAGAAAATAAATCCCCCTCAGAGGCTTGACTGGAGCTCCACTACCAGTAAATTGACCTGCTGCTGGACTCTGAAATTCTGAACTGGCTTGCTACTACATATATACACATGATACACACACACACACACACACACACACACACACACACACACACACATACAATATGTATATATGTATATATGAAAATACATATGTATGCATGTCCAAAGCTGTGTCTAAGCCAATCACAAGATATTTCATCTGTCTTTATGCAAACATCAAAGTACTTTTATCCTTTCAATTTGATTCAAATTGTTTCTGCCTAGTTTACACTTTTGATTGATTCAATTAAACTATTTGGGCCTTCTCTGATTCATTAATTGGCACAATAATTTCATTAACACCAATTTTGCAGTTCATTTAAAAATGGTTACTCTGAGAAATTTTTCCAAGCAATTTCCTACTAATTATCTGGCACATACCAGAATCATATGATTTAGAGTGGGAAAAGATTTTAGAAACCATCTGATCTGACCTTTCATCTTACATATGAGGAAACAGAGGCCCAGCAAGTGAGTCCCCAAAGGCCTACAGGTGTTATACCAGGATTTGAATCTAGAGCCTTTGACTCAAAATCCAATGTTCTTTCCATTAAAGTGAGCTTCTTTACCTTCATCAAAGCATAGATCCTAATGTAGCTGACATTATCATTGCCTTTAAGCTGGACTGGTGAGGATTCTTGCTAATTTTAAATACAATTTGTATTTTGCCACATTCTGGAAGAAATAATTAATTAGTGGGGGAAAAGTCATAAACCTGTGCTAAATTTGACTTCTTGAATTCATATTGTATATAAAGATGATCCTACTTACATACTATTAGATCAAACTGTGCTTCAGAGCCATTTTTCTGAAGCTTAATCTGATCCATTGGCTTGTTCTTGCTGTATCTCCTTTACTGCCAGTGGCATCCATTTGCAAAAAGGTTAGCTAAGGTTAGCCCTAAGTTTGTGGCCATGAAACAAAATATTTAAAGATATCTGAACCCCCTTCACTTGCCTCAAATTAACTTAGAAGTTATTTTATCATTCATTAATTAACAAGCATATTTTAATATGCACAATAATGTAGCTGGTGCAAAAATAAAAATCAAAGTATCTGTCCATAGCTAACTCACAGTTTAGCTTTTTATATTGAAGGCATCATGGTAACTTAAGTTCTGAAAGTATAATGGCTTCTGATTTTTGAGCAAACTTGTAATTTATTCAGTTATTTATTTAATCCAATTCTTTTCTTTTTCTTTTGGAAAATGTCTCATTTTTGTACTACCATTGAAGTAAAAGCTTGTCCCTCAAACTTCCAATCTGTTGTTTATCTTTGTAAAACCACCAAAAGCAGATGCATCTTGAACTGTTAATGTACAAAGGGTAGTGTTAGTATAAAGAAACAAAATTGTCTTCAGAAGAGTTTAATATGGTATTGTATTAAGTTTTTGCCGACAGAGATGCTGAAACTAACAAACAACTATGCCCTGAGGTAGACTATTTACATACTTTTCTGTTCTAAACTTTTAACTGCACAACCACAGAAAAGATAGTCAGAGGAAGGGTATAAATACAGTTCAATGAAAGGATGAGAAGTGACCCTAAGATTATGCATATGCATATAGGTATATATTATACCTACCCTATCCCCCAGCTACTTTTTGTCTATGGTTTAGAAGTTTACCACCAGAATCTATACCTTGTCTGCCAGTCTGAAATATCACAATATGGATCTGGCACATCAAAATCCTTCAATGATGCAGGAAACCATTTTGGAATGAACTAAACTGGACTTGGTCACTAAAGAACAAATGGATACTTGATCAAAGGGAAGTTGTCTACCATCCATTCTAATGAAACAGGTAGAATGCCATCCTGACTTGGTTCAGTTCTGTTGTTGTTCTTGCTTATTTGATTTAAATTTGCTGGAAAGCCTCCTGTTGCCTTGGGGGAAGGCCAGCTGGAGTAAGAAGCAATTGGCCAAATGCTGAAATTTTACATGTTATCTTTTAATGTTGGGAGGAAAGGGAAGCCCTATCTTGGAGTAGCTTGAAATGTGGTTTGTTTTCATATTCTTCATCATGCTTTGATGAAGTGGAGGTGGTTTTCAAGATGTCACACTATAGTTAAATAAACCTAGTATATGTTCAAAGTCAACAAGCTGCAGTGGAACCTGTAGGGGATTATGGAAGAGCCAATTTGATCAATTACTTTTCATTCCTGAAGGCTCTGCATGAGACAGAAGCCAGTGTACACAGTTTGGCAGATGAAGAATCCATTTGGTCAACACATGCCAGGATGGTAATGAACATTCCTTAAAACTTCATTTTTCATCTCAAGGAGAGAATAACACTAATCCCAGTCCCTGCTACTCAAAAGCAGCCAAGAAGATAACTGCAAATATTTTTTTAAGGCACCAGAAACTTGCATTCCATTAGGATAGACCAAGATTAGTCTATTGGCTTCTCTTCTTATACTTTAAAAAGTTCCATATCCTGGGGCAGCTAGGTGGATAGAGCACCAGTCCTGAAGTCAGGAGGAACTGAGTTCAAATCCGGCCTCAGACCAAACACTTGATACTTACTAGCTGTGTGACCCTGGGCAAGTCACTTAACCCCAATTGCCTAAAAAAAAAAAAGTTCCATATCCAGTTTTCTTGGCAGCTTCCTAAACTTTGTATTTTATTTCTTATTATTTTCATATTGATAAATAGCTTGAAAACTTTATCAAGGAAGAATTATCCAAAGTTGTTAGTTACCATGTGATATGATGGTCATTGATATAAATGATGATAGAGGTTTAAATATATTATAAATTCTATATACCTAGGAGAATCCACCACATCATTGGCCTAAGAACAGAGAGAAAGGCTGGATTAATATACTCTACGAGATGATCTAAATTAGTGGAGGTATGTTGCATGGTTCAACATTATAGTCCAATCCTATAGCATAAGTGGAATGGTCAACCAACTGAAAACACAGGTGAGAAAGGGTATAGAAGTAGGAGCCAGATAAGTGGTGATAGGGGTTATTTTGAGGGCCTACTGTGGCCAGATTACCATCACCACACTTCAGAAACAGGAAGCAACATTTACTTTGGTTGATGCAATTCAGATAAATAGGTTTAAATTGGATCTAATATCACAGCATCATCACTACCATGCTTCTGCAGTGGCATAGACATGATCCTAACCAAAACTTGAAACACCCCCCCCAGATGACATCATTTGCATTCAAGGAGAGATCCAAGCATCTCTGCTGAACATAAAATAGCGCGCATAGTTGGTGGGAGAGTCTGAAAGTTTCATACCAAATATCACACTATTAATATTCACTCACTCTCATACAGTGTGTTAATACCACACCACAGCAGGAAGGATCCATCCACCACCTCTTATCTTAGGCTTATAGTCTTAACACTCTGGAATCCTAAAAATAACTCACGTCATCAACATCACCATCATCATCATCATACATTAGCATTTATATATCATTTTAAGTTTCCAAAGAGCTTTACATGTGTTAACTCACTTGCTCTTCACAGCCCTATAAGGTAAACTATTATTATACACATTTTATAGATAAGGAAATTGAGGCTGAGAGAGGTTAAATGATTTGCCTAGGGTCACACAGATAATAAGCGTCTGAGTCAAGATTCAAAATCAAGTTGATCCCAAGTGCCACACCCTATTCACCTAGCTGCCAAGCTCTCCTTCCAAAAATGCTTTCAATTACTCTCCTTGCCTCCAGCTCCCTTAGCACTAAGAACTATGGAAAGAATTTTCCCTGCTGTCTCCCCACCCCCAACACAGCAGCATCAATTGGTCTTTTCTCTTCCTAACCCCAGCATAGTTCTATCTTCTAATATCGAACTTCCATTTTCTTACAAGCTACTATCCTCTTATGATGCCTCATTATGATATAGAAATTATCCTAGATTTTCAAATGTTTTATCAGCAAGCACAAGTTCTATAGAAGTTCTTACCAAGATAAAAAGAATTCAAGTACAGACATGGTAGTGTGCTATCCAATGGCTAGCCTGGCTAAGTTCCAAAAAGTCACCTGAACAATGACCATCAGATAAAGAATTTTTCAGCCATAGTAACTCATGATAATCATTTGCTCAAGTAGGAAAAAAATACAAACTACATTACTGGAGAGAGTCTCCAAACAAATAATATTATAACTCCTTCAGTCAAATATTTCAGCTTTCTCATCACTGAGAGGTAACATGGTTAGAAAGCTCATGTTGTAGTCAGGAAAAACTAGGTTCAAACCTTGCTCCTGAATATACTAGCCAAATGATACAACCGCTCAGTGCCTCAAGCAACTCCCTAAAAGTCTGAGTTGCCATTCTGTATTGATTAAGGAAATTTCCTCACTAAGTGTTTCTTACACTGATGTAATCACAAATTGGGCCAAAATAACCTTAAGGTATAAATTTAAATTCTTTTGCTGCAATTCTACCCTTGTACCTCATCATCATAATGTGGGAGTAACCATGATTTCTCAAAGACTATGCCAGGAGAACACTAGTGGAAAGCTGGAGAGGCTTCAGGTATGAATTCAGTAATGTCCCATATGTCTGATGTCTAATGCCCAGAATGGATAAATAAGGAAGTTAATAAATAAATAAATAAGGAGGCTCATTACCAGGGTAGCATCAGAATTTTAAACTTTTTGGTCACTGCAACTCTGAAGACCATCCACTAAATATCTGTGGGACCTTGGACAAATTACTTAACCTCTTTGAGTCTTAGTTTCCTCTTAGACATCCAAGGTCTTTTCCTGTGCAAGATCTATGAGCCTACTCATACCTAGAGTGGCTGAAACCTGCCTCAGCGGAAGGAGAACCAACATCAACCAAATTCTGAACTATTTCAGGGTTAAATATGATTGAAAATGAAATTACAATGATATTGCAACATTTTAGAAGATTACAACGGAATAATGAGATTTCTTTCAAATGCATTTTGGCATATCATTTTTAAGTATAATTAAAAGTTCACGTGACTCAGAATCTAGAAAAGAAAAAACAAAAAAAAATAGAGAGGAAGAGAATTAATTTACAGATAGTTGTTCATCAACAGAATGGGAGATTGAGGTTAAGAATAATAAAAAAAACTGACATCAAAATTTGTTAGGAAAAGGAATGAATTGCCAAGAAAAGTCATAGAATCATCCTCTCTCTGACTCTTTAATATGATAACTCTCATCTGTCTGGTATGGTAAATGTGTTCCTGTCTGGAAAAGGAGCAAAACTGCAGGAGTGGGAGAAGGGGGGGGGAGAGTAGAGAGACTAGAAGTCTTACGGCTTCTCATAACCCTATTATTTAAAGAGTTTGATTGAAGGAACTGGTAGTTAACTAAGTAACATCCAATATGAAAAAAAAAAAAAGTACAGCTTGGCAATGTTGAAGGATACAAATGCAGGGATTAAGAAATAATCTGAAACTTAAAGATTATGATGAGGATACCAGGGAAATTTCCTAATGGAGGTATCTAACAAATTTGATATATTTCCCAAAGCAAAAATTGGAGTGCCACTGCTTAAAATATTTAAATCAGTCTAGACAAATCTCCAAAAATAACTCCCCCCGCAAAAAAAGTTTTCTGTACAATACCACACTGGCTCCTAGAGGTTGTATTCAGCATGTATTTTACATTTTCTGCTTCTGTACCTCATAATATTGCTCATTTCTAACTTCTTTTAATTTTGTATTTTCCCCAAGTATTGAAAGAATCATAATAAAGTTTTAAAAGAAAGTGAGACATTGAATAATTCCAAAATTCCAGTTAAATAAAAAACCACTTAAGTGTTCAGTGGCAGTAAGATTTTAAAATTAGAAGCCTGTTAAATTTATTTTGCTAATTTAGAGTTTAATTCTGGATTCAGCATGGATTCCAAACTTGTAGATTTTGAGTCTACAATAAATGTAGTATTGACTTTAGTGAGCTACCTAATTATTTTTCCAGAAACTTAGAGTGGAGTCAGCAGCAGGATGTAAAGTGGGCTTTGAAGGAATATTTTGTGACTTTATGCTTCATCAAATGTAGTTTCTTATTTCCATCTTGGTTAGAAAATTAAATTTGAAGTACTGCCTAGAATACAAACTAAATTGGAAGTATTAGTTCAAAGTACAATATGTTATAGGGTTTGATTGATGTCAGGAGTCCATTAAACATAATCACACAATAATGTGCTGTGGACAGAACTGAATTATTCGAGTCTTTCCAAAAAACCAGATGTCTCTGTGTAAAAGACATGAATGCTGAAACACTTCCCACAGACCAAGAAAAGACAAGTGGCAAATGTTTAGGTGCCACATAGTTAATCATCAGATAGAATGCGTAAGAAGTTAAAGAAAAGTTATCATGGATAGAGCACCAGTCCTGGAGTCAGAAGGACCTGAGTTCAAATCCAATCTCAGACACCTAACATTAACTCACTGGCTGTGTGACTTTGGGCAAGTCACTTAACCCCAACTGCTTCAAAAAAAAAAAAGGGAAAGAAGAAAAGTTATCACAGCTATGCTATTAATTTACATCCCCAATTGGTAGTACAGGGATATAGTACTGGGCTTGAATTCAAATCCAGCCTTAGGCACTTGCTAGCTTTGTGACCCCAGACAAGTCATTTCACCTCTGCCTCAGTTTCCTTATCTGTAAAATGAGGATAATCATAGCCCCTACCTCTCAGGGTTGTTATGAGGATCAAATTAGGTAATAATTGTAAAGCACTAAGCACAGTGCCTAGCACCTAATAGGCATTTAATAAATGCTTGTTTCCTTCCTTCCTGGAACAATGACAGCTTCATTCTGAAGTATTCCAGATCACCAGTCTTTCCACGTGCATGAGACATGGTGGTGGATTGGAAGGCATATTAGCTCTAATCCTCAAACCCTGGTTCTGCTACTTTGAACCTGAAATTTCCCAACTGTAAATGGATGAGGTTGGACCAGATGGTGTCTACAGTCATTTCCAATACTAAATCCTACATTAAACCTTAGCAATAAAATCTTCTGGTATCATACAGCAGAACACCATGTTCATTTCAAAATAAATGTAATCATAATAAAATAGGTGTTATCCAGAGGGATATTTCCAAATCTAGAACTCAGAAATATTTATATTGAAAAATCCCTTGGAAAACATTTTTGTTTTTTAAGAAATCCTTTTAAAATAGTTACATTGTCTATAGGTCTGAATTTTTTTCTCTGAGAGTGGAATAGGGGAAACTATTGTAATCGTGTGTATCATGAAAAAAACATTTATTAAGGAACTCACAGTGTATTGTAAAGAGTATTGCTCCTGAATTCAGGAGCGGTCTGAATCTCTTTTTTACAACTTACTGGCTTTGAGATCCTGGACAAGTCAATCAATTTCTTTGAATCTCAATTTTCTCATCTAAAAAATGGGCACAGTACCTCACAGAATTATTGAGAGGATCAAATGAGATAATGTATATCAAAGTAGTCTGCAAACCTTAAAACACCATGTAAATGGCAGTTGTTAGCATTACTTTTATATACTCATATGTATCTCTAGGTGAGCTGCTAATTATAGCAAATTAGAATAAGGAGATCTTATGTAACCTTACAGTGGATGAACATCATCTTTAGCTCCCCTACCATCACAGACCAATCCCATTTGGGACTGGCATATTCAAAACTATGGAATCATAGATCTAGAGCTGAAAGGGACTTAAAGGCCAAATCGTTTTATACGTGAGAAAATTGAGACCCAGAGAAGTTAGGTGACTTGCCCAAAGTCACACAAATAATAAGCATCCAAGACAGCATGTGAACCTAGTTTTTCTGACTCCAGAGTTAGTGTTATTTTCACTGTATCACACATTGCCTCCCTAAATTAAAGACTTATGTATTCTAATTCAAAGTACTTGAGAAGAGGGCTTATATGTAAGTGTTGTCATCTCTTACTTTGGTCAAGCAAAATGAAGAAAACAATGAACACAGGTTTTAGGAGACATATCAATACTTCAAGTATTCATGATTTATTTCATCAGTGTGAGTACTTCCCCACTGATACAGATCATCCATATTTTCTTCCTTCATACTACTAGAACTACTAGAGCAGAATAAATTGTTCAAATGGTTCATATGGTGAATTCAGTTTCACCACTCCCTTTCCCTTTTGCTTTCCTGTTGAATTTGATGTATTTCTATATCAAGCTGTTTATATGTGTATCTTCAACCTTCTTTGTCCACTTCAGACAAATGAGGTTTATCTGATGCCTCCCACCTCTTCCTCCATAGTTGTATATTCTTCTTCTCATGTATTCCAGTTATGAGAACTTGCAAGTTTCATCCTTTTCTTCTTCCTTTCAATACTGATATCTTCTCTTTATCTTTAATTCTCTTCCTTCTCTTCAGACCCTCAGAAGAGAATCAATTCACTTCAACAATCTATGTTTTTCTTATTTTAATTCATCAATACACTTTGAGGACATTAAGGTTCTGGAGGGACTCATTTCTACTACCCCTTTAGAATGTTAGTACTGCATCATCATTTGCCTCCTTCTAATTGCTCAAATAAGTTTATCTTTCTAGATTTCACTAAGTAGATTCCTCTGATTGAAAAGTTCCTTTTCAACTCTGGTTTTTTCATGAGAAATGCTTGAAATCCATTAAAAATTACTTTTATTTACCTACTGGATTTTACTAAACTTTACAGGATGTTATTCTTAGTTACAAGTATATCTCCTTTGCTTTTTGGGACGTTGTATTCCAAAATTTCTTCTTATTTATACTTGAATTTGACAGCTCTTATGTGATCCCAATTATGTATCTTTGGTATTTGAACTCATTTTTTTCTGAATGCTTGCATCATTTTTTCTTTGAAGTAGAAGCCCTGGATTTTGACTGTGACATTTCTTGGACTTTTCCTTTGGAGATTCCTTTTAGGAGGTGCTCAGTGGTTTCTCTCTGCCTTCCTTTTGTTCTCTGATTCTAGATGTTCTGCACAGTTTTCTTTTATAATGTCTTTAAATGTAATGTCTAGGCCTTTTTTTTAAATCTTGATTTTCAGGGAATCCAGTGATTATTGAATTATTTTTTCTTGACTTGTTTTCCAAATCAATTATTTTTGATAGCAGATATTTTACATTTCTTATACTTTTCCATCTGTTGGTTTTATTTCTTCTTATCTTGTGGAACTATTGATTTCCATTGGGTCTATTCTAATTTTCAGATATTCTGTTTCTTGGATGAGGTTTGACCCCTTCTTTTCTAAGCTACTTATTCTCTTTTCAATTCTTTTCTCCAGAGGTTTTATTTTATTTTTATCTCTTGCTTCATTTCTTCCAGTTATTCCTCTTGTCCTTGTGGGAAATCCATTCCTTTTCTTTAAGTCTTGATATGTCACTGTAATGTGGTTAGTATTTGGTGTTCTCTTTGGTTTACTCGTCTCTTCAGCTTTAGTTCCTGAATTGGAGCTTTTTTTTTTCTCCCCAGGGCCAGGCTCTGCTCCTTGCTATACTTTTTGGGTGAAGTGGTTGTTCCTGCATGATCTCACCCTAGGTCCTCTAGGTTCTTGCACAGACTTTCATTTTCTAGGGTTAAAACTCTCTGAATCTTTGAGATTCAAAGTGCTGGATCTTCAGGAACTTCCTTAGCATCTGAGGACAAAACATTAGGGACCTCAGATCTCCTGGGTCTAGACTGCCTACTCTGATCACTGTGGCATCACAGTGCTTGGGACAGCTTTGAAGAGTAAGCTGCTGATTGCTGCCCCCCAGAACTTCCATGGTCCCTGGGGTTTTCTGACCACACGGGGAAACTCTCTACTCTTGCTGCTTCGGTGACATATAGCTACACATATCCCATGTCTGGTCACACTAGCACTTGTTTTGCTTGAAG
The DNA here is from genome assembly GCF_900497805.2 of Vombatus ursinus. Classification (NCBI taxonomy): domain Eukaryota; kingdom Metazoa; phylum Chordata; class Mammalia; order Diprotodontia; family Vombatidae; genus Vombatus; species Vombatus ursinus. The sequence continues at coordinate 33,451,483 of NW_020954585.1, forward strand.
AACCTCTTTTCTTATTGACCATAGCCTTATGGCTGGCTTTCTGTGTAGCTGTGTAGTAGAAATGTCACTAGTAAATTTGTTGATCATTATTCACCTTCTTGTGAACTTTTGTTAGAGTAGGTGTGAGAGAGCTGGGCAGCCTGACTCCCATTTAGGCTGATGTGGCAGGTGAAAGTGCTGTCCTCAAATCCTCAATTCCTTCACAGACACCTCAAGTTGAATAATAATTTAAAGAATGAGATTATTTATATCAACCTACATAATTTTAAATGATAATTTATATGCATTAAAATATCAAATAAAGTATAATGAATTGAGATACAAAATAGAAGCAGAAGAACTCTACCAGCCCAAGGAAAGACTAACCTAGTTTGACCAATACAAATCAGAAACTTTTTTTAGCATTGTCAGTCAACCAATACCTCCCAGCTTTTCCCCATGGTGAGAGACAAAACCTAATGATCACTAACTATATCTGAAAACAGCCAAGATCTCATCAACATATGGTTAACTGTCAATTAGCTATTTGTTTACTAGTGTTTCTGGCAACTCTCACAGAAGTACAACAAAATATAACAGTAAAGAAATAAACAAGATAAAGGACATGACTCTTTTTCTAATAAAGAATTTACCCTCATGCTAGAGCCTAACTACTTTGCAAATCACATTTTTAATTGTTAAAGAACTCAAAATCAACAGAATTTCAGATTTATGACAGAGGAGAAGACAACATGTTTGGTAGAAAGACTAATGAGAAAACAGTATTTTGAATCAAAAAATTTGGGGCCCCCAACTCTAAAAAGATTATAAGCTAAATACATCCTTTACAAATCTTAACACATACACACACACACACACACACACACACGTACACACACATACATACACACAAAAACAGTTTATTCAGGGAGCCAAAGCAAAAGATAGACGGAAATAGAGAATAAGCAATCAATCAATAAACATTTATTAAGCACCTACAGAAATATCCTTTTTAAAGTTGTATGATAATTCACTTAGGAATCTTAGCAAATCAGTGAAATACTAATTAAGATCATTAATAGTTACAATAAGTAGAAGGATATGAAATAAATCCATAAAATATTTAATAACATTTCTATAAAGCAATAACAATAAATCCAGGATGAAATTATAGAAAGATAAATATCATTTAAAAGAACTCTAAAATGCATAAAATATCTGGGAATTCACCCTAATAAACCATATAAACACATGTAAAATAATATTTACAGAAATAAAAGAAACTTTAAATAATTGGAAGGATATTCAATTCTTGTGATTAGAATCATAGATTTGAAGCTGGAAAGACCCTCAGAGATCATCAAGTTCAACCTCCTCATTTTACAAATGAGGAAGCTGGAGCCTAGAAAATGTAAATGGCCTGTCCAACATCAAATGACTAATAAGTGGAAGATCCATGCTTTGAATTCAGGTTGTAGGGTTCTAAATCCAGCACACTTGCCACTGTACTAAGGAATTAACTCAAATATATAACACTAACATCTATTTTCTAATTCTTTTCCAAAGAATTATAAAACATTAACTATTATATATACATATATACATATACAAACATATATATATATGAACAATTGCTTCCCACTGTTTATAAGAAAAATGCAAGCTACAATGATTCACCTCAGACACAGAAAATTGACAAAGAGGACAAACTCAGAAATATTCAATGTTGGAATGGCTGGGGAAAGAAAGACACACTATGACAACATGAGGGCTATAATTTGGTCCAACCATTCCAAAAACAATTTGGATTTATGTGAAAAGAGTCCCTAAAGAGTTTATTCCATGTGATCTCTCTATTTCTCTATCTATCTACCTATCTATCTATCTACTCCAAGGAGGTCAAAGACCTTAGAATCTTAGATAGATGTAGAAGTAGAAGGGACCTAAGAAGCCATCTGTTCTGACTTTGGTTTTGTTTTGTTTTGTTTTTTATAGATGAGAAAATAGAGATACAGTAAAGTTATGTGACTTGTTATCTTTCTTATACAGATAGTAAGCATAAGAGTTTGGATTTGAAGTGAGTTCCTTCAACTCCAAAGCCAATATTCTCTTTACTGTGCAATCTCCTAGATAGATAGATAGATATGCATACATACATATATACCTAGATATAGATATGCAGACATGACTGCACATATAAATACATGTATGTATATACAGATATTGCATGTGCATATATGAATATGGTTTCTACATGTGTATACATGTTGTGTGTGGTCTGTGCATATATGTCATAGGTGTGCTTTTTGGAGAGGCAGCAAAAAAATAGAAATAGGTGAGACGATTGTCAGTTGAGTAGTGGCTTAACAAATTGTGGCATATGAATGTGATGAGATATTATTGCACTATCAAAATTATGTATATTAGGAATTCAGAAAAATTTGGGAGAACTTGAATCAAAGCAGATTGAAATAAGCAAAATGAAGAGAACACACTGACCACAATAATGTTTTTTTTAAAAAGAGCACTAAAACAAAACTAAACTCTGACTCCATTGTTTTTAAATAGAAGATAATTCTCCCCAAGTAGTATAAAATCTGAGAGGGTTTTTTAAAACGTAAAATTTACATTATGTTTAAGACTTGTCTCCAGAAAATTAAGGGCAAAACAAGCTATACTTTTTTCACTAGCTCTTCATTTTCTTATAATCCTTATCCCCAGGGAAAGATATACATTCATTCATTTATTCATTCATTCAACAACCATTTCTAAACACCAACTGGGGAGGTCATATAATCATATGGAGAAACAGATGTCTCCAATTTAGGTTCTTACTCTGTAGAGACCTGTGATTGCCCTTAAACTCATTATCCTATAATTCTGGCAAAGAGCAAAATCTTTCAATCTTTGCAAATATCAGAGAAGAACGAATTACTATCTTCCAAGTATATTCTTTAACTTCTGCCCCTCTTGTCTCTTTGAGAACAGAAAAGATATTTTAGAAGATACTTAAGAAACATGTTGGATATACACACATATATATGTATATATTCATCTATATATGTATGTATATACTTAAAACAGAGGAAAGAGGACCATTTTGGCCAGAGATAAGCAATGCAGATCAGTCTGGAGTTAATATTCTATTTTGCCTGAATCCAGTTGGGACCTCTAACTTACTAGGGGCAGCTTTCAAATAAGATTCACTTTAGTGAAACATGCAAGAAAATGAGAACATGAACTGATAATTGCTCTTGACTGTTGCTATAAAACCAAAACTCACTATTTTGGCTGAAAAATTCCCTTTTTTTGTGACAGAACACAAGAGCCTCTAAAGCCTGGGCCCCATCATCCATGAGATGTGATTTGAAAACTATCCATGAAAGAACCTTGTACAAAATTATTACATCCTATATCCTTAAATTTCCCAACATTAGTCATGCCTGTGAGATTGGAAATAAGTGTTAAAAATCAAAACTATTATCTGCTTAAGGTAACATAAACAACTATTATTAGCAGAGCTTCAATTCATTTTTCATATGTGTTAACAGTGCTCTAACAGCACTACTAATATCACAAAGAAGTTATGATGGGGGTGATTACCAGAGGTCTGAAAATGGCTTGCAGCCTGGAAGGGCAAGCTTCCTTGGGCAGAGTGAGTGCTGTGGAAGCACTGAGAGGCCAGGAGGCAGCATGAGGGCAATGAGCACTAATGGGAGTGAGGTGAGAGTGCCCAAGCAGAGAATCAGCAAGTGAAAACAGAATCATGGGGATGAAAAACGAATTCATCCACTTTTGCCGAAGGTCAGCCCTGCTTTCAATACTTTCATTAAAGGTTTTATTGGCTGGATTTGTTTCTACAATATGCTTGAACTATTTTCTAAATTTATATATTAAAAAATAGCTAAGCATCAATCTGGTGAAGCATTGGCTGGAGCTGAGTTACTGCAGTGGTGCCAGGCTCAACTGTTTTCTGTTCCAAGCTTCAATTAGACAACTGGGTGACAAAGCACTGTGGGCATACACTTCAAAGACTTGGAATTTACTTCAATAATTCAGGATGCGAAACAGAAAGAACAAGACTGAATTCTCAGTCTTCAGACCAGAAGAGTCAATCAAAAATTTTTTAGGACTTACTGTAAGCTGACCACTGTGCAAAAGGCTTTGGAGAGTTTTAAAGAAGGAAGGCATTGTCCCTCTCCACAGGGAACTTCATCATCCCATATCCACCAGATGGTGGGAGTAGAGGGGAGGAGGAGGAGAACACTTTATGATGCATGTATATTGGACAATTTAAACTTTCCATGATTCATTTAGATTAATTGGCCTGGCAGAATTTGGAAACTATTCAAAAAGAGCTCCTTATTGATTCAGTAAGGATCTGATTATCGGTCAGACTGCTTGTGTGCTTATCACAAGTTTTCCCCTATGATAGAGTGCCTCAGATTCCCAAGGGCATTATTTTTATAGCCAGGGGAAGTATAAGGGTGTGATTGCCAGAAATGACTACTATCCAGGTAGTGTTAAGTGACATCATGGATAGGAAAATTGTACAGGCGTATTTTGACTTTAGGGCTCCTTCACCCACACACACACACCTTTTCCTCTTCAATTTTTGTTTTCCCCCTCCTCCCAACTCCTCCTACCACTATTTTAAACATCTCAACTAAAACTAATGCCCTCATGCTACTAAAGGCTCCCAGTGTCTCAAACTAAAACGTCTCACTCAATGTTAAATAGTACTCCCTACTCTGGATCTCTTCTAACTGTTTCCACAGCAGCATAACCTGTCTTATGCCTTTTGCTCTCAGAGTCTTTGCTGGGTGACTATCAGCTTATCTGATACTCATTAGTATTTAAGTGTTCATAAATTGTAGTGGAGTTCCCAATTCCAGGTACCATACTAACAGTGGTCATCAATCCAAAGGAGTGAAATCTACTTTAATACTTTCATTGAGTCATGATCTCATCATTGTGGAGACCCTTTCCATTGGTGAAAATTGCAACCTATTCATTCCTCATTCTATGAAGTTTTTGTCCATGTTTTGCCATAAAACTTTAATAGAGAATATACCCAATATGCTAGAAACCTTGCTTTGGTTCTTTTACTATTCCATCTATACGAGTAAAGCACTCAGGCTTCCCAGCTGTTATTCCTCACTCTTAGTATGGTACTGGAGCAGTAACACTGGGCCTTTTCTAGTCATACTCAAATACTCTAATGTATCTGTCTCATTGATATGGTCATTTATAAACCATCCATGTCTACCCATCCTTGGCAAAACTTGTTAATATTCTCTCATATGTTCACTACAAGGAGTCAAACTCCCTACCTATTAACCCTATTATCTTTAGGATCAACTATAAATTATTATTTAATATAGTTTTTTTAATTGTTTACAAAGAGATTGCATTACTGGGTTACAGTCTATAAAGAGATTGCACTGCTGGATTTTGTCAGAATTCCCCACCCAATAGGATGTCTTTTTGATCTAGTGTTGCTGAACTGGCAAATGTGAGGATGGAAGAAGCAGCATCTATTTTTAGAAAGTATATGCTTTATTATAATTTTAATTTTTATTGCATTTAATGATCCATGAGAGTTTTATTACATTCAAATAATAAACTTGAATTACTGGCCTAGCCTTCCCTAGGACTAGCTCAGAACATTTGACATTAGCCTGCAGGATTGGATTGCAATGACTTTGTGGTGAATTTTGTGGTTGAGGTTCAGAGAAGGGCTGTGAGGAGAAAAGAGAGCATCAGATGATTGGCCAGGCAGATGTGGGGTACCCTGTAGCAGCAGCTATTTTAGTTATATATGGGGAGCCCTCTCAACAGGATAAAAAAAGTCCCTCTGTTGACTTCATAAAATTAGTCCATGGGTTTTTAAAGAGCTTAACAAGGTGAATAAAAATATTGCAAAAGGATGGCCCTTAATAACAATTTTAGAAAGCTATATCACCAGCATAAGAAAAATAAAAATAAATTTTCTTTGAACATTCAGCAATTGGACAGAGATATGAATGAGGTTTTATTTTGTTTATTATTTAAGGATCATGACCTGAATGCTGAGACCAATCAGTGAACAAACATTTCCAAGCACTTGCTATGTACCAGGCACTATGCTAAGCACTAAGGATACAAAGAAAGGCAAAAACACTGTCCCTACCCTCAAAAAGCTCACATTTCAGTGAGAGAGACAAAATACAAATAACTATGTATATATAATATGCATACCAAGGAGGGATGAAAACATTTGGAATAGCCTGTGGTGATTGGAATACAAAATCAATTAAGAAGGTGTAGAAGGATTTCCTTACTTCAAAGGGAGCCCAATTGAGATTATATAACATAAATTTGTCATTTATCCAATTTGCACAATTTCATAGTCTGCAGTTTCATTTGGCAGCATGTAAATAGAAACAAAGGAGATGGATGGTGAGAATACTACAGAGTTGGAGTTTGATAGTGAGCGATCAGCAGTAGGACAAGGGGACAGGAGAATTTAGAGAAAATAGTATAGAGTTGACTTGGTTCACCAAAAGGTCAAGATAGAGAAAGGAAGAAAGTATACCCCATGTAGTGTGATGGCTTGAGAAAGTACTGAGGACTGAAGCTAGGAATAGTGGTCACAATGATACCTTGGACCTTGCCGTCACTCATAGTTGTTTTATATCACTTGATGTTTTTGTTATTTTTTATTATTCTATTATTTGTCTTAAGATCCTCCTCCATTTGTGCTTCTGTACTAACTCTCCTCCCACATTTATAGTGTTTTAAGGGCATCTAAATGGGGTGATATCCTTTGGACCAGAAGATTTGGGGGACCTTGCAGCAAAAGCATAGGATTTAATAGTAATAGTATTTATTTTACCTTTACTGGGATGCTTTACCTTTGAGGAAACAAGGAGGCCAGCTTCATAACTTTGTTGGTTGAGAAAACTGTGAGCATAAAAAGTCCAACCTGTGTGGAATTGACATCCTAAAGATCTGATGGAATTTCTACCAGTCAGTGGCGCATCTCTTTTATCTAACATTGCTTCCCTGTGATGGCAAATGTAGAGGTGGAAAGGAACAGTGTTTATTTTTATTTCATTTTATGATCCATAAGTGTTTTATTCTATTCAAATTTTGAACCTGAATTTGTGAACTGGCCAGAGCTAGATCTGGTCCATAAAAGCAGGAGTGGCCATCATAATCTCAGCTAAAACAACTCTAAAAATGGACCTTTTTTATAAAAAGATAAGCAAGGAAATCATTATGTTTAAAGGCACTAAAGATAATGAAAAAACATCAACACTACGTACACAAAATGACATAAAACTTCAGTACTTAAAAGAAGAGAAAATTATAGAAAGTAATTTTAGAATTATAATAGACAGAGACCTCAATATATTCTTTTTAAACCTAGATAAATCCAATAAAAATAAATAAGAAAGAGGCTACAATAATGAATGACTAAAATTTTGGGAAAGTTAGATATAATAGATCAATTATTTCATGAGAATTGTTAAAAAGCATACATATTTTTGAGCTATGAATGGCACCTTTACAAAAACTGATCATGTACTAGGGCATAAAAAACTCAAACATAGAAAATCAGAGGTAGTAAACATATCATTTACTGACTATAGTGCAATTAAAATATCATCAATAACTGGAATAACTCCAATAGTTTAGAAAAAGAGATTTAAAATTAAATAGATACTGAGTAATATGATCCTAAAGTATATGTGGATCATAGAACATATAGAAACAATTGTCATCAAACATAGACAACATACCAAAATACATGCAAAGCAGTCCTTAGAGGAAAAGTTATATCTCTAAACATTTCGTCAATAAAAGATTTTTTAAAAGGTGCAATTAATTGAGAACTGGGCATAAAACTAAAAGAAAAAGAAAAAATTAAACTTAAATACAGAAATATAAATTTGAAACTCAAAAATAGATGAGCTAAATAGAAAACATAAAAAACATAACATGAGTAAAACTAGAAGTGTTTGAGAGAAGAAGACAATTAAAAAACTAGAAAAATGGAAGTCATTGATTAATTTTACTTTTTAAGAGGAAAATCAAATTGTCAAAGTCAAAAAGGGAAAAGGAAATTTTGCAAAAGATAAAGGAAAAAAAAGGAAACTCTTAGAAACTATTTTGACCAAATAAATGCCAACAAAACTGATAACTGAACTGACAACCAAAATGAAAGGTCAGAAGTCAGATTCTAAGAGGTTAAGAGAGTAAGTGGAGTAAAGGTGGAGGCACCTAGATGGCCTTTTTGAGGACTTTTTAGCTACAAAAGGTAGAAGAAAAATAGGATGATAGTTATAGGGATGGAAGGAAACATAGGTATGTTTGTAGGCAGTAGGAAATGAGCCAGTAGAGACAGAAAGATTGAAAATAGGTGAAAGAGTGAGGATGACAGAGGCAAAAATCTGTTGGAGGTAATGGAATGGAATAGGATCGCTTGAATAAGTAAAGGGGTTCGCCTTAGTAAGAAGTAAGATCATTTCATCACGTGAGAGAAGGGTGAAAGAGGAGAAAGTGGCAGATGGCACCTAAGTGACAGTAAATGAGGAAGAAGGAAAAGAGGAAGTTCACTGCAAATGGCCTCAATTTTCTCTGTAAAATATAAGGCAAGTTCTCAGTTGAGAGAGTGGAAGGAAGAGGAGCCATGGAAGGTTTGAGGAGGGAAGAAAAGGTTCAAAAGACATTCTGTGCAGAATGGGATAGTGAGTTGGTAAAGAGGGTATAGTAGGATTGCCTAGCATGTGTGAGGGCCCAGTTGAGGTTACATAACATAAATTTGTAGAAAACCTAGTCAGAATGATTGCATGATTTTCTCCACTTTTATTCAGCAGCACATGTGTAGGCACAAAGGCTGAACAAATGGTGGGAATGATCCAAAGCTGAGTCTTGGCTGGACATAATCAGTGATAAGATAAGGGGGCTAGGGAGTTAAGAGAGAAAGATAGTGTAGAGATGAATTATCCACCAAGGAGTCAGTGTAGGCAGAAGAAGAGAGAGTGGCTAGTGTAAGGAGATGGCCTGAGAGAGAACTGAAGGATCAACAAATTGGAGACCATGGTGCAGATGAAAAGTAGGGTTATGTAAAAGATGGCAGGGTGAGAAGCAAAAAGTCAAGAGATTATGGTTGAATAAGGGAATTTTAGAAGTGTTGAACATGGAAGAAGTCCACTCGTGAATGATGGCAAGATCAAGGGTATGAATATCTGTGTGTATGGCTGAGGTGGGGTGAAGGAGTAGCACATGGGAGGAGAGTTAGATTGAGGAACTGAGTAGTTGAGGATATTTGAGAGAGAATCAATATGTATTTTGAAGTTCCCTAGTATGAGGTAGTTCACTCCTATAGGCCCTTATGGGTAATAGACAATAATTTTCAAAAACAAAATCATAACATTGGAAACATGTTTAACCAATCTATTTTCAAAATGCTCTCTCAATAGCATGTTATTTTGAAAAGAAACTGCTTCCTTACTCATTTTTAAATTTCACTTTTACATTAAACACAAAGATTGTTTTGTTTTTGCTTCTCAAAAAAAAAACTGCTCCATAGCATGTTACTAACAGCCACTTATCACAGAAAAGATCAACACATTTGAAATACTTGTCTTTTCATAAAATGAAAATCTACAACTCATCTTTACATTAGACAATTCTTATTTCCTGACCATGTTACTAAAAAGATGGAGCACTGGACCTTTTCTCCAGTCCTTATTAACTCTCAAAAACTTTTACAAAAAGGAATTATATGCAGAGGAAAAACAATTAAAGCTTTCTCCAAAGGCTAAGACTACAAAATGCCTAACAAGGAAATCATTTTTGCTAATCCTTAACTTGCTTACTCAGCACAGTCAACTATTATCCTCCATACTTCAGTAGGGGATATTATATCCCAGCCCAATTCTTGTAACCAAGGATCTACTTTGACATTTCCCTGTTGTTGCTTCATTTTCTGCCAGCCTTTCCTTCCCCTGATCTCACCAAACAACTCAATGATAACAAGCAGAATTAATAAAGAGAACAAGATAAAGATATCTTTTTTAGAAAAAGGTCAAAAAATGAAAAAAAATAATAACACTAAAATAAGTTGAAGGGAAAGAGATAATTAACTAATTGTGAGAAAAGAGAAGAATTACATTACTAAATAGAAAGAAGAAAAGGGAATGAATAAATTAAGACCCGAAAACTACAGAAAGAGGTGACAAAATGCTGCTTTAAAAGAGAAAAAGGAACCCCCTTATTTGTAAAAAAAAAAAAAGAAAGAAAGAAATATTACAAACACAAGTGGAGAATAATCTAAACCTAACTCTCGTAAATATATATCAAACCATCTAACAAAATGAAAGAGTAGCAGATTAGAGAAGAAAACAAAACACCACAATCTGTTGCTGACCAAAAAAAAATACCTAAAAATCACGTAAATTAATCAAAGAAAAATTTACTGAATTACATGAAGACATAGTACATAGTGATAGTTGGGTACTTTGATGTCCTTTAGATCTAGACAAATCTGACAAAAAGTAAACAAAAGAGGAAAATAGAGAATTTAACTAATTGCTAGAGAAATTATTAGAGCTAAAAGATTTATGGCATCTTCTAAATGGGACTACTAAAGAACATACACATCCAGCACCATATTGAACTACAATAAAACTTGCAGATGTATTAAGGAACAGAGGTGTTACAAATAAATGTTAAAAGGCAGAAGTAAGAAATATATCCTTTAGAGACCATAACACAATAAAATTAGTAATCAATTTAAGGAACACAAACAAAGCAAAGAGACCTAAATGGAGACTTAATAGTGAAATCCTAAATAATTTAGGCCAAACAAATAATAAAAACAATAATTGTGTGGAAAACAAAAGTAATGATTAAACAACATATAAAATTTCTAGAATATAGCTAAATCAGTCCTCAGGAGGAAAATATATCCCTAAAATTATATATGAACAAAATAGAAAAGGAGAGGATCGATGAATGGAATATTTATTTTTTAATTAGAAAACCAACAAATAAACCCAAAATATCACAAAAAGAAGCTATGAATCCTAGAGAATAAACTAAAATACTACTTGAAATTATTAACAACTTTAGCAAAGTTGCAGGATACAAAATAAACCCACATAAATAATCAGCATTTCTATATATTAGCAACAAAGTCCAACAGCAAGAGATAGAGAAATTCCATGTAAAATAACTGTAGATGACATAAAATATTTGGAAGTCTATCTGCCTAGACAAATCCAGGAACTATGTGAATACAACTATAAAACACTTTTCACACAAATAAAGTCAGATTTAAATAATTAAAAAATACCAATTGTTTATGGTGAGGCACAGCCAATATAAAAAAATTACAATTCTACCTAAATTAATTTATTTATTCAGTGACATATCAATAAAACTATTTAAAAAATTATTTTATGGAGCTAGAAAAAATCATAACGAAATTCATCTGGAAGAACAAAAGCTCGAGGATATCAAGGGAATCAATGGAGAAAATATATCAGAGATAGTCTAGTTATACCAGATCTCAAACTGTATTATAAAGCAGTAATTACCAATAATAATCAAGATAATACTGGCTAAGAAATAAAGTGGTGGATCAATATAGCAAATGATCATATTAATCTGGTATTTGATAAACTCAAAGATCTAATCTTTAGGAACAAAAACTCATTATTTGACAACAACAGCTGAGAAAACTGGAAAACAGTATGGCAGAAACTAGGTATAGACCCACATCTCACACCATATACCAAGATAAGGTCAAAATGGATACATGATTTACACATAAAGGGTTATGCCATAAGCAAATTAAGAGAGCATGGAATAGTTTATCTGCCAGATTTATGGATAAGGGAAGAATTTAGGACCAAAGAAGATATAGACAGCATTACAAAATGTAAAATAGACCATTTCGATTATATAAAATTAAAAAGATTTTGCACAAACAAAAACCATTGCTACTAAAATTATAAGGAAAGCAGAAAACTGGGGGGAAATTTTTGCAACAATTACCTGTGATAAAGGCCTTATTTCTCATGTAGATATAGAGAAATGAGTCTAATTTATAAAAATACAAGTCACTCCCCAATTGATAAATGGTCAAAGGATATGAACAGATAGTTTTCAGACAAAGAAATCAAAGCTATCTATAATCACATGAGAAAATGCTCTATATCATTATTTATTGAAGAAATGAAAATTAAAAAAACTCTGAAGCATCATGTCACACCTATCAGATTGGCTAATATGACAAAAAAAAAAGGGAAATGTTGGATGTTGGAGGGGATGTGGGAAAATTAGGATACTAATGCACTGTTGTTGGAGCTATGAACTGATCCAACCATTCTGGAGAGTAATTTGGAACTATGGCCAAAGAGCTATAAAACTGCATATCCCAGCAATACAACTGCTGAGTCTATATCCCAAAGACATCAAAAAAAAAAAAAAAGGAAAAGGAAAGGGACACATTTGTATAAAATTATTTATAGTAGCTCTTTGTGTGGTGGCTAAGAATTGGAAATTGAGGGGATGTTCATCAATTAGGGAATGGCTAAATAAGCTATGGTATATGATTGTAATTGAATATTATTGTGCTATAAAAAATTACAAGCAGGATGATTTCAGAAAAACTTGGAAAGACTTACATGAACTGATGCATAGTGAAGTGAAAAGTACCAGGTGAATGTTGTACACAGTAACAGCAATATTGGTTGATGAAGAACCATGCATGACTTGGCTATTCTCGGCAATACAATGATCCAAGACAATCCCAAAGGACAAATAATGAAGCTTACTATCTGCCTCCAGAGAAGGAACTGATACTACCTGAATACAGACTGAAGCATGCTATTTTTCACTTTTCTTTTATTCGACCTTCTTGTGCAAAATGACTAATATGGATATGTTTTACATAATTGCATATGTATAACCTATATCTGATTGCTTACCATCTCAGGGAAGAGGAGGGGGAGAGAGGGTGGAAGAGATAGAATTTGGAACTCAAACTTCAAATAAAAATGTTAGTACAGAAAAAAGAAGGTATAAAAATCAGAGGAGAAATAGATAAACTGGAAATTTAAAAACTATAGAAATGATAGATAAAAACTAAAAGCTGATTGTTGAAAAAAACAATTTACAAAGCTTTAGATAATTTGATCAAAATGAAAAGGGTAAAAAAATAAAACAAAATATAAAATAAAATGAAATCACAATCAAATCAGGAAAAAAATTACTAGAATCTATTTTTCAGTTACATGCTTAAAAACTGAGAACACAAAAGATAGAAAGGATTAATTAAAAAAAAAAACATGAAATACCCCGATTAACAAAAAAACAGATAAAGATCTTAACTAATCAAGTCTCAGAAAAAGGAAACAGAATTTGTTCTAAAGGAACTACCAATGGGGGGGGGGGAGGCCACAACTCCTGCTCCTGATGTATTCACAAGAGAATTCTATCACACTTTTTAAAAGCAATTAACAACAATACCACAAAAGCTATTCTCAAAAAAATTTTTTAAATCACTTTACCAGATTCTTTTTATTTCACAAATATAGTCCTAATATCAAAATCAATCAAGAATAAAACAAAGAAGACCTATGAACCAATACCACTATAGAATATAAAATCAAAAACTTCAAATAAAATACTGTCTAACAAACTACAACAAATCATACATTATGACCAAGTTGGATTTATATCAGAGATGCAAGAATTGTTCAACATCAGGAAATCAATCAACAAAATTAATCATGCTAAAAATACAAATATTGAAAATCACATGATTATATATATCAAAAGATGCAGGGGCTGGGAGGAACTTTGACAAAGTACAACACTCATTTACACTAAAAACCCTACAAACTATAGAGGGATACTTTTTAATATCATTAAAAAGTATCTATCTAAAACGAAAAGCCAGTACCATATTTAATAGGGTTTACTAGAAAGTTTCCCAACAAATATAGGGGCAAATCAAGAATGCTAATGTTCCCTGCTGTTATTTGGTATCATTCTAAAAATGCTAGCAATTGCAGTAGGAAAAGAGAAGGAAATTAAAGGTGTAAAGACAGAAAAAAGGAAATAAAACAACCTGTATTTGGGGATGGTGTTCTAGTTTAGAACTTTGATTTAGAAAATCAAAGAATCAGCAAAGATACAATTCAGACAATTAATAGCTTTAGCAAAGTGACAGGCTACAAAATACTCTCCCCCTCAAAAAAGACAAATCAAGTCAGCAAGCATTTTTAAAGTATTTATGATGTGCCACAAAAAGTGCTAAGTCCTAGGGATATAAAGAGAGTTAAAACAGTCCCCATTCTTAAGGTGCTTACATTCTAATGAAGAAGATGTGCAAGCTATGTATGTACAAGACATATATATAGGACAAATTAGAGGTAATCCCAGAGGGAAGGAACTAGAATTAAGGAGAAGACATGGTTAAGAAGAAGATAGGAAAGATATCTGTTATATGAGAGGATGAGAAGATAATAAGAGAGAACTTTCCAAAAATGACCTCAATTTTTTTCAGTGAAATAGAAGGCAAGGTTCTCAGCTGCCCCAGAAGTTAGGAATACTAAATGTTGGAGGAATTGTAGGATGATAGTAACACTAGTGTGTTGTTGGGGGAGCTGTGAATCAAAACAACCATTTGGAAAACAATTTGTAATTAAGTAAATAAGTTGACTAAAATTTCCATAACCTTTGACCCAGATATTCCACTGCTATGCATATTCCCAAGGAGTTCATTGATAAAAAGGAAATCTTCATAAACCCCAAAATGTTTATGGCAACACTTTTTGTGGTAGCAAAGTGCTGGAAACAAAAAGGATGTTCGTCATCTAGGGAAAGGAAAAAAAATTATAGTACATGAAAGTCATGGAATAGTACTATGCTATAAGAAATAAGAAATATGATGAATATAGAAAAGTAGCATATGAACAGATGCAAGGTAAAATGGAACCAAGAAAACAACATACACAATGACTACAACATTGTAAATATAAATAACCACCAAAATAACCACCACCACAAAACAACTGAAAATGAATGTTACAAAATTACAAAAAATAAGCATGACTCCATGGATGTGGGACATATATGGCATCTGTCTGAATGGTTTTTTCCTTTAATTATTTTTATTTTTTCTTTAACAAAAATTTTCTTATATGGAATGACTCTCTACGAGGAGGGATACAGAAGGAAATTTAGGTAATGTGAAAAAATAAAAGACATCAATAACATTTGTTGGGGGGTTTTTCTAAGTTTACCAACTCTTCAAGACATTTCAGCCACAAAATAACCAACAAGTCCTTGTATGATACGAGATTTCAAGATCACTGCCTAATTTGCTAATTATGAAGTGTTATAAAAATTCTGCTATTTAAAGTTCTTCTTAAAATAAAATTAACCACATCAAGAACATACTATAGCACTTTGTCCACTTCTGACTCCAGTTTCTTTGCTGCAAAAGGCTTGCCCATGAATGATACAGTGGATCAACTTGTGATGTTGTCTCTGTAATCCTATTCCAAAACCTTATCTTTATTCTAGTGAAAGTAGCTGCTCCACAGAATTTCCATAAAATATTGTTTTTCATTCAAGAAGTCATTCACTGGTTAAGAATAAACCTTCTCCATCGTAACTTTTCTTTAAACATTCATCCAAAAAAAAGCAGTTCTTCATATATTTCATTATGAAACACAATCTCACAAATTCCAAAAACTGAGATGTGTTAGAAATGAATGTAACCCATGTTGCCATAAAGACTTCAGACCAAAATACACTAAGTAATGACATTACAGAACTGGGGCTTATGGAACTGCTTTGCAGAGATTTCTGGGAGAAAGATACCATAAGAAGTTAAGTAAAGTTGCAAGGGAGAATTTGGAGTTTTCCTTCATCTTGGGACCTTGTGAGCAGATGCTGGTGGATCCAGGCATTTCACTCCCAAAGTCTCCCTTCCTCTGAGACTGTGATGAAGTACTTTTACTGCTATTGCCAGGGTTGGTGATTTCTGGACTGGTAAAGGTAAATCAGAAATGCATCTGTAGGGCTTTGAGGTTAAGGTGATGGGTAGGAGTTATTGTGGTTGTTGCCCACAGTAGATTCACCCCTAGGACACTGAGAGAATTAGAGTATTATTTTGTGATAGTGATGATAGTGGTGGTAGTGCTGTTCATTCTCTGGGAAAACAGACCTGCCAAGTAGAGGTAAATTGAAGTTATCTAGCCAGCCCAGAGAGGAAGTAGGTATCAACAATATCCAGATGAAAGGTATGAGGCATTACATTTGGGTATAGTACCAGGGTGGGGAACCTGCGGCCTCAAGGCCACATGTGGGCCTCTACCTCAAGTATAGCCATTTGACTGAAACCAAGCTTCGCAGAACAAATCCCCTTAATAAAAGGATTTATTCTGTAAAACTTAAACTCAGTCAAAAGGCCACAGCCAAGGACCTAGAAGGCCATATGTGGCCTCAAGGCCACAGGTTCCCCACCCCTGGATAGATGCTCCAGGCACCCAATATATATATTTGTAAGAAGATTAGTGTATGCCCAGATCGCCCAAAATGGATGCACCCATGTGGGAAACACAAAGGATCTGCTTCCATGAGACAGGAGATCTGGCATGGACATTCTGTGTTGGCTTACCACCTGGTTAGGAGTGGTCTCTTTCCATTAGCTACATAGCCAGAACCACCTACATCATTGAATCTATCCGACTGAGGTACAGTTTCTCTCTCTTCCCTGCCAAGTTCAGGGTTGAAGTACTCATTCAACTCATTCATAGCTAGGAAACCATACAGTAATTAGGGAAGGGCCTTATGACCACCTTCCCCTTTCCCCCAAGCTAAGTGACTAGAAATGGAGTTTGGTGTGGTTTCACATGTCCTTTTAATTTCTCAGTTCGGGGAAGGGAATTCACAATCTAGGATTTCAAACCATGATGATCTTAAAGTACAGTATTCCAGGTCAGGTATTAGAACCAGTCCACGGCAGGTAAGGCCTGAGAAAGCAAGGTGCCAGGACACAAAGAGCAGAGAGAGGATAGTGCTTTAGACTTGGAACTTAGTGGGACTAATGTTACATGAGAACTAAATTAAACTGTGAATTTAATTCAGCTCCACTCAGAGTCTGGGGTGGAACATCAGGGATTATGCCCTTGAGGTGTTAGGGGTGGGGGTGGAGTTTGTATGCTTGCCCTTGAAAGTAAATGTTAATGTAAGTATTCCTTTGTAAAAAAACTAATCTGATACTAAGAGGACCTGTGCTATTTGGACCCCTAAAGTTGAGAGAACACTATACATGGGTGTTTTGGTCAAGTGGCAGAAATAAGATATTCCTTCCAACCTCTTAAGGGTACCTTATAACCCTAGAGAAAGAGTATAATACCTAGCCTTCAGGCATGGCGGCCAGAGAATAACTTTAAGTTTAATGAAATCTTGTGAACTGAGTATGGTATGACTTGACATTGTTGAAAAAATTATGTATATTTGTCTTCATGTTTTGAATGAGTAGCTTTTTTTTAGATAATTAGGGTTAAGTCACTTGCCCAGGGTCACACAGCTAGTAAGTATCTACCTAGCTGCCCCAATGATTAGCTTTTAAATGTGTTGTTATAATAACTTCATCCTATTTTTAGCTAAGATCTTAAAACACAATATATATTGAGGTCAAAGTTCAGTGTTAAGAGTGAAATATGGGGGAAGAGAAGAAAGAAAAGGGTATCAATGAAGCATTTTAAAAATACACAAAGGAACACTGAGGGGAGTTCAGAGAAACATACAGAAAAGATGGGCTATCTTGGTACTACCAGGTTACACTTAATTTTTTTAAACTGTGTGAAAAAAAACATAGTGTATATAAATCAATCTTAGATTCAAACTTCTCTGGTAGATGTCTTATCAGATATTATTAGATCATTTGTATCCCATAAATGTGTACAAATCAAACTACAAATAAAATTTTATATTTTCTTTCCATATCCCAATGTATCATCCTGTATAATCATTGAGGTATATGCATCATACCTTTAAGACTTGTATACTGGTTGATATACAATTAGATGGATTTGGAAGTGATTGGCCAAATTCTGGAAGTAGTCATTGAATGAGAGAGCATTCTAAAGCACTTTGCAAAACTTAAATTGCTACAGAAATGCTAGTTATCGTCATCATCATCATCAATGGTTCAATGTTAATTTGCCAAGAAGTCTCCAGTGGAGTACTCCAAGCATCTGTACTTGACCCTATGCTGTTTAATATTTTAATCAATGATCTGGATAAATACAGGGTAAGAGAGGCACAGCCAGATAGTAGTTTGTCTGGAAAGACAAACTTTTAGTGGACTGCACATTCAATATGTCTCAGTAATGTGATTTGGGCCAAAAAAGCTCAATTTTTCTGTAGTCTACTCTAGTCAGATCATATTTGAGTATTTTTTTTTTTGCTGCCCTAGGCAACAACATTTAATAAAAATTTTGATAAATCAGAGATATCTAAAGAGGAATGACCAGTTTTGAATTCATACCATTCAAATGTAACAGGGTAATGGAGCATGCTTAGATTTATCTTCCTGGTGAGTTATATAGAGTGTGTACAGAAAATCTTTTCCTGTTTCCAATTTACTATGTGAGAACTGGGTTGGGGTAAAGGGATGGTGGGAGGTATTTTTAGTGACACAAGGAGTCTTGCACTGGTCGCAGTGTTGGAAGTCTTGATGACTCAGGGAACTTTTTAAAATAGGAGTTCAGGGGCAGCTAGGTGGTGCAGTGGATAAAGCATTGGCCCTAAAGTCAGGAAGACCTGAGTTCAAATCTCGCCTCAGACCAAACACTTGACACTTACTAGCTGTGTGACCCTGGGCAAGTCACTTAACCCCAACTGCCTAAAAACTTAAATAAATAAATAAATAAATGAAATTTAAAAAGAGTTCAGATTGTATAGGAAGTATCTTGACTGGAGCTCTCTGACTCCAGTACAAGGTAGAAGACCAGGATCCCTTTCTATCCCATATCATGGCAATCCCACTACCATTCCCCACATGGACCATGGACTGAACTAGGTAGGGAGCCTTTAGTGGCTTTGTGTTTGTTTTCTCTAGGTCTTACACAAACAAGCAGAAAGACATATGTTAAGGATGTTGTGAGTTCAGATCTGTAAGTCTTATCAAAAATCTCATCCTTAGGTGAGGGTGAATGGTTAAGGATGTGATGCCCTATTAGAAATCTCATCAGTAGGTCAAGCTGAATGGTTAAGACAGTGTTGTCTCTTGAGTGTAAGCTTAGCTCCTTTACTTTCTAGAATATTATATTCCAAGCCCTCTGCTTCTTTAACGTGAAAGCCATTAAATCTTGTGTGATCCTGACCGTGGTTCCACGATATTTGAATTGTTTATTTCTGGCTACTTGCAATGTTTTCTCCTTGAACTGGGAGCTCTGAAATTTGGCTATAATATTCCTGGAAGTTCTCATTTTGGGCTCTCTGTCAGTAAGTGATTGGTGGTTTCTTTCCATTTCTATTTTACCCTCTGAATCTAAGATATTAGGGTAGTTTTCCTCAATAATTTCTTGAAATATGATGTCTAGCTTTGATAGACTTAACTCTTCTCAGCAATGCAAGGATCTAAGACAACTCCAAAAGACCCATGATGGAAAATACTATCCACATCCAGAAAAAAAATCATGGAGTCTGAATGCAGGTGGAAGCATACTATTTGCTCTCCTTTTCTTTTGTTGTGTTATTTCTTCTTTCTCATGGTTCCTCCCATTAGTTCTAATTCTTCTATACATCATGACTAATGTAAAAATATGCTTAATATGAATGTATAAGTAAAGCCTATACCAAATCACACACCATCTTGGGGAGGGGGGAGGAGAAGAAGGGGGAGAAAATTTAAAACTCAAAATCTTGTGGAATGTTGAAAATTAAAAATAAATTATTTTTAAAAAGAAATATGATGTCTAGGCTCTTTCTTTGATCATGGCTTTTAGGTAGTCCAATAATTCTTAAATTATCTGTCCTCAATCTATTTTCCAAATCTATTGTTTTGCTGATGAGATAGTTCATATTGTCTTCTAATTTTTCATTCTTTTGACTTTGTTTTTTGTTCTTGATATCTCATGGAGTCATTAGCTTCCAGTTGCCCAATTCTAATTTTTAAGGAATTACTTCCTTCAGTGAGCTTTTATACCTCTTGTTCCCATTTGACAAGTCTCCTTTTTAAGGAGCTAGATCTAGCAGTCTGTAAGTTTCTGGTGTTTCCAACATGGTGTGATCCAAGAAGAGCTGTGGTCACTGTTCTCCTCATTTGTGCACTAGTCTTTATCCAAGAAGGGCCTCTGATCATCTGCCGTCATAAGCATTAGTGCTCCTCTTGACCTTGCAGCTGTGACCAGGTCCCCTGATTTCCTGCAGTTGTAAGCACTAGCATTACTCTGTGCCTTGGAGCTGTGACCAGGATCTCTAGTCTCCTTTGACCAACCACAAGCACTCCTCTTCACCCTGGAACTGTGATCCAGAACTGTGTATATACAATAGAGTTGCTGATCAGCACCAGTTGTACCCAGTGCCAGCAAAAGGTCCCCTGTAATCTCTTTGTGACCAGTTGTCTGACCTCCTTACTGTCTCTGAATTGAGGGCTCCCAAAGCTGCTGCTGCTGCTGCTGCTGCCACTGCTGTTGCTACAATCACATGTGTGCACTCTGGACAGGCCTCCACCCAGGTGTCACAATCCTCTCCTGCCAACTTTCTAAGTTTTCAGAGGCCAAAAAAAGTCTCATCCTGACTTTTTGTTGGCTCTGCTGCTCTAAAATTTGATTTGAGGCATTATTTTAAAGTTGTTTTTAAAGGAATGTTGAGAGAATTCAGCTAATCCACCATTTTGGCTCTGCCCAAAGTAAACTCTTAAGAAATATAGATTGAGTCTAAAAATTAATTTTTTTCATATTTTATCATATGCTTATTGTGAGGACTAAATGATATCATTTATATAAAAACACTATATACTATATAAATTTAACGAACACAACTGCTAATGGGCCTCAGAGCTGGGGCATTATATCCAGTGATAGGATTAATATCTACCATTGTTTCTGCATAACATGGATTAGGTCCAGGCTTCCTTCCCTCCTATAATATAGATAAGCTTTCTCTAAAAGAAGACAGAGCTGTCTTAGCCTGGTTTCTCTAATACAGCTTCCTCATCAACTAAGGCCTATAAAAACTACATCTAAGTGGAGTCTAGGCCTCTCAGACTTCAGACCACATAAATCTAATTACCTGCTATTTTAGAGCAACATAGACCCCCTTTTTCTTAACTGTTCAATGATTATTGCAACAGTCAGGAAGAAACTATTCAGATACTGTGGAGCCACAGTCAGAATCACACGGGATTTGGTAGGTTCCATGTCAAAGAAGCAGAGCACTTGGAATATGGTATTCTGGAATGCAAAGGAGCTAAGATTACAACCAAAAATACTCTACTCAGCAATACTGAGTATAATTCTTCAGGGTAAAAAACAGATATTTAATGAAATAAAGGATTTTCAAGCATTTCTGATGAAAAGACCAATACTGAATAGAACATTTGACATTCAAACACAAGAATCAAGAGAAACATAAAAAGGTAAACATGAAAAAGAAATCATAAGGAACTTAATAAGGTTAAATTGTTTATGTTACTGTGTGGGAAGATGATACTTGCAACTCCTAAGAACTTTATCATTATTAAGGAAGTTAAAAGGAGTCTTCATAGACAGAAGGCATGGGTATAAGTTGATTCTGTTGAGATGACCTAAAAAATATGAAGAGGTGAGAAAGAGGGATATACAGGGAGGAAGGGGAAGGGAGAGGCAAAATGGGAAAACTTTTTCAAGGAAGTGCTTTTATAGTGGAGGTGAAACTGGAGGGGGAGTGGTAGCAATGCTTGAACTTCACTCTATTTAGAATTAGTTCATAGAGGAAATAATATATACACACACTCAGTTGGGCATAGAAATCTATTTTACTCAACAGAGAAGTAGAAAAGGAAATAAGAAAAGGGGATGATTAAAGGGAGGATGGATTAAGGGAGACAGTAGACTTTTTAGGAGGAACAGGGCAAAGAAAGAGAGAGTGATAATCAGGAAAAATAGGATGGAAGGAAATACACAGTTAATAAAAACAACTATGAATATAAATGGCATGGACTCACTCATAAATCTCATAATCTCAGACAAAGCAAAAGTAAAAATAGACCCAATTGAAAAAGTTAATGAGGAAAACTACATGTTGCTAAAAGGTACCATAGACAGTGAAGTCTATCAATTCTAAACATATGTGCACCAAATGGCATAGCATCCAAATTTTTTAAGGAAAAGTCAAATGAGTTACAGGATGAAATAAATAATAAAATTATAATAGTGGAGGACCTCTGCTTTCTCATAACTAGATAAATCTCACATAAAATAAATAAGAAAGAAGTCAAGGAGAAGGATATAATCTTGGAATAATTAGATATGATAGAAATCTGGAGAAAACTGAACAGGAATAGAAAGGAGAATACCTTTTTCTCAGCTGTAAATGGCATCTTCACAAAAATTTACCACTTATTAGGGCATTAAAAACAAATGCAGAAGAGCAGAAATATTAAATAAGCACTTTTCAGACCATTATGCAACAAAAATTATATTAAATAAAAGGTCATGGAAACATAGATTAAAAATTAATTGGAAACTAAAAAAATCCTAAAGAATGAGTGGGTCAAAGAACAAATCATAGAAGCAATCAATAATTTCATTAAAGAGAATTATAACAATGAGACAACATACTAAAATTTGTGGTATCTAGCCAGACAAATACTTAGGGGAAATTTTATATATCTAAGTACTTATATTAATAAAAGAAAGAGCAGATCAATGAATTATACATGCAATTTAGAAAAAAACTAGAAAAAGAAAAAATTAAAATCTCCAATTAAACATTAAACTGTAAACCTAAAAACTCAAAGGTGAGATTGATAAAATTGAAAATAAAAAACCATTGAAAACTAAAAAATCAAAGTAGGGGCTGGTGTTGTGAAAATAAAAACAATAAATTAGAGAAGCCATTTGTTAATTTGATTATTAAAAAAAGAAAGGAGAAAACCAAATTACCTCCACATTGACCATGTAGTCCAGTCCCAAGATGAGTGGTATGGGGTTCTCAACATTGAGAATATTATCTTCTTCATTCCTGTGGCTGAGACTAGTTTAAAGGAGTTTGCTTTCACTTAGGAAAGAGTCCAGCAATACCTTTAATGTCTTTCCCCAAGGCTACCTGGACTCAATTTCATAATGTTGTTGCAATTGAAATTAAGATAAACTGAAGTAAAAAGTTCCAAGTACATTCAATTTATTGTTAAGGCTAGCAATTACCAATAAAAGGGGTCTCTTGACTCAGTCAGTCAAAAAACCATGGGGTAGGTAGGGCTTACTAGCCTTCATATAGCTTTGGAAAGTCAAGAGAACAAAGAATAGGAAGCATAAAACAATATAATTAACTACAAAATCTGAAGTATCAAAGATGATGGACTCCCCCATAAAGTGGAAAGGGATAGCAAAATGGATTAAAAATAAAAATCCAACATTATGTTATTTACAAGAAATACATTTAAAAAATAAGAGATAAACACAAAGTTAAGATGGAGGGTTGGAGTAGAATTTATTATGCTTCAGCTGATGCGAAAAAAAGAAGGCAGGGGTAGCAATTACAATGTCAGACAAAATTGTGGCTAAAACAGACATAATTAAAACAGATAAACAGGGCAACTACATTTTGATCAAAGGTACCATAGACAATAAAGCATATATTAAATATATAATATTCAAATATATAACAATACAAGTCATTCCCCAATTGATAAATGGTCAAAGAATATAAAGAGCCAGTTTTCCAATGAAGAAATCAAAATAATTTATAGTCATATAAAAATGCTCTAAGTCATTATTGAACAGAAATGCAGATTAAAACAATCTTGAGATATCATTTTATACCAATCGGATTGGCTAAAATGATATAAGGGAAAAGTGACAAATGTTGGAGAGAATGTGGAATAATTGGGATATTAATTCACTAATTCCCACTCCATATCCCATCCCAACCCCAGAATCCTGAGAGGCTTCTCCGATGTGCCAGATACTGTTTTAGTTACTGGGGATAAAAAATTGCATACTGAAAACTTAGGTTTGGCTCATGTCTAGAGTCTAAAGGAGGATCTAGAAGGACAGTCAACGTATATTAACCAGGGAGAGGAGAGCTATTTATTGCCGCTACACAAAAGAAATACCTAACAAACACAAGGCTCATGAGCATGCACTGACAAAAGACTTTAAAAAGGAGGCAGTAACTTCCAACTACTTATGGTCCCCATGAAGAATGATACTTAAAACATCAAGACATTACATAGTGTGTAAAATGCTAAATAAGCATTTTAGATTTCACCTTGGCTCTGCACTGTCCAGGGAGTCATTCAACTAACATTTTTAAGCACCTACTATGGAGAGTACTATGCTAAGTGCTGGGGATATAAAGACTAAAAACAACTAAAACAAAACAGTCACTGTTCTCAAGGAGTTTACAGTCTAATGGCAGAGAGATGTAACCAACATAGATTGATATACATGTGTGTATGTATGTAAATGTGTGTGTGTGTGTGTGTGTGTGTGTGTGTATATACATGATAAATTGAAAGTTGTCTCAGAAAGAAGGCACTAAGCTTAAGGAGGACTGTGAGGCTTCCCATAGAAAATAAGACTTTAGCTAATACTTGAAGAAATCTAGAGAAACAAGAAGATGAAGATGAGGAGGAAGAGTATTCCAGGCATGAGGGCAGCCAGTGAAAATGCTTGGGGAGGGGAGAGGAGGATTGAGTGTTATGCCAAAGGAAAAAAAGGAGGTCAATGTCACTAGATTTCAGAGTACCTGGAAGGAAGGAATGTATAAGAAAACTGGAAAGGTAGGAAAGGGCCAATTTATGTACAGTATTAGAAGCCAAATAGAGAATTTTATATTTAATTCAGGAAGTAATAGAGAGTCACTGGAATTTATTGAGTAGCAAAGTTGTAGGGGGGAAGGATCATCAGATCTGTATTTTACGAAGACCAATTTGACAGTTGAGTAACGGATGTATCGGAATGGTGAAAGACTTGGCAGGCAGATCAACCAACAGATTATTCTAATAGTCCAGGTATGAAGTAATGAGGGCCTGCACCAGAATGGTTGCAGTGTCAGAGGAGAGAAGATAGTGTATACAAGAGATATTACCAAGGTAGAAACAAGACTTGGCAATTCATTGGCTATGGGGTGGGAGGGCTGCAGTGAAAGAAATTGATGAGTTGAAAATGACACCTAGTTGGCCAACCTACATGACTAGGGGAATGGTAAGGAAGGTCTGTCTGAACAATTCCTTTCATATTCATTTCTTCTGGCAAGCCCAGTCAGGTACTGAGTTCCTGCACATGCTTTCGATATCCTCTTTAATAAAATAACTCCCTCAATGTTTGTCAGCTCCAACCAAAGGACCCAGGACTTTTGGACCTCAAAAACTTACAAGGTTGCCTCCAAGGCTGAACCTATTCATCTCAGCTTCAATTTCAATCACCTCTACTCAGTAAAGAAATGTCAACAGGAAGAGACAAGATGACGGAGTAAAAGCAGTGACTTGCTTGACCTCTCCCTCAAACCCCTCCAAATACCTGTTTAAAAAAAATAGCTCTAAACAAATTCTAGAGCAGCAGAACTTACAAAAAGGCAGACTGAAACAAATTTACAGCCCAAGACAACCTGGATGGTTGATTGGAAAGGTCTCTTGCACCAGGCTGGGAGAGAAGCACAGTTCAGCTTGGGCCATGCCAGCAAATACCAGGCCTCAGCGAACCTGGAACAGGCCTCAGGGGACTGAATCAAGGGCAGCTGTGGCGGTTTCCAGACTTCTCAACCCACAAACTCCAAAGACAACTTAGAAGGTCAGTAGGAAAGGTCTGTGACCACTGTGAGAGAGAAGCTCAGTCCCACCCCAGTCCCAGTGCAAGCCCCAGGGCAGCAGCTGCTTCTGGAGCTTGGTTCACAGACAGAGGAGGGGAACTGAGTGGCTGATCAGAGAGGGGTTGTAGGGATCTCTTTGCTGGTGCAGAATTCTCTTGCTTTGCTTATGCTTGGTTTTGGGTCACAGTTCTGGGTGGTGGTCCTGGGGCGAGGAGGAGCGCTGGCATGGTGTAGCTTGTAATGGCAGTGGAGATGGAATCCTCACAGTTCCAAGGCAGAAAAGACTGCTTGTGGTCACTCATAGACCAGAGCACAGGCCAGTAAAGGAGTAAACACTTCACCCTTGATTGTACCACCTTGGAAAAATGGAAAATTTACAGTTCCCTAGAAGTGTCTCTGAAAACAGCTGCACAAAACCCCCAAAGCTTGAGACAGTACATTCACCACACTAGAAGCAGACCCTACCTTAACAAAGAATTTAAAACTCAAGTAATTGGCTGGGAACATGAGCAAACAGCACAAAAAAAAAAAAAAAAAAGGCAGTCCATAGAATCTTTCTTTGGTGACAAAAAAGATCAAAACATACAACAAGAAGAAGACAACAAAGTCAAAGTTCCTACATCCAAAGCCTCCAAGAAAAATATGAATTGGTCCCAGGCCACAGAAGAGCTCAAAAAGGATTTTGAGAAGCAAGTTAGAGAAGTAGAGGAAAAACTGGGAAGAGAAATGAGAGTGAAGCAAGAAAATAATGAAAAATAAGTCAACAGCTTGCTAAAGGAGAACCAAAAAAATACTAAAGAAAATAACACCTTAAAAAATAGACTAACCCAAATGGCAAAAGAGGTCCAAACAGCCAATGAGGAGAAGAATGCCTTCAAAAGCAAAATTAGCCAAATGGAAGAGGAAGTCCAAAAGCTCAATGAAGAAAATACTTCCTTACAAATTAGAATGGAGCAAATGGAAGCTAGTGACTTTATGAAAAAATCAAGACATTGTAAAGTAAAACCAAAAGAATGAAAAAATAGAAGACAATGTGAAATATTTCACTGGAAAAATAACTGACCTGGAAAATAGAGCCAGGAGAGAGAATTTAAAAATTATTGGACTACCTGAAAGCCATGATCAAAAAAAAAAAAGAGAAAAAAAAGAGCCTAGACATCATCTTTCAAGAAATTATCAAGGAAAACGGACCTGATATTCTAGAACCAGAGGGTAAAATAGAAATGGAAAGAATCCATAGATCACCTCCTGAAAAAGATCCCCAAAGGAAAACTTCTAGGAATATTGTAGTCAAATTCCAGAGCTCCCAGGTCAAGGAGAAAATATTGCAAGCAGACAGAAAGAAACAATTCAAGTATTGTGGAAACACAATCAGGATAACACAAGATTTAGCAGCTTCTACATTAAGGGACTGCAGGATTTCGAATAGAATATTCTGGAGGACAAAGGAGATAGAATTACAACCAAGAATCACTTACCCAGCAAAACTGAATATAATCCTTCAGGGGAAAAAATGGAAATTCGGTGAAATAGAGGACTTCCAAGCATTCTTGATGAAAAGACCAGAGCTGAATAGAAAATGTGACTTTCAAATACAAAACTCAAGAGAAGCATGAAGAGGTAAACAGGAAAGAGAAATCATAAAAGACTTATTAAGGTTGAACTGTTTACATTCCTACATGGAAAGATGATATTTGTAACTCATGAGACCTTTGTCAACATTAGGGTAGTTGGAGGGAAAAAAGTTATATGGATGGATAGATAGATAGATAGATAGATAGATAGATAGATAGATAGATAGATAGATAGAGGGCACAGGGTGAGTTGAAGATGACAGAGTGATATCTGGAGAATAAAATTAAGGGGTAAGAGAGGATTATACTGGGAAAAGGAGAAAGGGAGAGGTAGAATGGGGTAAATTATCTCACATAAAACAGAAAAGAAAAGGCTTTTACAGTGGAGGGGAAGTGGGGGAAGATGAGAGAGAATGATTGAATCTTATTCTCATTGGATTTGACTTAAAGAGGGAATAACATACACACACTCAATTGGGTATGGAAAGCTATCTTACCCTACAGGAAAATACGGGGGAAGAGAATTGGGGTGGGGGAGGGATGATAGAAGTGAGGAAAGATTGAGGGAGGGAGTAATCAGAAGCAAACACTTGTGAGGAGGGACAGGGTCAAAAGAGAGAATAGAATAAATGGGGGGCAGGATAGAATGAAGGGAAATATAGTTAGTTTTTCACAACATGACTACTATGGAAGTGTTTTCCATGACTACACATGTATAACCTGTATCCAGTTGCTTGACTTCTCAATGAAGTTGGGTGGGGAGGGAGGGAGGGAGAAAATTTGGAACCCAAAGTTTTAAAAAACAAATGTTAAAAATTGTTTTCACATGCAACTAGGAAATAAAATATACAGGCAACGGGGGATAGAAACCTATCCTGTCCTACAGGAAAATAGAAGGAGAAGAGAATAAAAGAAGTGCAGGTGGGGGGGGTGGAGATAGAAGGGAGGGCAGATTAGGGGAAGAGGTATTCAGAATGCATGCCATCTTGGGGTGGGGAGAGGGACAAAATGGGGAGAAAATTTGGAACTCAAAATCTTGTGGAAGTGAATGTTGAAAACTAAAAATAAATTAATTAATTTTAGAAAGCGTCAGCAGTGGGAGTCAAGGCCCAGGCTCAGTCTCACCTAAACTCACATGTTTTAATTATCATGTGCTTGAAATTCAATATTTCCACAAAGGTGAGGGAAGGGCATGAGCCAAACCCCTAAAACTCTAGGTAAAGATTGAAGACTCCTGTTACTCTTGGCAGACAAAAAGAAAAGAGAGAGATGAAAGGCAGGTCACTACTCCCTTTTAAAGACACAGTGAGTCAGTGACTCTTCCTGCACAACAGCCAGCTAATAAGGTGATTACCTCATCATCTCAAGGCTCCTGAATCCTTCAGTACTGAGCTGACACAGCCCTCACAACCTCACCTCCACATATACTTCATGGGTGCAATGTTACACAAATAAACGCATTACAAATAGGAGGTAGTATGGTACAGTGCAGAGAGGACTAGACATATAGTTAAAAAACATGGGTTCATTCTCAGTGCTTATCTTCTACCCACAACCTGTGTAACCTTCAGTAAGTCTTATCATTGCAGCTCATGTTTATGGATATACATGTAAGTATACATGTGAATCTATGCATACCTATAGCATTATATAGTGTTATAGTTTATATACTGTTTTTCTCAACTACACATTATTTTTTCATAGGCCTCAATTTTTACATCTATAAAATGAAGGAATTGAACTAAGTAATCTTAAGGGTACCTTTCAACTCTAATATCTTAGATTTCTATTAAAATTACTATTTTTCTCCTAATACTTAGGTTCACACTGTTGGAGAATGTTAGGAGCATGACTGTTTAACTATGATATGGTGGGTATCAACCCATTAACTAATGTAAGTGTTCTCTCTAAGCCTCCTAACACCCTGCCCCTACATCTTCCCAGTGTGATATCCTCCCCTAGTGCTTAGGCTTTCAATTAATGTGTCCTGGTTCCATCATTAATAGAGCCCTTACCATTTTTATATTAGGAGATGCCCTGCTTATTGATCCTTAGCAATAGCCAAAAAATACCTAGGTTACCTTCTAGGTGTTTGGAATGTCGAAAGGATATATAATATACTCTTCTTTGCCTCCAGCTTCTGACTTAGAAATAAGCCTCAGGACAGAATAATTCACAATGGTCTTAGGTTAGCCACACTGAGGAAACATCTTTCTGTTTATGAACATGGTAGGTCCCACTTGATTTAAAACTGTCATCCCCACTGAGTTATAATAGAATTGATAATATAATAGCTGAGATGACTTTTGGTCTTGAATAGGACAGAGGTCCTTCTATTCAAAACTCTTTCCTTTCTTGGAAAAGATCCACTACCTTCACTGACTTTCAGGTCTGTCCGAGATTAAAATACAGAAGATTGGATATTAAGAGCTGAGGAGAAAGCAAGAAAGAACATGACTAGGACCATGTGAACTGACAGTGCCTGGAATGGAATAAGCACTTAATAAAGATTAATTGACTAATTAACTAACTAGAATTTAAGTAGGTGGGACTCAAAGGCATATCTTCTGCCATCTTCTTTTGACTTCCTTTTCTTCCTGTCCAACAAATCAGAGCTCTTCTGCTTTCTTTCCTTTCTTGTCTTCTAGAGGATAAAGTAGTATAAAGGATTGTGACTCTTCACTTTCTCTGTGGACCTTAGCAGAAAGATAGCTATTCTCTCTCTTTCTGTCTCTGTCACTTTTTTTTTCTCTCCCTCTATCTTTCTTCTCCTCCTTCTCCTTCCTCCCCAAACTCCTCCCTCCCTCCAAGCCTCATGATCCACCTAAGCCCAGGAAACATCATCTTCGCCATTCTCCTTTCAGAAGTAATTGTGTGCTTCATATTTTTAGGAATACTGTTAATGATTCTAACTTCATAAGTATCTATTTTTATATATCTATATGATTGTGTCAATAGTCTGATTAACAATAAACACCGCAATTGGCCTCTTCACATTCAATCTCCAAAATCAACCAACTACCTGTTTATTTTCTCCACAGGTATCACAACCTTTAGTTGCTACCAGAACAAGAAACAAGAAAAGAAAGTTGACCCTAGGTTCCTTCAATGGTATTCAAGAGCATTCATCACACTGAGCACACTGGGGAGTTTTCATGTGGTCTAAGTTAGGTTCATAAAATCCTTTTCACTTTTCTTCAGCAGATTCCAAGCTTTATATTTTTATTATCCTTCTAGCTGTTTCACAGCCAACAGCGTGTTTTCTTTGTAGCAATGCCTAACTTGGAATAATTTTGGAAACCACAAAGCTTATGAGACATGGCTTACTGGAGCACCAGCAAGTAAACCTTTCTCTTTATTAACAGACTGGGTTACATTTTGTTTACATTTGCACCCTGGTGCACCCTGACATTTTAGCTTTTTCTCCGGCATTTCCAGAACATGGGGTAATTTCAATTCCTCCCCCCATCCTCTCCTCACACTCCCACTGCCTCGGGTCATGGTTTCAAGGAACACAACGTAAACATAATTTATGTAACTACCTGAACTCATATTGGGATCATTGACTATTTAGTGTCAGGGGCAATGAAGGTTTTCTTCCCTCCGTGGAAAATGTGTTTTGACAAAATACAGTACATAATTGCCAATGCCTTCTGTCGGTCACAGTCCACATTATGAACTTGTGTATCTATAGGTGGTAATCAATATAGATAAATGTAAGAGAAATCTAAGCTTACTGAGAAGCTGGTAAGACATGTGAAAATAATACACAAGGAATGTGGTATTTATAGAAAGATTTTTACCTCCTTAAGCTCTTCTGTCTCTCCTATACCCCTCTTTTGTGGGTATAAGTTGTTTATATTTGGATGACTGGCTATTAGGGACTACGAGTAAGCCCCCTCTTTTACTTGACAAAAAGTAATCCAAGCCACTAGTTTGAGAAGCAAAATAGCAAATATTTCCATTAGAAATACTTTTATAAACCTGATGGGCATATGGTAATCATAGTTTCTCAACAGTAGGATAAGCCTGAGATTATCCACCTTAGTTAGAGCAGAATGATGAAAAAAAAAATGACAGGAGCAAAGAAAGGCCAGAAGACATCACCAACCCACTTCCACCCACAAGGCATGTGAGCTGGACTAGCTAAAGCAATGGAACACCTCAGCAGGGATAAGAAGGATCATGTGTCAGGCAAGTCAAATCACCTTGACCACTACCTCTCTTTAGTCCCCAATGTTGACAGCCCAAGACCCTGAACTTGAGTCCTCTGAATTACCAGAACTACTTCTAGACCAGATCCTAGAGCCAACATTATGAGAGGAAATCATTGTGGAGAAGGGCCCACCTTCCTCAAGACCACCAGCAACAACTGCTGACCAACTGACACCAACAGAGAGATAAGCACCATAGCCCTGGGAGCTGCAGCACTTCAGACTACCTGTCCGACAGCTTCTGTTCTAATTATCCCAGATATCATCTCTGCAAGTGACTACTATAGAGAAGGGGACAAGTATCTCCACAAACTGCCAACCAACTGCCACACACAGGGCAGGTAAACTGGCCTAGATGAAACAGCAAGGAACCCTGAGAGAGAGAGAAAGAGAGACAAACAGACAGACAGAGCAGACAAGAGACAACATGTCCCAGGCAAGTCAAATTCTCCCCACCACCTTGACCAACATCTCCCCTCAGACTCTGACTGAGACAGCCCAGGACCCTGAACCCAAGAGCCTTGAGAATGGCAATGTTTCCAACAAAGGGTCATCCTGGAAGCAACATCCCCTGTGGACATGCAGCCTGGCAACTGCTCCTGCAGTTATTACAGCTGCAACTACTGAAAACCCAAAAGAAAAAAAAGTCCTTGCCACTAAGGATTTTTACACTGTCAAATAGTCCAATGCAACAAACTGACATGATTTTGTCAATGGAATGTATATTAAAAAAAAAAAAAGCATCCACTTTGCTACTGGAACCTAAGGACCATGGGACCTTTCCATCTGACTTGCCCCTGAAACCTTTCATATGGGTTAGCTCCCCCAATAGAATGTGAGCTCCTTGAGATCAGGGATTGTCTTACTTTTCTGTTTATATTCTTAGCATTTAGTGTTTTCCACATAGTAAGCACTTAATGAATGCTTTTTCATTCATTTATCCCAGAAGAGCAATAACAACAAATCTCATGCATTTTCACCTTTCCTTAGGATAATGATACACAGTTCAAGAGTCAACAGTATGTTGTGTTGACTTCCTGAAGAAAATGAATCTGAGTTTCATCATATTCCAACATTTCATAAACTTTTGTGCTTGTGAAAGACTTTGATTGGTCATCCAATCTATCCCCTTTCTTAAGAGATAGAGGAGATTCCATCTTGTTTTTAAATGCCCCAAGAAAAGACTACTCTCCAGCCTCCCACAGTTAAAGAGAGTTGTTGACATTCTAATTTATCATTATCAAGAAATTCTTCCTTGA
Source organism: Vombatus ursinus (assembly GCF_900497805.2). NCBI lineage: Eukaryota > Metazoa > Chordata > Mammalia > Diprotodontia > Vombatidae > Vombatus > Vombatus ursinus. Next base: position 33,484,549 of record NW_020954585.1, read on the forward strand.
AAACAACATCAATTATTCATTCTACAGATTAAGCTCATTTCCTTTTATTTCATCCTCTGGAATTCCACCCATTGGATTGCAATAGATTTCTGTAATTATGAAGGGAGTTATTGCCCTACCTTATCCTAGATATAAGACAATACTGCATCTGTGAATGTATAACATAACAGTTATTGAAATTGGAGGTGAGTGAATTTAGCACAAAGGAAAAGAGCTGGATTTGGTCTCAGAGGATCTGACTTCAAATCCCAGCTTTGCAACTTATTTCCTGATTGGCCTTGGGCAAATCACTTACCCTCTCCAGCTGCCCTCAGTTTGGTCATTTGCAAAATGAAGATGTTGCAGAGAGACATCAGATCTCCTCCAGCTCTAAATCAATGATCCTAAGGCAATTTCCTTTATTCCTTTCCAGGTCCAGCTGCTTACTCATTCATCCTCAGGACTTTCTCTAACATGCCACAGAAACCTCTTTACCCCAGAAGCTCATTCACCCTCTCAACAAATGTCTCACATAGGAAGCAGCCTCTGATCCTGCAGCCTTTCCCTCAGATTGGTCCCTCCCAGAAACAATTTAAGGAGGAGGCCCAGGCTAACCAAGTCTGTTCTTCTCCAGGCTACACTGCTGACTCATTTCCACAGGACTTTCTCTACCATGCCCCCTAGCAGGGGTACCTTTTCATCTCCTTTCCCTTTTCTGATCCCTTTTACCTGTTTTCTTCACTCTTTTGGATGTAAGCTCTTATGGGTCAGGAATGCTTTCTGCTTGTGTTTATACTTCCAGTGCTTAGCACGGTGCCTGGCACATAGTAAGGGCTTAATAAATGTACGTTGGCTTGACTTGACTTGCTTTCTTCTAATCTGAATCACAGAAGTTTTATAGGTAGGAAGGACCTCAGTGGCCATGTATTAGTCACACCTATGACCAATAGAATCCCCACTAAAATATACCCAGCAAATGATCATCTAGCACAGGAGTGGGGAACCTTCGGCCTCAAGGCCACATGTAACCCTCTAGGTTCTCAAGTGTGGCCCTTTGACTGAATCCAAACTTCACAGAACAAATCATTGTTCTTGAAATCTTGTTCTGTGAAGTTTGGATTCAGCACTTGCGGACCTAGAGAGTCTCATGGGGCCTCAAGGCCACAGGTTCCCAATACCTGAAGCATCTCTCTGCTTGCAGACCTTCAATAAAAGGAAACCCACAACCTCCTAAGGTATCCCTCTTCATTTTTAGATAGGTCCAATTATTAAGAGTGATTATTCAGTTCTTCCTTCCCTATCAGAAAACATGTATTCCCCAAACAGTAAGAAAAAGAAAATCTCCTTCATTTTCTTTCTACATTCACCCCAGGAACTGACCTTCTACACAGTCTAGGTATCTAACTCATAGCCTATCCAATGTGCCTCCAGCACAGACACACCTCCACAGCACCTTACGAGAACAGAGAAGTGTTTGAAGAGGATCTTAGGAACAACCACTATGTAACAAGACACTGTCTGGTATGGCTCTGGTTGGAGGGTAGGTGGTTGGTCTAGAAAGAATCTAGCTATGCTATGCCCCCCTTGTTGATTTTCATCTTTGTTTAGGCAGAACCACTCTTGGCCGACTTCTTCTTTCAGTCATCCTGTAGGGGTGACTTACCCTTGTCAAGAGACCTTCACTCACCTCTCACTCAAGGTAGTGCCAGGAGAATGCAATGGAAGCAAAATTGTGCAAAATTGCCAGAAGATAACTGCCTCTGAAAGAAGCATCTTCCTGCTTACTCATTTCTCCTAATGACACTTTTTACTGTTGTGGTTCAGGCATTTGGTAGGGTCAATAGTCCAGATACATTGTGGTTTATTACCACATTTTGGGAAATTTATAAAGCATAACAATCAATAAGGTTTTCCTATGGTTCCAAAGAGGCAAACTCAGAAGAACTCCTCCCCTTGAGTATATTTCTGCATGTCTCTCTGTATAATACATTGGCTATCCCCTAGAATTTAAATGTAAGCCCCAAATGTTTGTTGATTGATCTTCTAGCACAGTGCATTGTATAATAGGTGCTTAAGAAATGTGTGTGTATCTACTTGGTGTGTATCCCAAAAGAGATTTTTTTAGAAAAGGAAAAGAACCTATATGTACAAAAATATTTATAGCATCTCTTTTCTGGTGGCAAAGAATTGGAAATTGAGGGGATGCCCATCAATTGGGGAATGACTGAACAAGTTGTGGTATACAATTGTGATGGAATACTATTGTGCTATAAGAAATAGATATAGCTATGGAAATAGAAATAGCTGTAAGAAATAGCTAGGTGCTCTCAGAAAAACCTGAAAAGACTTACATGAACTATGCAAAGTGAAATTAGTAGAACCAGGAAAAAATTGTACACAGTAACAGCAATATTGTAAGATAATCAATGGTGAATGACTTAGCTATTCTCAGCAATACAATGTTCCAAGACAACACTAAAGGACTTATGAAAAATGCTATCCATCCCCAGAGAAAGAACTGATGGAGTCTGAATACAGATTGAAGCAGACTTTTTTTTTACTTTATTTTCTTGGGGTTTTCTATTTTGGTGTATGTTTTCTTGTACAACATGACTAATACGGAAATATGTTTTGCATGAATACACATGTAAAACCTCTATCAAATTGCTTTCCATCTCAATGAGAAGGGTGAGGAGGGAGGGAGACAATTTGGAGCTCAACTTTAAAAATGAATGTTGAGAGGGGCAGCTAGGTGGCACAGTGGATAGAGCACCAGCCCTGAAGTCAGGAAGACCCAAGTTCAAATCTGACCTCAGACACTTGACATTTACTAGTTGTGTGACTCTGGGCAAGTCACTTAATCCCAATTGCCTCATGCAAAAATATTTTAAAAAATAAATGAATGTTGAGAATTTTTTTTGGGGTGAGGCAATTGGGGTTAAATGACTTGCCCAGAGTCACACAGCTAGTAGGTATTATGTGTCTGAGGCCAGATTTGAACGCAGGTCCTCCTCACTCCAGGGCCAGTACTCTATCCACTGAGCCACCTAGCTGCCCCAAGAATTGTTTTTACATGTAATTGGGGAAAAATAAAATACTAAATGAAAAAAAATTTAATTTAAAAAGGGTGCATGCTTGCGTGCGTGGGTGTGTGTGTGTGTGTGTGTGTGCATAGATGGAATGGAGGAAAAAACTATCCTACTCTAGTGTATGGTGATTCTATAAACTTTATTTTTTTCTTTTTTTCCCTATAAACTTTAGAACTTGCTCAATGCAAGTACAGAACATATTCTTGTGAATGTTTATCAATTGTCATTCTATTTCAAAATGGTGAGTGAACTGACTCATATGAATTAGGAACTGAGGATAGATTAGATCCAAAGAAAGGCAGATTCAAACTACACCACGCCCAAGGGAAATATCTTAGATTTCCTACAGAATGACTTCCAGGAGCTGTGAGTTACCTGCCCACTCCCCTTACCCCATGTATTCTATGCTTAAGCCCACTTTCCCCTGGATTCTTTGTGTACTGGTAGAAGAATGAGTCATGGACTTTAGAAAGGATGCTTTGTACCAGCTGTTCTAGCTATTTTTAGGTAAGTGCTTTTTTTCCAAAAACTAATTAAGTTTAGCTAGCTAATTAATATCAACTGATAACCAACGGGATTTGTGAACTATGTAACACTAGAAAACTACCCACCCTGCCCTCAGCTTCTCAGGATTATCCCTAAAAGTCTGAAGGGTAGACATGATAGGTCTGCTCTGCAGATCCAGCCTGCCAGGGAGAATGGGAGAGGCGAGAGTGAGATCCATAGCAGTGGTACAATGGAAGAAATAGGTAAATGAGAAATAGGATATGAGGAATTGAGCTAAATTTCACTCACCTTTTATAGGAAACTATGTGACTGCATTAAGTATTTACAGGTGAAATGCTGTCAACCACTGACACTTTGTCAATGTGGTATTTATAGAAGTTGAACGACATAGATGACCGAGGGACATACAGGCCATAGATTAGTTAGAACATATTTGAAAAGAGGAATTTCATAGAACCTTTCATATGCCCAATGGCTATTTCTCAACTTTTTCCCCTCAACCATTTTTCAAAAATGATGCCACTATGAGCCCAACCCCTCTGTGTATGTTTTCCTACCCACAAAATTAATGTAATTACTATTTTTCAGAGATAATGTTCTGTTTGCTAAATTAACGTTTCCAAAAGGCTTTGATGTGTTTAGGCTAAAGGTCTAATAGAAAAGAAAATAGTACTGTAATGAGTGTTTGTCTAAGGATCCAAGTGTCATGTTACTCTTAGGCTACAGGATATAAGAATCCCTGGGCAACATCTGCTATTTGGAAGAATTCACATGAATTTTGTAGCCTAAGAATAATGTGGGATTTGTAAGGACCAACAGAAGCAAAACATTCAGGGAAGTTCCAACAAGACCAATCCCAGACCAAATCCTTGGGGTTCAACCAGACCCATATTAACTTTCAGAACATAGCAACTTTAGTGACTATTTGGCTCACTCCATCCACCTCTGTCACCATGCTGTAATTCATATAAGCCTGGAAATTTTAAGTTGTAAAAAACTTTACATTGGTAACTAGAAATAGTTTCTTTGTGTAGCTTTCATTCCTTAGTTTTAAACATTTCTGAAGTCTTTTTTTTTCCAACAAAAGAATGTTTGTGAGACATATTATTTTGAACTTTGTTCTTGTGGATGCTATAGAAAGGAATTTAATAGAGAAAATTACCTATATCATGTGCCCATCTATCCTTTTGTCTTCATGCTTTATAAAGCTAATTTTAGGCCATCTGCTTCTGGACCAAGTGACCCAACTCATTAGGGGCAGAGGTAACCATGATTTGTCTTGGTAACTTCCTAACAGAAGACAAAGTGCAAAAGACAAGAAGTAAGTAAAGGAAAACACCAAATAAACCAAAGAACCTATTGGCTTAGACCAAATAATTCTTTTACTTTGCTGGAAAAATATAAATTCTATTCATGGAATGTTTGCTTTATGAAAATGGAGAAATCCCTCAAGAAGTTATCTATCAACATGGCCTTTTCTTTCTTTTTTTCCTGTTTTTTAAAGAGAAATTTAGAATTCTTTGGATACAACTAACACATCCCTATTTCCCACATGTGAAATTCAGTATTGCTACCCTGTACTGACAAATATGTAATTTTAATATAAAAAACTGGTCAAATAAGTCCTGACTATTATATTACTACATACTTTGGTCATGAATCTATAAATTTATTTACTTTTTCCATGCATTTTAATTGTTTTCAGTTGAAGGTAGGAGGAACTGTAATATCAGTTAAGAAACATTTATTTAGCACTTAATACATTTAAGATACTTTGAAGGTATAAGACAGAATCTCATAGGCCATCTAGTTCAACCTACATATGAAGAAAGAATCTGGAGTTCCAGTCAAGACGACAAATGAATGATTACATCTAAACCCAGCTATCAGAAGAAGCAGCCTAGCAAAGATTTAGAAGGCAGTAGATGAGGGAGAAGGGTGGAGGAATAAGATGAGCATCAGATAATCAATAAAGCTAAAAAGAAATACTGGTAAACTCTTCTATCTGGTCTAAGACCACACAAAAAGATGTTCAGAAGCCTATAGGTCAGAAGCATTCAGATGGACCTGAAGCTATCAAGATCTAAGGGCTTGACATCAGTAGGACTTCAACTATGTCCTCTCAGATCCCAAAAGGGGACAAACCCAGCTGCCAGCAGGTCACTGCACAAAGACACAGGGTAGAGGTACAGGTAACACTTGCACATTTGGAATCATCCAAGAGGTATGGAGCCAACAGAATCTCTAATATCTGTCAGAGCTGCATCAAGAGACAAAGGCACTTCCCACTAGGTGACTTTCCAAGGAGACTGACATGGAGCAGAAAGCATCAAGGCAGCCAAAGCTTAGGGAACTCTCTAGGAGACCTGAATCTCTGATCCCAAGAGATACAATCTCTGATCAAGTCCACCACATGGGAAAGAGCTGACTCCTGCTCGATAGTTGCACAAGTGGAACAAGATCAAGGCAAGGCCAAGGCCAGTACCAGTGTATGGCCACAAGGACATAGAGGCAGAAACCAGAGAATGACACAGAGAGTAGAGACAAGTCCCAGCTCCAGCCATAGTTCCCTGTCCCAGGCCAAGACTTCAGGAGAAGAGAAGGAACAGGAGGAAATCAAAAACCAACCACTTCATTCAGAGTTACAGAAGCCAAGTCATAGCAGCCAGGGGAAAAGATAGAAAAAAGCATAACAGGATATGAAGGAAATGAATAACACAATCAACAATTATAACTGTAAATGTGGATGGGATAAACTTATTCATTAAACATATGATAGCAAAATGGATTACAAAACAAAATATATTGCATTGATTACAGGAAACACACTTGAAATATAAAGATTCACAAACTTATTATGCACAATTTATTATGCTGGTGGTAAATTCAAAAAAGCAGGAATGTTAATCGTGATCCCAGAAAAAAAAAGCAACAGTGAAGTTAGACATCATTGAAAGAAATAAGCAGTTTCTCTTATTATGCTTAAAGTAATCATGGTATCATGAAGTAATAATAATCAACAGATATACATTGACTAGCATAGAGGACTAAACAAAAAACTGATGGACAAAAAAGTAGACATCAGAACTTTAATAACTGGGAACATCAACATGCTACTTTCAGAACTAGACAATTTATAAAAAAAAAAAAAAGGAAGTTAAGCACCTTGAACAGAATTTTAGAAAAATTAAGTATGATAGCTCTGACAATTACTGAATGGGAATCAAAAAGTATGTACATATTTATCAACTATACATCATACCTTTGCAAAAAAAAAAAAACTGATCACAGGTAGGGCATAAAAAACCCACAAGTGAATAAAGACAAGCAGAAATAATAAACATGTCTTTTGCTGACCAAATGCAATAAAATTGTAATCAACAAAGGGAATTAGAAGAAAGGATTCAAAGTTTAAAATATACTCTTAAAGAATCGAGGGGATAAAGAAATAAATGGTAGAAGCAAGAACAATTTTTATCCAAAAAAAATGGCAATGAGTTTTGTCAATACCAAAACTTGTGTAATGCAGCTAACAAAATAAAGAGAAATTTTATAGACCTAAATATTTTCATCAACAAAAAGAGAAAGAATTGACTGATAAATTAGGCATGTAACTAAAAAGCTAGAAAAGCAACAACTATAACTAAAAACAAAAGATAGAAATTTAGAAAATCAAAGAAAAAAAGTTTTGAAAACAAAAAAGTTAATTTGATAAAACTAGGAGTTATTTTTTTTAATTAATAAATTAGGTAAACTATTAGATAGTTTGATGAAAAAGGAGGAAAAATCAAATTGATACAACAAAAAATGTAAAAGGAGAATTCAAAAGAGATGAAAAATAAAGAAAATAAAAACATAAAATAAAATAAAATAAAATAAAAAATAAAAATAAAAAGTGTGTTTATGTGCTAACAAAACTAATGATTTAAATGGATGAATATTTACTAAAAATACTCAGATTAGCAGAAGAAAAATAGACAATTTAAATAAACAATTATCAGAAAAAGAAATTGATGAAGCCATAAATAAACTCAAAATGAAAAAATCTCAGGTTCAGATGGATATAAAAATGAAGTCTATTAAGCATTCAAAGAACAATTAACTCCAGTGTTTAATAAATTGTTTGCAAAAATAGAGGAAGAATGCAAACTTCTTCTATGAGAGAAATATAGTTTCAGTATCTAAACTAGGGAGAAATTAGGCAGGAAAAGAAAATATATTTAACATTGATGCCAAAATATTGGATAAAATATTAGGGCAACAGCCTTTCTGAAAAGGCTAGGGTTATTTTCTCCAAGGAGACCTAAGTCTAAATATCTGGTGAGCTGTATTTCTTCCAAATGAGAGAAGAGAAGGCTCTTAAAGTTTGCCTACTTTATCAGGAATAAAGGACAGAATTTTCCCTCCATGGAACTTTGAAAAATCTCCCTGAAAGAAAGAGGAAGAGAATAGGGGAGAGAGTGCTATAACACTTGTAGCAGTGGTGGCAGATTGATGACTTTCTAAAAGATGTAGATATCTTGGAGCAGTGTCTGGACCACTGCTTAGTTTATTAAGAGGAATCCAGTATAGAATGACAGAATTTTGACTCCCTGGAGAAACCGCTGGAATAATGGTGAATCTACTCCCCTCTCCATCTCACCCCTACCTTTTAACTTCCTGTGGCAACAGATAGTAAGTTTAATTATTAAGGGTTGCTTTGATACTTAAACGTTTATTTTTCCTACTAGGCATTTAAGTTTTGTTTTGTTTTGTTTTTGTACAATGGTTTAATAAAGTTGAGATAGTTTTAATGGCAAACTGAGTTGGTGTTTTTTCTACACAGTGGCTGCCACATTGTAAAGAAAAACAACTTTTGAAGTTCCTAGTTTCAAATCTTTGCTTTCACAGCCAAACCTTTCTTCTTTTTTTTTTTAAAGGAATGCTGCATTTTCCTTGATAACCTCAAGAACAGAATCATTCCTTGAGCCTCTTTATTTCCTAGGAGGAAGAGCAGTCTGTACTTTGAATTTAGCCCTCACTTTTCATGTAGAAATACAAACATCGCACACTTAGTGTAGGAACTTCAAGATGACCCTTAGCCCTTCTTTCTCTTACCGGCATCTCTCCTAAAGAATTGCTGTGGCAAACTGCTCACATACATTCTCAACTGTAAGATTGTTGCTCTGCTCAGCTGTCTAGTACTTTGATACATATGCTCCACTCCTTTTTCCTCTCTTACTAAATTCTGACCTTGTCCTACCAATGTGAATTACTTACCCCATCTAATGTCTTCTCCTTCAGGTCTTCTCCTACTTCTCCTCTTCCTTTTCAAGTCCTTTTCCTTGGGATTTCTCCCTTTTCTTCTCTTCCTAAGGTTGCAAGATCAAAGATTTGAAGTTGGAAGGATCTTAGAGGTAATTTAGTCTAACCCCTTTATTTTTCAGAAGAGGAAACTGAAGCACATAGAAGTGAAATGACTTGCCCAGGGTCACACAATAGAGTTAGGAGTTGAATCCATGTCTCCCTGACTCCAAATCCAGAATGGTATACTATATTGTCTCTCAAGCAGGAGTATGCCAGAGTCAGCTCAAAATGACTTTAGAGAGCCAGTGGTTAAATTTTCAGCATGAGCATCTATAGCTTAGAAATTAACAAATGCTACGAATCAGGGCTTGATTTATTGTTTTGGTGATTGTCTAGACTTAAGAAAGTGATGGAGAAAAGAAATGTTAATAATGTATAAAAAACTTAAAGTGTGTTATGACCTGTATTTTTCAGAGATCCAATTGTTAAATGTTTACCAGCATGACCCTGCTTTCAAGTCTCTTTCCTGCTTCTTGAATCCTTCTCACTTTTCAAGTTTGGTCCTTTCCTTTCAGCATCTCAAGTAATCTCAAATTTTCCCTCCTTAAATTCAGAATCTGGCTTTTTTTCCCCACAATTCTGAAACACCTTTACAATTCCTTCTCCTCCTTTAGCTCAAGTCCTTCTCCCACAAAAGCTAGAAATAGAAAAGAAGAAGCAGTATAGAATAATTGAGCTAAAAGGAGCCTTATGGGCTATTTAGCTAAAAACCCTTATTTTGAAACTGAGAAAACTGAGGCCTTGAGAAGAGTTAGAATCCACATGTCCTTGTTCTTAGTGCATTTCTCTTTCTAGAATACAATAGCCTACAATCATTTTCATGACTCCCTCCCCTAGTATGTCTTTAATCCTCATATCTAGAATCATTTTAATTTCACCTATAGTTATATTGTCTCAGAATCTAGAAGCAATACATTTGGAGGAAGGAGGAAAGAAAGAAGCCCCTATGCCAAAAGCTTAACTGCTCTCTATCAAGTCAGATTTACTGCTTGCTGGTCCTGGCCTATACTTTTACCCTTGAAATTCCAGTAACTGAATCTAATTCTTCCCATTTCCTCTCGTGCAACACTGTTTTTGTCTTTGTTAAATAGGATCATTTCAAAGACTAGGAAAGATTCACTAGCCACATATACATGATACAAGTATGAAGTATCCAGGCAGAAGGGAGACAATGACATTTCCTGATGAGCTTAATGTTTGTTCCTACACTTCTTTCCTATCCTGTTTATTTGCAGGGAAAACTAAAAGAGTTTGGTGGTTGACAAATTAAAGGTCCTCAAACCCAAACCTTGTTTGCTGCAAAGACTGCCTCTAAAACTCCTGCAGACTGTGATGAGTTCAGTGAGTGGAAACTAATCTAGGAGCCGCAAGGAATTTCAGTCCCTAAATCAGAGTATGGAATCTACTAGAAACCCTAAACCTAGTAAGCAGAAACTATAGGTTGAAAATAGAATTGTTCATGAAGGTATTAATTAAATATGATTGTGCTCCAAAGATCTTGGTACCTAGGATGAACAATCTTCTCTTAGATAGGAAACATCCAATTCCAGTCCAGGGTCAGAGAAACAGAAAAAAAATCTCCTTATTGAAGAAAAATCGAGAGTTTTTTTTTTTTCTTAGTACAGTGACTCGGTATGCTAGGCCTTTTCTTTTTAAATTTTTTTTAAATAACAAAAATCTATTTTCTCCTCTTCTCATCTTTTCCCCATTGGGGGAAAAAGAAAAACAAAGCCTTGTAATAAATGCATATAATCAAACAAAACAAATTCCCACATTGGCCACATGCAAAAAAATTGTCTTATTCTTCATCCTGAATCCATCTCTTTACCATCAGAAGATGAGTACCATATTTCACTGCATAATTATTGTTACCGCATAATTATCACACCCTAGTTTTTCTTTTCAGTCCAAAATTTGGTTTGTAACCTTTCAGCACATAATCATCGCATGGTGTTACTAACAACAACAAACAAACAACAAAAGTTATACTTAAAGCATACGAAAAGGCTGGAAGATTGTCAGAAAATTGTCAAGTTACTGACACCTTTGGTTTCATCAGGGAACAACTTAAGGAGAAATGAACTTCTAGGAAGGGAACATGAACTTGTCAGGCTGGACTTGAAAAAGCAAATGATTGAGCCTGTTTTAGGAATGGTCTCTAATAAGAAAACATAGACGTTTACCTCATAATTTACCTCTGAAAAGTCAGAAAAGACGGAGTCAGACAAAATTAAAGTTGTTTTCTTAATGATGACATAAAGTTCAGTAAAACTTTCTATCATTGGATTTATTTAGCATTTCTTTTTTGTCCATGGCCCTTTTAGCCAAATATAAATATGAAATGTAGATTAGAGAGAAAACAAGATATCCAGACTCCTTGGTACCATTCAGTAGTGCTGATGCCAACCATAACAAACACAGTATAAGACCTTAAATGCTAATCACTTTTTTTCAAGCAGCTATGAGGTTAGAAAAAAACTAGAAAGTGGACATATATACCTTCTTGATAAAATATTTCTTCTAAATATATGCAATGTAGATATCAAAAGAAAATATTTCCAAGTGTTTAGTCTATATCTGACATTTATAGTTTTATAAAACATTTACAATATTTTAAAATAATTACAAACCGCATGGACAATGAACTAGTTGATATGAATAACTAGTCAGACAGCAAGAATATGTATTTCTTTTTTTTTAATCTTCCCTGTCCCAACATACCATTTCCATATTTGGTCAGGGAAGACCAAGGAGAAAAAACAAAATCACCTTAACAAATAAGGAGCTATAATCAAGACACAGCTCTCCCCTTCCTATCATAGACATTCGTTATGGAGAAAATATGCATTCCGTCCTTTCAGTATACCCCATTAGCTCAAAAGCCACTCACTGTAAGCTTACGTAGGCACTCTCTTTCAGAAACAGAAACCCAGAGACAAGCTCAGTGGTGTTCAAAATTCATATAAACTGTACTACTTTAACCAACAGATTGTGCTGCTAACCATTAACCAAATGTTACTCAACAAGAATGACCAGGTACTAGGCAAATCCCATGCTCACCCTAATGGTTATGGACTTCACCCCTCTGAGCAGACGTAGAAGATATAGTGAGGAAGTGTCCAGAGAGTCAGGAATCTTCTATACATACCCAGCATTGACTCCCTCCAGGTGGCCACACTAACTCATCATAGTCTAGGCTGTGTTTTGTTGTTGTTCAGTTGTTTCTCAGTCATGTCTGACTCTCTGTAATCCCATTTGGGGGTTTCTTGGCAAAGATACTGGAGTGGTTTGCCATTTCCTTCTCCAGCTTATTTTTACAGATGTGAAACTAAGGCAAACAGGGTTAAGTGACTTTCCCAGGGTCACACAGCTAATAAGTGTCTGAGGCCAGATTTGAACTCAGAAAGAGACTTCCTGACTTCACACACTGTACTCTATCCACTGTGCTACCAAGCTTCCCGTAGGCTATGTGAATTACACCAAATGGTTTTAGGTCTTGAATCCTTTCCTCCTAAGAAATAGTTAGTCATAGTCCTATGACCCTAATGAAACCAAGTTGCTCCTCACAAGAACAAATAAAAGATTCCTAGCTATATACTGTGTTTTATTCTTTGCAGAGTATCAATAAAAGCATCTCGTTTCCTAGTACTACAAAGGATGCTTTGACTGAGAAATTAAGCTAAAGAACTCTCTCTGCAGAGTGCATGGAAATAAAAATTAAAAAAAAAAGTGCAAGGAAGCAAAGTGGATACAGGCAAGGTAGAAAGCTGTTGCATCCCAGAAGCCTTGCCAGACAGAGCCTAAGGAAAACCAGAAATCATGAAGAATGAAAATTCTGGAATCCAGAACTAGGGTTGTATGATTGAATAAAACAAATTAATTCTGGGGAGAACTGAGAAGATGAGACTGGTGATTCTTCATTTCTTTGCACTATCTTTCCCTTTTTCTGCTAAAGAAGAGTATGCTAGTATGCCCATCTTTCCATTACTTGTCTGTCTGTCTGTCTCTCTCTCTCTCTCTCTCTCTCTCTCCCTCTCTTTTTCTCTCTCTCTCCCCTTATCTGCCTTTGAATTTTGCTTCTGTGATAAACTTTGAGCAGTTGGTGGCACAGTAGATAGAGTGCTCGGCCTGAAGTCTGGGAGACCTAAGTTCAATCCAGCCTCCTACACTTACTAGCTGTGTAACCCTGGACAAGTCACTTAACCTCTGTTTGCCTTAGTTTCCTCAGCCATAAAATGGGGAAAATAATAGCATCTTTCAGGGTTGTTGTGAGGATCAAATAAGATACTATTTATAAAAATGACAGCATAGCGCCTGACACATAGTTGATGCTATATTCCTTTCCCTTCTTTTCTCTTGCTCCATGGTTTAGCACTACATTTCCAATGTACATCATTGAATAAGTACAATAGGAAAAGAAAAAGTAATGGACCCAAGAGCAGAGAGAGCAAACTCACTACAGAGAGATAATTTTTTGATATAAAAAAAATCTCACATGTATAACCTACATCAAATTGCCTACTCTTTTCAGAAGAGGAGAGGGGAAGGAAGAAGGGAGAAAAATTTGGAACTCAAAATCTTGTAAAAATGAATGCTAAAAATTGTTTTGACATGTAATTGAGGGAAAAAATAAAATACTATTAAATTCTCTAAAACCAAAAGCATGTCTTATATGAAATGATCATTCACTAGAATATTTCCCCATAATTATAGGAGTAAAGGAAGAATGTCCATTCTCCCACTATTATTTGATATAGTTCTAGAAACACTAATAAGATCAGTAAGACCAAAGAAAAAATGCAAAAAATAGTTAAGGAACAGACAAAACTATGCCTATTTGCTAATGACATGATGGTTTACTTAGAATATTTTTAGGAAATTGACAAATATATTAATTGAGATAATAGCTGCAGTAAAGTTGCAGATTTTTTCAAAACAAATCCAAATCAATAGCAGTTTCGTATAACAATAACAAAATCCAGGAGACAATAAGGCAGAAAGGGAGATCCCTTTCAAAATGCATACAATATTTGGGAGTCAACCTGGCCAAGTGCACTCAGTACAAAATGCTCCTAAAAGAAATAAAGAATAGCATAAATGTCTAGAAGAATAGTCAGCATTCATTCCCATATAATAAAAATTACAATGTTACCAAAATTAATTTACAAATTTAATGCTATACCAATAAAACTACCAAAAGGATACTCTACAGAACTAAATAAAATAATAACAAATTTCATTTGGAGAAGCAAAAGACTAACATGCAAGAGAAATGATGGAAAAAAGTAAGAATCAAAGGAAAAGAGCATTTCTAGATCTCAAGCCACATTATAAAGCAGAAATAATCAAAACTATTTTGGTATTAGGTTAGAGTAGTAGCTCAATGGAATAGACTAGACAAGGAAAAGTAAGGAAAAAATGAATTTTTTATAACTCAGTGTTCTATAAACCCCAAAGCATAAATTACCTTGGAAAGAACCCTCTATTTGATAATAACTTCTATGAAAACTGGAAAGCAGTTTTTGGACCAACATCTTATCTTGAATTCTATAGTAAATTCAAAATCCCAGACTTGAACATTAAAATCATATGATAAAAAGTTAAGAGGAACCAATCATTTACCTTTCAACTGTTATGGGTAAGTGATAAATTCTTAAAGAGACAATTACAAAATATAAAATGGATAATTTAATTGCCTGTGTTGCACATGTTCAGGAGCTATTCTCCCAACTTCTGTTCTCATTAATAGACTGAGTCCCCAGAAAATGGCTACTAATTCTCCCTTTAGGGTTCAGGGTTGGGGTGGTCCTGAGGGGTTAGGCTGAGAGAAAGGTTTTCTAAGCCATAACCAGTGTGCTTCTCTACTGATAATCAGTTAACAGTGATTATTTAATCAGAATTAATTATTTTATAAACAGGTATTTACTAAGGTAGCATAGTAAGAACAATTGGTACAAAACATACCTACAAACCCAAGGGGGCATTTTCCCACAACTATTATACATACTGAGTCCAGAGGAAAGTGGTATCAAGGTTAGAGCACATGTAATAAAGCTAGTAACTCACAACTCCTAGAAATCTTCTTCTACCCTTCCTGGAGTTCTTATGATTTTCCCCTCATGTATAATGTAACTTTTTTTCTTCTGGGCTTCTCAGAGAGTCTTGAAATTGTCTTTCCTTGGTACATCTAGTTTGTCCTTGATTCCCAATGCTAACAATCCTGCCAGTCATAGGATTTTCTGGAACATATTAAAACACAGATTAAAAAGTACAAATTCTCTGATGCTTCAAAATTCACAAGGTCAGCCTCTGGTCAAAGTAGAGGAAAGAGATGGAGGCTTTGTTCCTCCAATTCCAAGTAATTCCCTTTCAGGGGAATGAACTTCTTCTACATGCAACTGTTCTTTTTCTCCTGTTCAAGCTATTATTATGTCATTCCTAGTTGAAGAATTCCTTCACTACTGTGCATTTTTTATCTTATTCTAAACTGCATGGCTTTTCCAAATTCTATTTTATTGGATAAATGGGTTTTCTTTATATTCTCTATATGTCTTTGGATACCCAGCATTTGGTGGGTTAAAGCTAAGCTGGTGAATGTAATCTAAGGGCTATTCCCCACACCACCCCCTTAAAGGTGACCAAGGAGAGTGATCCTTTTTCTTTAATTCCATACCCCTAGACTAGAAAGAAATTTGAGGTAAGGCAGATAGATTTAACTGTAGTCTAATACTCTTCTCAGAGACTAGAGAAAAGAGCTCCCAGATTTAGTGTCCCCCTCCTCCTCAGCCAGTGTGCTAAGCAATGCAAATACTGCCATTGGCTCTCCACAGTGTTGGGCCAAGCCTCAGTTCCTATCTGTCCACGCCACCCATGAGCCACATTTGCACATTTAAATCTATGCGGATATATCTATCATAATATTGATAATAATCAGCAGCATTTTTATACCTACCATTCATATCTCAATGGAGATTGAGACAATGGTCCTTTGCATGACAATTTTCATTCCTCAGAAATTGTAGTTTTCCATGTTTTACAACCATGTAGCATCACCAGAATAATATCTGGGTACTTCAATGGATCCGTGATCAAATCAATTTGAGTAGTTCCTCCAGCACTGCAAATCTTAATTCATCTGTGCCTTTTCATCCAGTATAATTCTTGTCCATATCCTCCCATGAATCTTTTAAAAGGATTGTAACCAATGGGGCAATCCATTACAAGAATATTCTTCCTCTTATTCCATTATGAGTATAGTTTATGAACTATCTGTAGTTTAATGATGAATTCTATAAGCTGAACATCCAACTATATGTAATAGTCTGGATGGTAGGCATTCTCCATTTACTTGGTTTTTCCTATGTTAATTAATGCCTAAGTGAATAAAACAAGACCATCTAGACCTCACCATCTATGTGAATTTTTCTCTTCCATTTGAACTATTCAACAGATACCCTATGTGTATATGACAAATACCTTGCTTAATAGTAATCATTGTTGTTGTTTGTCCTTCATTTTCAAAAAGGACCAGTGGCATCATGGGATGATATCTTCACTGGAGCATGAATTGGATTTAAGTGAGGTAGAGAAGCACAAAGTCATCAGCCTCATTCTCTCTTCCAGAGTCACTGAGGTCCAGTGGCAAGACAAAAGTCAAGATGACTGGCAATGACCCAGGATGCAGTGATTGACTTTGGTGTCTTTGATATTTGATCAAGCTCTAAGCACTCCATTGCACCTGCATTAGCCGCCTTCGTGGTCATTGGAACAAATTGTTCTCCTCGACCCATTCCACCAGGGAAAGTCTTCACATGCTTGTAGTAGATATCCCCCTAACTCACCAACAGGTATGAGGCCCATCAGTTACCCTTAACCTGGTTTAGCACATCTGGCAAGATGATTTACCAGGGTGTGGCTGCTGTGCATGCTACAGCATCTTGGAGCCACAGGTGAGAGTTAAGTGCCTTGTGGACACCAAAGGTAGATGAGCAGCCCTGAAAAAGGCTTAGCAAGTCCTCACACCAGAGGTGCTAGTCCTTCTAGTAATACACCCCTAGTAATAATTACAGAATTATTAAAGTTATCTTGGTATACTTATCAAGAAATATCATATATTTTTTGACATATACATAGGAGACATCTTCTAAGAGAGTCTTTAAGGTGTCATTGGGCTCTACTTGATTGATAGGTTTTATATAGTTAAATAATAAACAGTGTGATGTTTCATTTGCAATTTTCAGACAATTGTAATACAGAATACATTTACAAAAGGTTCCATGTTGCCTGCTTGTGTTTTCATGAGGGATGTCCTCAATTCTGGTATAAATTATTCTTACAAAGATTTTGTAAAGAAAAGAAAGTAGGTTTATACATCTATAACTATTGACACTCTCACAATGGCCCTTATTTTTGGTAGTAATGATGTCTATGATTTGTTTCCACTTATTTGATATCTTTCCATCTTTCTAATATATTTAAAACTGATTTCTCAAAACCCTCAAAACTGTTATCACTCAAGCATAATTCCTTCTCTATATGCTTCAGTCTACTCCAGCTGCTCTTCCTGTTTTTGCTTTTTTAGTATCATTTGTTACTTCCTACACTATAATATTAGAATCTAAACACAGGGCTCCACTGTCATTGATGAGCAAGGTAGTTTCTTACAGTTACCTCTTCCATCTTCTGACAGATCTTTTCCATTTTCTGTTTGTTGTCCTCCTTCCAGTTTCATATTTAAATGCCTTTGGTATGACATAGTTAAGTTCTGTGTAAACTCATTTTTTCCCCTCCATAACTTCACACTGTTCTATGAATTAGTATTACTCATAACCTCCCACTAACATAATAGGCATAATTCACAGGCCAAGATAATTTTTTTTGCTTTATTTATAACACTATTCTATTGCATTAGCACTGATTATTGAAATATGACTATTTCAAACCAAATGATACGTTTTTAATTTTCTCCATCTGGTTATAATCATTATGTGCTGATATGTTATTTTTTTGAGATATGTGAACATGGGCAAATTTTTGCAAAAGTAATATTTCTTGAACTATTTTTCTGGGCCTCTTTTTAAGGTTACATCCTGCTGAGACTACTATTTGAATTAGGATAAGATAATAATGACAGATACTTTTTTTTTACTGACAATATAATATCTACCATAGTTTATTCAATGTGTGAAAATGAAAACCTTATTAGTCGAGTTACTATTGACTTGATAAAAAAAATTTCACATCAACTAAAAGAAAAACACATTAAAAGGTCAGTTCGGCTAACATGGTATTTACAGAAATAACCATGGTAGAAAAAAGGTGGTCCATTAAAAAAAAAAGTCAAGTGAAATAAGACACAATTAGATCTCTCTGGGCCTCCCACCTCTTGAGATTCATAAACTCACATTTTAGAAATCTTGAGGGAATGAGTTACCTTTAATGTGCCTTGTTCCACTTGACCCATTTACATTACTCAGTACTTTCCTGACAGGCCTTTTTTGGTAAATATCACACTTCCATGCCTCTTGTTGACCTTTTTTTCTAAACTGAATTTTTCTTTCCTTCTTAAGTGTTTTTGAGCAGATATCAGATTTATTTTGCTCAGGAAGATAAATAAATTATGAGAACTTGTTCATCTGTATCACCATAAGAGGAAAACAGACATCAACAATAGATGTCATAGGAAGGCAAATTTCTAAGCTTGAATCTAGCCTTTTGGACTTAAGTTGTACAACTTGTCTACTGAACCAGAGGCTATCCAGATGTTTAATGTAATGTCAAAAGGATACGTGAAAACATGAAGAACTTTTATCAGGGACCTCTACTTTCTTTGTATATAATATAAGCATTTATGATAAATCATAGTTATTAACTTGCAATGATGACGTTGGATGCAATGAAGTAAAGGCAAGGAAGCTCTTTTCTCACAGGGTCATTTTGTCTGATTCCACTTGACCCAGTCAGTCTCTTCTAGTAGAACTTTTTGGTAAATATCACACAACTTTTATAAAGATTGGTTGAAGGAACTAGACCTGTTTGGCTTGGAGAAGAAAAGATACAGGGGATCATGATAACTGCATTCAAGTACTTAAAGGGATATCATGGGTATGGGGGTGGGAGACGGGGAGAGTAGATTTCTTCTTAGCCCCTGAGGGCCAAAACCAGAACAATAGGTGAAAGTTGAAAAAAGACAAATTTAGGCTTGATGTCAGGAAAAACTTCCTAATAATTCATATTATGCCAAAGTGGAATGGGCTGCCTAGAGAGGTCCTCCTTGAAAGTTGGATGAAGAGATAGATAATTCAGTACATTACATTGGAGATTTCTTTTGGGTATGGGTTGTACTGGATAGCCACTGAGATCCCTTTCAACATGCAAATTCTGCCATTCCATGATTCAAGCTTGAAATTATCATTATTACTTACTCCAGAATACGAGAATCCTTTGTCACTTGGTCTTCCATTACATCTACTGTGTCAATCCTCAACCTTTGGTTATTCTATGTTCTGCTCACACTATTCTAGGTCCTATATGCTAAGCATGGGCAGTTAGGTAGCACAATGGATAGAGTGACAGGCCTGGAGTCAGGAAGATTCATCTTCAGTTCAAATCCGGTCTCAGATATTTACTGGCTGTGTGACTAGGGCAAGTCATTTAACCTCGTTTGCCTTAGTTCCTCATCTGTAAAATGAGCTGGAGAAGGTAATGGCAAACCACTTCAGTATCTTTGCCAAGAAAACGTTAAATGGGATTGTGAAGAGTCAAACACAACTGAAAAACAACTGAACAACAACAATAACATATGCTAAGTATTACTGGTGAGATTCATTAAAAACCACAAAAATTTTCTCATAACAGATAATGGGATCTGAACTTGTTTCTCATTTTACTGAAGAGGCTGACACCATCCAGAATAATTTCGATCATCTGCTCCTCTTCACTTAGCATAACACCTTCCTCACTATCTCCCTCCTATCTAAGAGAAAAGGACATCCTTCCTTCTTTTCCAAATTTAATCCCTCCATTTGTGCACTTGGTGCCATCCCATCCTGCCTCTTCTAGTACTTTGCTTCATCAGCTATCCCCTTGGCCACATCAGAAGGAGTTTGAAATAGAAGAAAGACTGTTTGACTCAGAGTCAGGCAATCTGAATTTAAATCACAGCTCTGACATTTGCTGTGAGAGTCTAGGCAAGCCATTTAACCCTGAGATGGATGTCTCCATCTAAGCCACATGCATACTGGTCATTGCTATGCCCACACTAGTTGCTACTGCAAGGCATTCTCATACTCATTCTCATACACTGCTATGCTATGGCTGCTACTCCCCAGGGCTCCCAAAAGCCCTGAATCTAGTGTGACTTTCAGGTTTTTTAGCTGGAGTAAGTTTGAGGAAGCTGGGCAACCTACCCCAGTTCAGGCAGCCATCTTGGTCAAAAGAATTTGTTACTTCTGACTTCAGTGCTTTGACAACAAATATGTGATTTTATCAATGTGGATGTTCTCTCCACTAGTGCAAGTTGCAATCCACTCACATCCTGTGTGAATTTTGTTCCTGTCCCACAAATCCTCTGCAGAGAATCTACTCAAACATTTGAAAGCCCTCTTCTAGGTCTTTCAACATTTCATAGGTACCTGTGCTATTCATTTGATATTCCCTCCTCATTGTGTGACTGATTCAACTCCTTGTTTAGCATACATGTCTTTCAGAACATCATTTATGCCACTTCTCGCATGCAGATCATCACTGATTATTCCTGGTGATCTTTTTCACCACAAATAAAATTGCTAAAATTGGTTTGTAGCATAGTAATTATTTTATGTTACACATTTTTGATGGTCAAAATGGTCTTTTTTCTACTCTGAAATTCAGAAAGATGAATAAGCCAGTTCAAATAAGGTCATAAGTGATTAAACCATGAAAGGACATGAATGATTTTTTTAGATAAATGTGACTTCCTCTATTTTTTGCTCAGTCTTTATTTTTGCACACCGTGCCTACATTTCCTGGTCTTCACTGCAGTGGTAAATGTCAAAATGTCACAGGAAAGATTTTTTTATGGTGGATTTTGTTTTTGTTTTTTTGTTTTTGCCAACGGGTATAAAAAAACTATTTCATTCTACTCTAATTCTAGTTTATTACATGTCAGTGGCATTGTCTTTGCTACACTATGGTTTTACTACATATCAGAGACCAAAAATTGCAAAATCTAAAGGGATTATGCACCGTCCATCTCAAAAGTGAAGCAACTTAAAGAAAAATTAGGCAATAATGCATACAGTATGGGCTTTGAGAGAGTTCATAGGATCTGAACAGAAAGAAATCTTAGAGGTTAATTGTTAAAAAGACAAAGCTTTTCTTTTTATCATATCAACCAACACGAATCAATTCATTTGGAAAAATCAAAAGACCTGAAATTTTAGATTTGATATATATTGGATTTACTAATGCTGCAGTCCTTGTAAACTTTTAGCAGTAAACAATTTGATTTCTCTCCTTTGGCTTTATAGGACAAAAAAAAATACATACCCTCTGGAGCTGTAAAGGAGGAATAAAGTCTTCTTTGGCTGATTTAATACTTGAAATGGAGGTTATTTAGAAATAAAGAAAAATTTAAACAAAACTAAGATAAAGCTTAACCTCACTGTTGGCTCCTTCATGCCTTTAAGAAATATTCAGAAAAGTGGCTAAACAGGCAGAACCCAGATCCCAAAGAATTCTTAGAGAGTCAAATAGAATTGTTGAAGTAGCTGAAGAACAGAAAAGCATATTAAGCATTCTCCTCCCTAAAGACATCTTCATCTCACAAATTTTCCAAATTCCAGTCTCCAATCATAGACCAGAAAATTGTGCTTATAAAAATGAGGAAACAACTATGCTATAGTACATTATCTACTCCTCCTTGATATTACTGCATTGTTCCCCGAACTGTAAACTCGAACAAATGACATATTCATCTATTACCTGAACTTGTTTATTACAGTGTCTGATACATCATATGTGCTTAATAAATGTTTATTAATTGATTGATTGATTATTGCTCACATTTAAAAGTAAAGCTATTCTGAAGCTGGAAAAATCCCATCTACCATATAGAGAAAAACAATGAATTGTGAGTCTTACTAGAAAGTGAAGAAAATTTCCTCAACTGTAAAATGAGAGTAATAATAACACCTACCTTGCAAGGTTGTTATGAGGATCAAATGAGATATTTGTAAAGCATTTAGTATAGTGCCTGGCACATAGTAGGCACTATATAAATGCTTTCCTCAGGCATATTAAGAGAGGCAGTGGTGAGAAGCAAAGCAGACTTTTAAGGAAGGACAGAAAAAGAATAAAGATAAATAAAAAATAGGATGGAGGGGAAAACATAGTAATCATAACTGAATGTGAATGAGAGGAGGTCACCTATAAGATGGGAAAAGATAGCAGAATAGATTAAAAACCAGAATCCAATAATACATTGTTTACAAAAGATATACATGAAACAGAAAGACACACAGAGTTTTAGTTTTTTTTTAAAGGGTAAGAGCAGACTCTATTATGATTCAGGTAAAATAAAAATGGCAGGGACAGCAATCATTATCTCAGAAAAAGAAAATTAAAAATAGACCTAATTAAAAGAGATAATCAGGGTGGGACCATAGACAAAAGCAATATCAAAAAAAATTTTACAGAAAGTTTCTCTGACAAAGGCCTCTTTTTTCAAATATATAGGAAACTGAGTCAAATTTATAAAAAATAAGAGCCATTTCCCAGTATATAAATTGTCAAGGGATATGAACAGCAGTTTTCAGGAGTAATCAAAGGTAGCTATGGTTATATGATAAACTGCTCTAAATCATTACTAATTGAAGAAATGCAAATTAAAATTACTCTGAGGTCCCACCTCACACCTATCAGAAATGACAAATGTTAAAAGGTAGTTAGGAAAATAGGTTTATTAAGGAATTTTTGATGAAGTTGTAAGCTGATCCAACTATTCTGAAGAACAATTTGGAGCTATGCCCAAAGGGCTATAAAACCCTTTGATCTAGAATACCACAAGTAGGTCTGTAACCCAAAGAGATCCAAAAAAAGGGGAAAGGACCTATTTGCACAAAAAAAAATTATAGCAAATCTATTTATGGTGGCAAAGAATTGGAAATTGAGGGGATACCCATCAGTTGGAGAATATCTGAACAAATTGTACTATATAATTGTGATGGAGTACTATTGTTCTATAAGAGATAATGAGGGGGATGGTTTCAGAAAATCGTAGGAAGACCTATATGAACTGATGCAAAGTGAAAAAAGCAGAACCAAGAGATCATTATACACAGTAACAGTAATACTGTAATGATGATTACCTATGAAAAACTTAGCTATTCTCAGCAATGCAATGATCCAAGAAAATTCCAAAAGACTCATGATGAAAAATGCTATCCACCTCCAGAGAAAGAACTGATAAACTCTGAGTGCAAATTATAATTTTCTCACTTTTTAAATTCTTCTTGCTTCTTTTTTGCAGTATGACTAATATTGAAATATGTTTTGCATGATTTTGCATATTAGGACAGCAAGGTCATACAGTGGATAGAGTGCTGAGCCTGAAGTCAGAAAGATTCCTTTTCCTGAGTTGAAACCCAGTCTCAGACATTTACTAGCCATGTGACCTTAGGCAAGTCACTTAACCCTGTTTGCCTCAATTTCCTCATCTGTAAAATGAGCTGAAGAAGGAAATGGCAAACCACTTCAGTATCTTTGCCAAGAAAACCCCAAATGAAGTTATGAACATGAGTCTGAAATGGCTAAACAACAATTCATATACTGCTTGCCTTCTCAGTCTGTGGGGGAGGGGCCGGAGGGAGGGAATTTGGAACTCAATTTTTTTTAAAAAAATGATAAAAATAAATAAATAATAATTTTTAAAATCGACCCCATAAGGACAAGATGGATATGGAAAATGCCTTCCTCCCCATCCCTTTTTACCTCAGCTCTATGAAATAGGTCTGGGGGTCTCTGTTCTGTTTTGTTTTTCCTTCTCGGTTTTAGATACAGGCCATAAGCCCCACTGACCAGTGAGTTTGAGCCCTGGCTACCTTGGAGCCAGGATGTTATAGACAGATGGTCCAGCCTGGGATCCCTGAGAAACTGGGATGGCCAAGGGGGTTCTTTGGACTTAAAACTCAGGACTGTAAATAGCCAATAAACATTTATTAAGTGCCTACTATGTGCCAGGCACTAAGCCATGGGGATACAAATAAGACAAGGAAAGATAGTCCCTGCTCTCAAAGAGTTTGCAATCTAATGGTAAAAGAATATACAAAAAAGGAAGCTGAAAGGAGGGGAGCAGAGGAGAGAGGGCCATCAAAGGGTACCCAAGGCAGAACAAGAGGTTCCTGGAGTCAAAACCAAGCAGAGAGGTTAATGGAAAATGAAGTTAGCTGGAAAAGTCTTAGCCATCTGTTAAGGGAAGCCTTGAAAGGAGTTCATTGCTCTATTCTCTGTCCAATCCAAAGGAAGAGGAAACTGAGCATGCTGACATGTTGAATATCGAAGCCAAATCAATCTCCAAGGTGTGAGACTTCTGGTGATAATTATCCTGGGAAGCCATGATGTTTCTGGAGTTAAAACCAAGCAGAGAACAGCTGATGGGAAATGAAGTGCTCTATAGGAACTGAGCTAAACTGTCTGTATTTTTGTTATCATACCTTTTGAAGAAAATATTGCTTAGTAAAAGTTGATCTGATGGTTGGTGGCTACATGGAACTGGAATGGAGGGGACTACGCCACTCACTATCCTTAAGGAAACACCATTGATGGGGGCTGGAGCCATTTGCAGAGTCTAGAAATCCCCAAAGCCCATAAGGGAGGACTTTCTAGAAGGGGTAAAATCTAACAAAACTGACTTTCCAGGCAGTAAAGGATGGGGTAGTGTTACATGTGCTTTTTCCATATTAAGCAATAAGCAGTCAGTTTCTACTATGTGAGTAAGAGAAAGCTCAAACTAACTGTAGATATGATGGTATCTATAAAAGACATGTTTCAGGCAAGGTCAGCAACTAGGTTCCAGTTAAAAGTTATATCAGAAAGGGATTAAGGGTATGCTTTGTGTTAAAGTTTTATTTTGCAATGTAATTATTGGGGGGTGGAGGAAGTAAGCTGAGATAGACAATTCTGTATTTTCTTTTTTTTAATTTTTTAAAATTTTCATTAATAAATTTATTTATTTTTAGTTTTCAACATTTACTTCCACAAGATTTTGAGTTCCAAATTTTCACCCCATCTCACCTCTCCCCCCACCCCAAGATGGCATGCATTCTGAATACCCCTTCCCCTAGTTTGCTTTCCCTGTTATCTCTCCCCCACTTCTCTTATCCCCTTCCCCTTCTATTTTCCTGTAGGGCAGGATAGATTTCTGTACCCCATTTCCTGTATTTCTTATTTCCCAGTTGCATGTGAAAACATTTTTTTTAAACATGTGTTTTTAAAACTTTAGGTTCCAAATTTTCTCCCTTCTTCCCTCCCCACCCACCCTCATTGAAAAGGCAAGCAACTCAATATAGGTTATATATGTGCAGTTATGCAAAACACTGCCATAGTAGACATGCTGTGAAAAACTAACTCTATTTCCCTTAATCCTATCCTGCTCCCCCCATTTATTCTCTTCTTTCTTTTGACTCTGTCCCTCCTCAGAAGTATTTGCTTCTGATTACCCCCTTTCCCAATCTGCCCTCCTCTCTATCATCCCCCTACTCTCTTGTCCCCTTCCCCCCATTTTCCTGTAGGGTAAGACAGATTTCCATACCCAATTAAGTGTGTATGCTATTCCCTCTTTAAATCAAATACTATGAGAATAAGATTCATTCATTCCCTCCCATCTTCCCCCATTTCCCCTTCACCGTAAGACGCTTTTCTGTTTTTTTTTTTGTGAGATAATTTACCCCATTCTACCTCTCCTTTTCTCCTTCTCCTAGTATAATCCTCTCTCACCCCTTAATTTTATTCTCTAGATATGACCCCTTCATCTTCAACTCCACTGTGTCCTCTATCTATCTATCTATCTATCTATCTATCTATCTATCTATATAGATATACATACATATAATTTTTTTCCTCCAACTACCCTAATACTGACAAAGGTCTCAAATATCATCTTTCCATGCAGGAATGTAAACAGTTTGACCTTAATAAGTCTCTTATGATTTTCTCTTTCCTGTTTACATCTTCATGTTCCACTTGAGTCTTGTATTGGAAAGTCAAATTTCCTATTCAGCTCTGGTCTTTTCATCAAGAATGCTTGAAAGTCTTCTATTTCACTGAATGACCATTTTTTCCCCTGAAGGATTATACTCAGTTTTGCTGGGTAGGTGATTCTTGGTTGTAATCCTATCTCCTTTGCCCTCTGGAATATTATAGACCATGCCCTGTGGTCCCTTTATGTAGAAGCTGCTAAATCTTGTGTTATCCTGATTGTGTTTCCACAATACTTGAATTGTTTCTTTCTGGCTGCTTGTAATATTTTTTCCTTGACCTGGGAACTCTGGAATTTGGCTACAATATTCCTAGGAGTTTTCCTTTGGGGATCTCTTTCATGAGAAGATCAGTGAATTCTTTCAATTTCTATTTTGCCCTCTGGTTCTAAAATATCAGGGCAGTTTTCCTTGATAATTTCTTGAAAGATGATGTCTAGGCTCTTTTTTTGATCATGGCTTTCAGATAGTCCAATAATTTTTAAATTCTCTCTCCTGGATCTATTTTCCAGATCAGTTGTTTTTCCAATGAGATATTTCACTTTGTTTTCTAATTTTTCATTCTTTTGGATTTGTTTTACAGTGTCTTGATTTCTCATAAAGTCACTAGTTTTCAATTGCTCTATTCTAATTTTTAAGGAAGTATTTTCTTCAGTAATCTTTTGGACTTCCTTTTCCATTTGGCCAATTTTGCTTCTTAGGGCATTCTTCTCCTCATTGGTTTTTTGGACCTCTTTTGCCATTTGTGTTAGGCTATTTTTAAGGTATTATTTTCTTCAGTATTTTTTTGGGTCTCCTTTAGCAAGCTGTTGACTTGTTTTTCATGATTTTCTTGCATCACTCTCAGTTTTTCCTCTAATTCTCTTACTTGCTTCTCAAAATCCCTTTTGAGCTCTTCCAAGGCCTGGGACTGATTCATATTCTTCTTGGAGGCTTTGGATGTAGGAGCTTTGACTTTGTTGTCTTCTTCTGGTTGTATGTTTTGATCTTCTTTGTCACCAAAGTAAGATAATATAGTCTGACTCTTTTTGTGCTGCTTACTCATGATCCCGGCCAATTACTTGAGTTTTAAACTCTTTGTTAAGGTAAGAGTTTGCTTCCAATGTGGAGAATGTACTGTCCCAAGCTTCGGGGGTTTGTACAGCTGTTTTCAGAGGTACTTCTAAGGACCTGTAAATTTTCAGTTCTTCCAAGGTGGTATGATAAGGGGCAAGGTGTTTCCTCTCCACCGCCACAACCAGCTCCACCACGCCAGTGCTCCTCCTCGCTCTAGGACCGCCCCATAGAACTGTGACCCAGATCCAAGCACAGACAAAGCAAGAGATGCCTGCCTCAGCACTGGCAAAGAGATCCCTGCAATGCCCCTCTGATCAGCCACTCTATTCCCCCTCAGTCTGTGGGCCTGAAGCTCAGGAGGCAGCCGCGGCTCATGCTCAGGACTTGTGGCTGAAACCTAGCTTCTTCTCTCACCGCAGTCACAGACTTTTCCCACTGACCTTCTAAGTTGTCTTTGGCATTCGTGGGTTAAGAAATCTGGAAACCACCACAGCTGCCCACAATTCAGCCCTCTGAGGCCTGCTCCAGGTTCGCTGTGGTCTGTGCACCTAGGCCGAACTGCGCTCCTCTCCCTGCCCAGCGCGATATACCTTTCTTATTAACCATCCAGGTTGTTTTGGGCTGGAAATTTGTTTCACTGTCTTTTTGTGGGTTCTGCTGCTTTAGAATTTGTTTAAAGTCATATTTTTTTACAGGTATTTGGAGGGGTTTGGGGGAGAGCTCAAGCAAGTCACTGCTTTCACTCCACCATCTTCGACAATTCTGCATTTTCAGAAGAAATCATATATGGTATCTGATTGGTTTGCCTTAATAACGTCTTTTCTATTTAAGCTTCAAAACAGTTGGTACTGTATAGGAATCCTGCATTGCTTCAGGTCACATTTGAACAGAACTTTGACCCACAAACATAAAAATCGTCATGAGTGATATGCATCGAAATCTACCTGATCCACCTAATCT
Organism: Vombatus ursinus; assembly: GCF_900497805.2. Classification (NCBI taxonomy): domain Eukaryota; kingdom Metazoa; phylum Chordata; class Mammalia; order Diprotodontia; family Vombatidae; genus Vombatus; species Vombatus ursinus. The sequence goes on from NW_020954585.1 coordinate 33,512,720, forward strand.
TTTGAAATCAACCAATAATCAATAAATATTTATTAAGCACCTAGTATGTGCCTGGCACTGTGCTAAAGGCTGATAGAAAAGAGAAAAAGAGTCTGCTCTCAAAGAGTTTACAATCTATTGAGGAAGACAACATGCAGACAAATTTATGCAAATCAAGCTATATACAAGATAAATAGGAAATAATTAAAAGAGGGAAAACAGTGGGATTAAGAAGAGTTAGGAAAGACTTCTTGTAAGAAGGTGGGATTTCAGTTGGAACAAGGACTTCAAAGACCAAAGCAACACATACCTCTCTTAGCTACTTGAGGGTAACTTTGTTTTGTTTTTAACTTTCTATTTCCAGCACAGTGCCCTGAAAATGGCAAACACTATTTATAAAATTGAATGCCACCCATTTTGATATTTGCAATTGTTTAAAGGAGTATAACTAAGGAAGATAAATTGAAAAGGATTAAAGAATTTTTTAAATATATAACATCATGAAAAATTAATTTAAACATTTTAGTGTCCAAAACAACTTAATTCTTATGTAAATGTAGTTCTAAACAATTCCAGAGAGATAGTTTGTTCACAGACAGTGACCTGGCATGTGTTGGTATACATGGGACCTTTCTATCTGGCTTTAGTCTCCTTAAGGTATATGCCCCAGTGGGATCAAGTATGGACAACTTAGTAATTTTTGTCATATAATTTCTCATTCTGTCCTCTCCAATCACCTCCTCTACCCACAGCAGTACCATGCCCTTAAGGACCTTCCACTACAGGGCACTACATTCCTAATTGATGGCTGCCTATCCTGGAACACTATTTCAGGCGAGCTCCAGTTGTGTTTCACTTTCTATCTACCTTTTCCATAGCTTCCTCAACACCCACCTTGCTGCCACTTCTGTACCCTTTGTTGCCACTCCTCACTGGCTCCAGTTCGGAAACTATGAACCATGATCAAATCACCTTTACCCTTTTTCCTGGTTGAGGTATGGCAATATATTCCTTTTGGCCCTACTAACCATCCCTATAACTTTCTGTACCCAAGTGCCTCCTCCCCAGTCACTACTCCTTTATGTTTGTTGTTTCCCCTATTGAAAAGTAAGCTCCTTGAGCATAGGAATTGACTTTGCTTTTGTATTTGTATGCTCAGTGCTTCGAAGAGTACTTAGTATGAAGGGCTTAATAAGTCTTTAATAAATGTTTTTTCTTTTATACATTCCTTTCTGCATAATTCCATGTTTGGACCAATTCACGGCTCTACCATGTCACTGTGTCTGACTTCCCACAGCCCCTCCAATAAGTCTTACGTGTCTTTCCTTTCCAATTTTTTGAGTATAAGATAAAACCTCAGAGTTGTTTTAACTCCTATTTTCTAATTCTTAATATTCTGAGTGTTTTTATATTGGTGTTGATAGCTTGCATTTCTTTTGGAAATTGAGTATTTACAGAATTTGACCACTGTCATCTATTGTGGAATGGTTCTTAACCTAACATATTTGTGTTAATTCTCTATAAAATCTTGGAATAATAAAGCATTTATTTATTAAGTGCTTACTATATACTAGGCACTGTGCTAAACCTGGGGATTACAAATACAAGCAAGCTAAACAATTCCTGCCCTTACAGAGTTTACATTTGAATGGGGGAAGACCATACATAAAGGAGAGCTAGAAAGGAATAGGGAATACTGAGGAAACATCATGATTTGGAAATAGCTGGAAAATGATGTCGAGACCTAGTTCAAGAAAAAATAAGGCAAAGCTCATCTATCAGAGTTCAGGGTCTCAAAGGCAGAGTCCATGTGGTTCATATGAGAGTGGTTTAGGGAGGACAATTGGAATGGAGGCAGGCAGCCTGCTGTAGAAATGACCAGGAAGTAATTCAAAAATCCTTGTCCAGTGAATGAAATAATTAATGGTTGAATGAGTAAATTTACTAAAATTTATGTCAATAAAGACAGAGCTAGTCCTGGTACTCAATGCCATTGAGTTTCACTGCCTTATTATTCCCTGTTTTGTTTTTTAAAAAAATATAACATATTCCATTCTTTCCTTCTGAATTCAACTAGACGGAACCTGGTAGTCCAAGTAGAAGTTATGGAATCCAAAATCTAGTTGAAGACTTTGGCATCATCTTATCCAAGGGTTCATAACCCTTTTTGTGCAGTGAAAGAAAAAATATTAATATTAATATTGTGCTCTGAGATTTAAACTCATCTGTCAAAAATGACTTTATTTAATTTAACATTAATCAATATCCAAACTAGCAGTCCAAAATTAAGTGAGCTTAAGACTAAAATAAGTGGTAGTATAGCAAAATTTGGGGCAGCTAGATGGTGCAGTGGATAGGGCCCTGGGGCTGGAGTCAGGAAGACTCATCTTTATTAATTCAAATCTATCCTCAGAAACTTACTAGCTGTGTGACCCTTTGGGAAGTCACACTGTTTGCCTCCCTTTCCTCATTTGTAAAATGAGCTGGAGAAGGAAATGTCAACTCACTCCAGTATTTTTACCAAGAAAACCCCAAATGGGGTCATAAAGAAATGGATGCGACTGAACAACAAAAGGCTCCCCATTACCTCCAGTATCAAATATAAAGGGAAGGGAATATGCATTTATATAGCGCCTACTACATGCCAGCACTTTACAAATATTATCTCATCTGATCTTCACAACTACCATGGGAGGTAGGTGCTATTATTATCACCATTTACAATTGAAGAAACTGAGGTTAAGTGACTTGCCCATTAAGTATTGGAGGCTAAATTTGAACTTAGGTCTTCCTTCCTCCAGGCCCAGCTCTCTATCCACTATGCCACCAGCCATCTCTGGTGTTCAAAGCCCTTCATACTCTGGACCTCTCCCCCTGGTGTTCAAAGCCCTTCATACTCTGGACCTCTCCCCCTATCATTCTACTCTTGTACACCCTCCTCCTACTTTGCAATCTAGTGACACTGGTCTCCTTACTGGTTCTCTAAGAAACTCCATCTTCTGATCCAAGCATTCTCACTGGCTATTCATTATGCCTGAAATGTGCTCCCTCCTCATCTTTGCCTCCTGACTTCCATAGCTTCCTACAGGTTTCATCTAAAATCCCATCTTCTATAGAAAATCTTTCATGATTCTGCCTTAATTCTAGTGCTCTCCCTTTATTGGTTATTTTGAATTTATCCTGTATGCAGCTTAATTGTTCATAGTCATTTGCATTAAATTACCTAATGAGTAACACTGCAAATTTATTAATGATAAATAAATTATCCAACCATACTTTTAGATCAATATGGGCTGAGGAGGATAAAATTAAATATGTAGCAAAGAATAAAGTGGCAAGCTGAGTTTGGGTGACTTAAATATGAGTGTGGTCAGATTCCAAAAACCCTTATTACCTTGCAATATAGTTATCATCTATCCCTTCCTTTTCCAATCTGATATTTTGTGGGTGCATTTTTCAAAACCTGCTACATAAGGAACTATTATAGTAAGACTGATGAGGTCTCTACACTCACTTGTATGTCACCCTAACCTTGCTACTTGACTTGTTTTCATTCTTAATTTTTTCATCCTGAGTCCTAGAGTGATCCTGAGGTATGTTTAGATATTTCATTTCTAATAAATGAACGAAATTACAAATTCTTTCTCATTAATTATTTAATTAGCTAGAACTTCACCTCAGATCATTAAATACTACTTATTCAATGAACTGGAGAAACCTCTTTTCCCAATAGTAGGTATTCATATACAATTTTATTTACGTATATATATACATATATATAATAAAGACATAGTTATTTACTTATAATATTTTGGTTATAAGGAAAATCATAGCTAAAATTATCTCACTGTAACACCCTTACTAGACTAATAGATGACTTCTCAACTTCTGAAAACATAATTTCACCATTCAGTCCACTCCAGATCTAGATTCTTAGTGGAATCTCTTCAGAATTTTCTTATTTCTCCTCAAGATAAGAATTTAAATTTGGTCTCTCTGCAAATAAGCTTAGTCCTTTTTTCTTTGTCCTTTTTTCAGTTTTCACAGGAAACAGTCTATTTCTCAGCTCCTCACAGACTTTTCATAGAATTCTCATTGTAGTTTTTCTTCTTATTGTAAAATTTACAGTTCTGACAAAGAAGAGGTTTATCATCACCTTCTTCCTCTCTGTCTTTCCCTCAGAATTCTCATAATTCCTCATAGATAGAAGACAAAATATACACTTTCATTTATACCATAGGAAGAAGCATCTTATAGGAAAATGGTTTTATTTTTTTTATTCTGAACTTAAGAAATAACACAAACATTTCCATAACAAAGTGGAATAGAAAAAAGAGGGATTGCACCTGAAATCGCAGATCTTTTATGTACAACTTGCTATTCCTTTTAAATACACAACAAAATTATGTTACTTTTTTACTTCCTCCCCCCAAAATGGCTACTATTAGACACAAATGTGTGTATCCATGTATTTATATATGTATATACACATACACACATGTAATATGTGTGTATGTATATATGTACATGTATACATATGCATGCATGCATGCATACATAGTCAGTTCTTTCTCTGCTTGCAAACAGTATCTTCCTTCACAGAACCTTTTCTTTTTGAGAGGACATGGGGTGAAGTGACTTGCCCAGGGTCACACAGCTGGTAAGTGTCAAGTGTCTGAGGCCAGATTTGAACTCAGGTCTTCCTCAATCCAGGGCCGGTGCTCTATCCACTGCACCATCTAGCTGCCCCTTTCATAGGACCTTTGCAATTAATTTGGATATTAATAATAATCAGAATGACTGGTCACTCAAAATTGTTCTTAAAACAATGATGCTGTTACTCTGTATACAATGTTCTCTTGGCTCTGCTCATTTTGCTCTTCGTTATTTTGTTCAAGTCTTCCCATGTTTTTCTAAAATCATTGAGCTCATCATTTCATTTGGCAGATTAATATTCCACCATGAACATCTACCACAATTTGTTTAGCCATTCCCCAAGTGACAGGCATTCTTGCAATTTCCAGTTCTTTTCCACCACAAAGAGAGATGCTATAAGCATTTTAGAACATATAGGTTCTTTTCCTTTTTCCCTAATCATCTTGGGAAACAGTGGTATTGCCGTGTCAAAGAGGATAGGTAATTTAATAACTCTTTGGACATAATTCCAAATCACTCTCCAAAATGGTTGGATCAGCTCACAGATCCACCAACAATGAATTATGGCCCCAAATTTTCCACATGTCCTCCAATATTTGTCACTTTCCCCTTCTATCATTTTAGCCAATGATAGGTTTAAAGTGATATCTCAAGGTTGTTTTAATTTTCATTTCTCTAATCAATAATGATTCAGAGCATTTTTTCATATGACTATAAATTCTTTTGGTTTCTTCATTGGAAAACTGCCTGTTCATACCCTTTAGTCATTTATCAATTGGGAAATGACTCATATTTTTATACATTTGACAAAGTTCTTTGTGTATTTGAGATATGAAACCTTTTTCTGAGGAACTGTCTATAAATTTTGTCCCAGTTTTCTGCTTTCCTTCTGATCTTGGTTTTATTTGTACAAAATCTTTTTAACTTAATGTAATCAAAATTATCCATTTTATATCTCACAATGCTCTCTTATCTAATTGTTCATAAATTGTTCACCTATCCATAAATCTGATAAGTAATATGTTCCATGTTCTTCAAATTTTCTTGTAATAGATCCCTTTATACCTACATCATATATCCATTTTGACCTAATCTTGGTAAATGGGGTAAAATATTGGTCTATGCCCAATTTCTGCCAGAGTGCTTTCCAGCTTTCCCAACAGTCAAATAATGAATTCTTGTCCCTAAAATTTAAATCTTTACACTTGTCAAACACTAGGTTGCTATATTTGTTTGTTGCTGTAAATTGTTCCACTGATCTGCCTTTCTATTTCTCAGCCAGTATCAGATAGTTTTCATAATTGCTGCCTTATAATATAGTTTATGGTTTGGTACTGCTAAATCTCTTTCCTTTATATTTTTTTTCTTTTAGTTCCTTTGATTTTCTTGACCTTTTGTTCTTCCAAATGAATTTTGTTATTATTTTTTCTAATTTAGTAAAATATTTTTTGGCAATTTAATTGGGATGTCATTGAATATATAGACTAATTTTGGTAAAATTGTCATTTTTATTATGTTGGCTCTGCCCATCCATGAACAATCAATATTGCTCCATTTATTTAAATCTGATTTTATTTGTATACAAAGTCTTTTATTATTTTGTTCATATAGTTCCTGGGTTTGTTTTGGCAGGTATAGTCCCAAATACAGTAACTAGTGTTTGACAAGTATTTCATACTGTCTAGAGTTATTTTCAATTTTAAATCTCTTACTATCTCTTACTATGGCCATACTACCTTGAACGTACCCGATTTCATCTGATTTTGCAAGCTAAGCAGGGTAGGGCCTGGTTAGTACTTGGATGGGAGTTGACATCTATAGCTTGACCTCTGGATTGTATACAGTAACTGTGGGAATCAGTACATGATAGTTCTGCTGGTACAAGATAATCCTATTCATAAAGGGAAATTCTACAGAGGTCAGCTTGTTCTTGTAACAGTGAGAGATAGTTTGCTTCACTGGGGCCCACTCATGAGTTATTGCCAGAGATAGGATCTTTAGGCTGGGGAGAAATATGGTCCTAGGGCTGGGGTCCAAGCATCCCATCAACAATATAGATAGATAGATAGATTGATTGATAGATTGATTGATAGATCAAGGATGCATTATAATCTTACTTTTATAATTTGATACCTTACTGAAACATATAGATAGGAAGGCTTATTGTTTTCCTCTAAAACAACTGAAATTGATAACTAGTCTTTGTAACAGATATGTTATGATAAATTTAAGATTTTCCTCTGGCCATTATATCATCTAGAAAACATATATACCTGTCAGTAAGACCTAAATTTTTCAGAGATCTTTTATGGTAAAATACCTCACAAATTACACAAAGTTGAAAAAAAAATTTGCCTTCTATTTTCCTATTTATTTGGAACTGTTTCTCACAAGATTTTAAACCTTGGAGTCTTTAAGTCTGCAATCAAATTATTTAAAAACAGTTCCTTCAAAGTGGGACCAGAAGAATTAGTCCACATCTGCAAGGAAACTCTATCCTGGCCTAGGATCAACCTAGATCAAAGAAACATAAATCATAGCAGCCTCAGGAAAAGAGCCACTTGATTCATTGCTTCTTCCTCACTGATACTACCAAAAGATTGTAGGGGAGCAAGCTAAATATGATTTAAGCATTTGACGTTAACTGCTGAAAAGGCAAACATGATCATGAGATGTAAAAAATAAAAAAATAAGTGGACAGATAGATAAATAGATAGGTAGGTAGGTAGGTAAGTAAAATGTCTTAGAAAAAAGATAATGCAACATAACTCCTCCCTCAGGACGGTGAAGTGAGGAGCTACCAAGGCTGAATATAGCATAGCTTCTCAGACAAAGTTTCTATATTGGATGTTTTTGCTTATTTTGTTTGTTTTAGTCAGAGGCACATAAGAGTGCATTGAGCATCTTCTAGATGTGCTCCCACTTGCCGGGGTATACATTTCCTAATGCCCTACCCTATCTACTTTTCCTAAGGGCAAAGATCAACTTGAAATTTTCCTAAGGGTGTTCTGGACACACAGTGCCCATGATCTAGGCAAAGGGAGTGTTCAGCCTGCAGCTGGGTAGAAAATAACTGTAATATGATCTCAAAAGACCAGTGGTAAAGCATGTTACCAACTTCCTGACAGAGACACAAAGGATTTAGGATACAGAATGTCATATATTTCTTTTTTCCATGGTCAATTTGGGAAATTGCTTGTTTGACCATGAATATTTTTACAAGAATTTTAATTCCCCCTCCCCAAGGGGGAGGTCAAGGTAGAAGGAAGAGAAAATAGATTTTGTCCATTTAAAAAAGAAATTTTAGTTTAGAAAAGAGAATACTATAAAAAAATCTATAATTTTAGAATTTTTTTAAAAAGAAAAAATGTAGTTACAATCTGAAATGACGAGTAAAATTTTAATGCTCTAAAAGAGAATAATAGCTAGGTAGATTATATAAACAATAGAAACTATGAGTTTATCCTCCCTTTCAACTCAGCATTGGTCATAACTTAACCAATAGAAGTTACAGTCTTCCCATGAAATTTTTTGTTTCAGGCAAGAGTAGAAACCTATCATTCAAGGGTGACTCAAGTACAATACTGTCTAGAAATACAAGCAGGTACTAGATGACTTTGTAGGTCTGAAGTAGCTAGGTCTTGCCTCAGTAGATAAAGTGCTGGATTTGGAATCAGGAAGACCTGAGTTTAAAATTTAACCTCAGACACTGACTAGCTATGTGACTCTAGGCAAGGTACTTACAACCCTCTTTCTCAGTGTGCTCATCTGTAAAATAATACCACTATCTCACTGGGTTGTTTACAGTATCAAAGGAGATATTTGTAAATTGCTTGGTACAGCTCCTAGCACATAGTAGATACTTAATAAATGCTTGTTTTCTTCCTTCCAATTCCTAATTCTATGATAATAACAATGAACATACAGCACAGTCTTATCATTTAGAAACCCTATGAGTTAATAATTAATTAACAACCTAAGATAGAAAATTTCTGGATCGAGCATCAGGAAGACCTGGGTTTAAGTCCCACCTCCCAAATGTACTATCTTATCTGGACATTGCCAAGTCGTTCCATTCTCTGAGTCCTTAAAATTTAAAAAACATTCTGTAGTACTCCACCAAGTTCTATATAAATACAAGCCAATAATCTGATATCGTTTAGTAAGACATGTATGTACCAACCTGACCTACTGGTAATAAGACTGCTGATAAATTACGTGAGATAAAACTATCTAAGTCATAATAGAGATATGCATCAAGGGGTTGCATTTAAAAAAAATAAATGTTGAACACTAAAAACATTGAGGCTCAGATTTTCCTTTCAGAAACAAATAGCTCATTTCTTTAGAAAGATGAGGGGAAAATCTCAATGGATATAAAATTTTTCTTCAAGGATATGACTGAAAACATTTGAAACAAAATGTGGACAAGTAGCATCCTCAGGCTCTAGGAAATGAAACACCTTAATAGATATGTTTCCCCCCATGAATATAATATGTTGGGGTTGAGGGAAAGGACTACTTTTTCTCGTGGCTAAATGTGATTCAAAAATGTCTATCAATCAATCCATAGACATTTATTAAGTGCCTACTATATGCCAAGCACATGCCCTGTGCTAGGCAATGCGGATACAAATATAATGAATTAAATAATTCCAACTCACAGAGTGAACAAATACAAAATAGCTCAATAAAAGGTCAAGTACTGAAGTCAGAGGCTGGCCCTGACAAGGAGAAGGGCCATCTCTTTGTCAGAGGCTGAAGGAAAGAGTAGAGATTCATGTCAAGGGTATCTAAATTGAAAAAAAAAAAAGCGTTGCATTTATTTTGAACTATGATTCTGAACATGAGCACAACACACTTTTACAGTTTAAGATGATTATACAAAATGTGTTGAAGTAATTACAATAAGAGTTACAGATGCAGTAATGTTTGGTACTTCGAGAACCCTTATTTAACTTCAGAAGTGATTCTAGTGTTTGATTAACCCTATATACATCTTTGATTAATCCAGGTTCAGAATAATCTCACATATTAGTTCTATAGTAATTTTTTTAAAAAAATAAGTCATTCTTAAGCAGTTTTGTCATAGGACAAGTAGAATCAATTCGGTTTACTTCAATAAGCATTTATTAAGCAAACACTGTGAGCAGAGTATAGGAGTGTTGTAGAGACAGATATTTTAGATTAGATGTATTCTCTGCTCTGATGAAGTTTAGTCTATTAGGTGGATATTACATAACCATCATCATGATGATTGACATTTATATCATGCTTTAAGATTTAAAAAGTGCTTTCAATAGATTACCTAATTTTATCCTCACAACCATGCAAATATGAAAGATATTATTGTCCTCTTTTTACAAAGAAATAAACTGAGGCTCAGAGAGCTTAAGAGATGGGTCTGTGCTCACACAACTAGAAAATATTGGAAGTAGGACTTGAGCCAAGATTCCTGACTTCAAACCCAGTATCCTTTCTACTACCCCTTACTGAATATATAGATGTGACTGTAACACAAAATAAGAGAGGTGTAGTCAAAATGATCTATAAGGGTCAAGAACGGAATAATCATTGCCAACTCCAGAGGAATCCGAGACCATTCAATTCAACAAACATATGGATTGGGATTTAATGGATGGTAAGCAATTGAGCAGAAGGAAAAGAGAGATGAGGTAATTCTAGTCATAACATCAACAAAAGCATGGAAGTGAAATATAACTCACTTTGGGGCCCAGCTAGGACTGTCCTAGGCATGGGAGGTAGGGCAGGGAAGGGAAGGAGAATGTGGGGTGGGGAAGGGAAAGGAAGGAGGATGGGAGAGCCAGGGAATTTTTTTTTAGAAGGGCCTTATCTATATAAACTATGTGATTAAAAATGTATTACAAAATCTATGGGCCTTTGTGAAGGATACTATTTCTTTACCAAGATTCAGAATAATTAGCTTATAACATTCACCTTTTCATAAGAAGTATTGCTGAAATGACTGTCTAAATTTGGATTAGGCCACAAAACCACTCAAGTTACAATTCCATGTGGAATTTGAGACCACTGGCAGATAAAAAGTGAATTCCCATCCCCACCCCAGCCAGCTTCCAGGCTATTTGAAACATTATTCTTTAGATATTCTAGGAAAACAGTTTACACCATGAAGGCTCACCTCACTCCAGTGTTGCCCAAAGTCCCTCAACACACCACAAATATTCATATTCATTTCCAGAAAGTATTTTCACCATTTTTTTGGGCTTGTACCCAGAAGTCAGAATAAATTGAGCGGACCACAATCACTCCTCAATGAGATACATTCTAAGAAAAACTGAAAATGTTACCCTTTTTGCAACAGCATGTATCAAGGAATAAAACAGTGAATAAAATCTTTACCATAGATTGGAACTCTCTTTCAGCATGTTTTGTGTGAAAAATGGCCCTTCACAGAAGGCCCTGATAATGATATTTGTTTTCACAAAATAGATAATTTTAAAGATAATTTTTGTTGAATCTTGCAATAAAGTTTAAATTGTTATTGTTTAATATTATTTGTTATGTTGGCAGTACAGATAAACCAGAGAATACAATGCTGATACCATCTTTATATTTAATATGTCTTATTTTTTGAAACCTTAGATACACTCTTTCTTGATATTAAAATAATAATCACTTTATATTAAATATACAAAATATATTAAAATTATAGATAGTGTTTGAGTCTCTTTTGTAGGTGGTACAGTGGAGAGAGGATTAGACTAGGAATGTGGAAGATTGGAATCCTCTCTTTGATACTTATTTGACTGTGTGATCCTGAACACGTCATTTAACCTTTCTCATCTTCAGTTTCCTCACCAGTAAAATGGAGATGATAATAATAGCATCTATCTTCCAGGGCTATTGTAAATATTAAATAATATAACATATTGTGCTTTGCAAACCTTAGAACAATATGCTAATGCTATTATTATTACTGTCATTAGATGATAACGATGATGATGACGTCGCCTGTACTTGGTCCTATCCATATTACTTGGGATGGAGAGGAAAGAGGATCTTGGAACAGAAACATGACACTGATGGACCACCCACCTCATCTTACTGTTGAAGAGATCTGTGATACCTTTGGCCCAGTTGTTTTTCACCACCATGCAGAGGAACTGGTAAATCTCACCACAAGGCCACCATCACAGTCCTGTGAAAGGGGCAGCTCAATAGCCAAAGCAACCTCCAGACTGCAAGGAAGTTTCTAGGGAGGGCTAGAAAAATTATACTGATACAGCAAGCCTGCTGACCAGTTTCTAGAGCATTGTCCCAGTTCATAACTAGCCCCTTGTCTGGGTGCTTCACTACATGCCAAAGCAAGAGACGCTTGTTGGGGCCTAAGTCTTGTCATCCCAGCATAAATGTTCTGGGGGCAATTCAAGGGTTTCCTCTCACCCTTTCTACCCCCATCTCAAGCTCCAGAAGTGATGGCAGCTTGGTAGAATTAAACTCCTTCAGGCAATCCCCAGCTATGCATTCTGATAGAGGTAGTACTAGACACCTGTGGATGAGAAACTGAGCTTATCGAAGACACAGATGTGGCAACCAGCAGCCTAAGCTCTGAATAGGGAGCTTGTCCCACAAATTGTATTCCACCACTTACTGCCTCCATACCACTTTGAACCACATAAGCTAGGGCAATTGGATGGCTTAACTTAGGTCTATTCAGATATTCCCATATCCCATGCAAGATATCCCACACAAATAAGGTAACATTTATTTGGTTGTGAAGCTCTTTCATAATTATTTGTTTTATTCTTTATTTCATTTTTATCTTATTTTTTGTCGGCACCTATGATGTGCAAGGTCCCACTCTTTTGTTTAGTTGTTCCAACTCTTTGTGACCCTACTTGGGGCTTTCTTGGCAGAGACACTGGAATGGTTTGCCATTTCCTTCTACAGTTCATTTTACAGATGAGGAAACTGAGGTAAGCAAGGTTAAGTGACTTGCCCAGGGTCACACAGCTAGTAAGTGTCTAATGCCAGATTTGAACTCAGGTCTTCCTAATACAGAATGAGTTCTCCTTTTCTTAATGTCTTCAAACAAAAAGTGATTGACCACTTATCAGTAAAATTGTAGAAAGGATTTTCATTCAGGTAAAGGTTAGCCACATCTGCTTTGTATTTCTTTCTTGAGAATGTGACCAAACAGCATCCTGAGATGGATATTTCCAACTTTGGAGTCAATCTTGTGAGTTCAAGATTGAGAGCTCCTCGTGCCTCAGTCCTGGCTGCACTACAGGAGGTTTCCCCTACAGCTACTACAATGCCGCTTTGGGAAAAGACAACCATCGACAGGTGGATGAGTTCAACCCGTGGTCTGATTTACCAGAAGACATCAACCTTAATGGAGACAGTGCAGAGTCAAGATGAAAGATGAAATGCCTATTTACAATCCCACAAAATGTTTTGTATTTTGATGTTTTAAGTTTAAACCTTTACTTTTGAAGTAGTTTCAAATTACTGTTTCATGTTTAAGTCTTTGCCAGTTCAAACTGGAGAATCTTTTGTCTTAAGTATTTATTTTTTGGCTAGAAAAAATAGCTATACTATGCCTGATGTACATTGTATGAATCCCATCACTTTGAGGAAGACCCTAGTCATGAGCTAAATATAAATTTTAAGTGATTCTCCCCAGGCTTCTTATGTTGAGGGCATAAAGAACTAAAGAGGTTGAGACTGAGATTGAGGGAAAAAAAGGTCCAAGTTTCATTTTTTAAGTTCCAGATATTTGGGTCTGGCCTGAAGAGGAAAGAGGGATGTGTCTAGAGTAGGGAGAAGACTGAGATCAGATTGTTTCAAGCAAAACAAGTTTCAGGTACATATTGCATTTTAAAATTTTAAACAGATAATATGAGAAGATTTGATGGAGAGAAAAACATTTTTAATATTGACAATATTTTGTTGTTATTTTGTTTTTTCAATCTTGTAAAACTCTTCATGACCCCATTTGGGATTTTATTGACAAGGATACTGGAGTGGTTTGCCATTTCCTTCTTTAGCTCATTTTATAGATGAGGAACTGAGGTAAACTGGATAAAGTAACTTGTCCAGGGTCACACCACTAGTAATTTATTGAAGGTTAATTGATGGAATCTACCATAAAATAGGAGGTACAGAACTCATGAGAAAATAAAGCCAAACAACTTACTGAATTTTTAAAAAAAAACACTTAAAAATAAAGGCTCATATATTGTTACGGTGAGGGACTAGAATAAGATTTATTATGCTTCCTCTGAATCCAAAAGAATGAATCAGTTTCAGGAAATAGTTTAAAACAGTGGTGCCAAACTCAAATAGAAACAGAGTCACTTATCTATACATAAGGATCCCTGCAGCCTCATTATTGACTTGGTTTCAAAATGTGTTATCTATGTTTTATTGTATATTTCCCAATTTCATTTTAATCTGCTTCTGGTAGCACTCAGGAGGGTTGTGGGCAGCATACTAGCTGTGTGTTTAACACCTCTGGTTTAAGACATACATAACATACATACCCAAGTCATTGAAGGATAAAAACACAGGCAACAGCTTACCTCGAAACTGTTTGAATAAACAAAAGTATATAAGTTTGGACAACATACAAGCCAAATGCATGTAAGGAAGTATCTTTTTCAATACCTAGCTTGGAATTAATTTGTCCTGTTTGTCCTACTACAGTGATACAGTGACTGAAATATTTCATGAGTGTCTTGCAAAGACAACCACACCAATTATCCCATCCTCGGGTGTGACATGACCATAGAGGAGCAGAAGTATTCAACAAAAGAAAGCTAAAAATGCTCATATTGCCTGAGTAACATATAGATTTTTTTAAAAAATTATTTATAGGGAGTAGCTAGGGGGTGCAATGGATAGAGCACCAACCCTGGAGTCAGAAAGACCTGAGTTCAAATCTGACCTCAATCACTTGACACTTGACTAGCTGTGTGACCCTGGGCAAGTCACTTAACCCTGATTGCCTCACCAAAAAAAAAGTTGTTTATAAAATTTATTTTAAAATTATAAAATGTTATTTTATAAAATATTATTAAAATTTATTTAAATATATATACTTTTATAAAAAATCATTGTTTGGGGAATTTTTTAACATCTTTAATATTTCTAAATACCCCCCCAAAAAAAGAACTCTCTCTTGTAACCCAGGAATGCAGTCAAGCAATTGAAATTGAAACACTGACCATGTCCATCAATAGCTGTCTTATTCTGTAGTTATAGCCTACCATTTCTGTATCAATAGAAGGAAAGAAGATATGTTTAAGAGTAAAATACTCTTCAGAAGCATGGATAACATTTTTTTTGGATGAAAGAGACAAAAATTGTGTCTAAATGCCTTCAATACTATGTAAAGCGGTCTGGGACCCTCTGAATTACATCATCTCGAATGGTTTGTTAGGTTAGTAGTATTCAGAAAGTCCAGTTTGAAAGGCTGGCAGGAATCTTTTGGTTGGGTGGGTTGGAGACTAGGGTGCCAGTGCCAGAGAGCAGAAAGGAGAAAAAAATAGGAGTCATATTTAGCTTGTGCTAGTGGAAGGAAGCCTTTCTCTCTCCTCAGCTTCATCTAGACCACGACAATACTAGTTTCCAGGAATTACAGTAAGCATTTTCTCTCACACTTCCTAAAAGGAAGCAACAGTGAAAGGCTCTTGAATGCTTCAGCATTAATCCAACATATAAGTCTCTAACACTCAGTTCCCTAGAATGCAATTCCTGCTAGCTAAGCAACATGGGAAGCAGAGATGCTTCTAGTCTTTGGAGGTTTAGGAAGTGTTGTAAATTTGGGGAAATGGGTGGTGTGAATATTTTCTAATGTAACCTACACATGGCATCATGAATGAAGAGTTGAATACCCCCACATCAAGCTTGTGTCTGTTCCCTGGGCTTGGACTTGGCCTTGGCATGGCCTTCCTTAAACTATTGCCATCTCCTTCCAAAAAGAGTATTTGCTTAACTTTAGACCCCTACTGCTGGCTTCAAAGAATGATAATTTACTTAGTCCAGAGGCAATGGCTTAGATCTGTACGGATTCTTTTCTTTACTAGTTTAGAGAGCTTAAAAAACAATGAATATTGACACTAGTAAATTAAAAAAAATTAGATAACTTAAGCCTCCAAACTGAGATCCTCTTTAACAATTGGACAGAAATTGGGCTCTCTACCCCATCTTCAATCCTTCATAAATTTCAAATAGCTACTGTTTCTTCCTTTAACCCACTTTCATCTCCAGTGAGATGCAAACAGGCAGATATAGCTTTCATGGTCAACCATGAAAAGGAAAATGAAGTCAACATAAAAGAAGGCCTTAAAGCATAAGGAAGAAACACATTTGAGTCAGCTGCCAGGTAGCATATAGCGAGGAGGAATGAAGGGAAGCTGGAGAGAGAAAAATATTGTTGATCATGCTCAGTTTGTTAGAGAGGGAATAGTCACTTCCCAACAATAAGCAGCCTGAGGTTCTTTTTGTTTTCTGACAAATCAGACTGACTGCCAAGCACTGCCTTCTGCATTCAGTCCATAATAACATCACCATAGCAGAGCTTGGGTTTTTCTCTTGCCACAGTTCCATTCATTTCCATCTCTTAGCTGAATTCAAAGCCTCTCATTTCCAGTGTAATCCATCCACCCACCCCTCTATATAAACAGAGTCTAAGCTGAGAAAATGGTTCTTTAGTACAATGGACAAGCATTTCCCAGCTACTCCTGATAGGCTTGTTCTGCCAACTTATCTGTCCCACAGGATACAATACAAAGTTATTTACTTTGTTTTCCATTTTAAATAAATATCCTTTGCTTTATTATGATGCTACATGTTTCATTCTGTTTTGATCAGGGAGATTCAGAAAATGACTATTCACGAGCTGTGGATTGAGATAAAAGACTATTCCTTAAGCACCATGTGCCTGAGTCAGTGGCCCAAATTAGAGAGTGTTGGGCACTACAATTATAATGCTTGAAAAAAAACTATAATTATATTAGTGTGGGTACTCTCTCCTCCTGTCCAGATTACAATACCCCAAACCTTAGGAGATGGTATCATGAGTTGCCGGTGGTCAACTTTATGATGAGTCTTTAAATTATACTAGGAACCTTTCCAGTTTATTAGGACCTATCAGAGCTTGTGCTTTACTGGCATACCCTTCAAGAACCTAAGGTCACTATTACAACAAAATGAAGTTGGAGGAAGACTTTGCTGGGGGATCTACCTGATGCCAAAAACAAACCATTTGATTGAAAACTAAAAAAGACACACAAAAGAATTGTTTGGTGTTATGTAAATACACACATTAATTCAAAAAAGTGCTCAGTAAATATTTGTAGAATGAATGAGTAAACTATTTTTTTTGTTACCATATTCAGTCAAGGCAATTTGAATATGTGGACACTTTCTTAGGGAGGAATGGCCTTAGATTCAAATTGTGTTCCACAGACTAGGTTTTTTATTCCTTACTTCATCCAGTGATTCTTAAAGTGGTAACTGAGGGTCAACAGATTGCTCCAAAATTCACATTTCACTTGAATTTGAGGTACTCATTTTTAATTCAAGTGTACTTTCCCTTGCTATTCTCAATTTCAATCTAATTAATTTTTTTAATTAGAATAATGCATATTTTAAAATGTAGCTTTAATTATTGTTATTTGCCCAGCAAATACTCAAAGAAATTTCATAAATATTTTCTCACAGCAAGTAGGGGAGGTGATTTATAAGGCTTTTGTCCTGTGAAATAAAGATTCAAAAATTGGAGGACCATTAACTCAGACCTATTTTCTGACCCTCCTGACCAGTTTTAGAATATGACAGTGAAAAATATTGGGAGATTTTGAGGAGGAGTAGTTTGTCTCTGTTGCCCATTAGGCCTACAGATAGGACAGAGAAGATAAAAGTTTGTTAAGGTAACCTAGGATGCTTATCTGTAGACCTTCTCACATTAAGTTAAGTACTTAATAAATCCTTTTGGCTACCTCCCCCTTCCCATGGTTATCTTTAATACTCTCTTCTTCAGTCATTTCTTTAAAATGAGTTTAGAGGGACTGGGAACCTGGGTTCAAATGAACCAGAAAGTAATGGGTAATTTGCCCTGCTCAATTCAATGTTTATTTCCTCTATGGTAAATCCAGTCTGCATTAACCTCCCTTTTCTAAACTACAATATGTTAATATCTGTAGCACACAATTCAGCACTCCATTATATGGTATCTTTGTTTAGTTTTTTTTTTTTATCTGTTTTCATTCCAAACTGATTTCATCAGTGTAAGGAACCATGGGTGTGGAAACTTCATCCACTGATAGAGATCAGGAACTCCTCTGTAATACGCAGTCTTGAGTTACTTAGGGCAACTGAGAGTTTAAATGATATGCCTATGTCACCAAACTACCATGTATCAGAATCAAAACTTGAACCTGGTTCTTACAACCAGCCCTCTATACCTACTCTCTCTCTCTGTCCTGTATTATTGTCTAATTAGACTATGTGCATGTCTTATTTCCCCAAAAAGATTATAAACTGTGATGTATAAAAAGTTCAAGAGACATAATTTCTGGGTACTTAATCATTTTATTAGTAACACTAGCATATAATTAATAAAAAAAGGTCTGTGCCGGTCACGCCGTGTACTCTCCTCCTACAAGGAGCAGGCCGCCAGGGTCATACTTACCAGTCTTCGGTGCCCACCCGGATAAACACAGAGACGAGCCAATCAGGAGGTGCAAACACTCGAGCTTTATTCAGAGGTCATCACAGCAAGGCCAAGCAGGAAAGCCAAGGCAAGAGAGCAGGAGCAAGAGAGAGCGAGCTCCGACGCCTACCGCCCCTATATACCTTCCTAGCCCCTCCTCCTCAGCCCGCCTACTAGTCATTGATTGTAGGATCAGATACCGGAAGGGGATGTCTGGGGTTAGCGCTGCACCTAGGGAGAGGACGTGACGCAGGAGGCTAGGACCGGATACAGGAAGGAGACGTCTGGGGTTAGAGCTGCACCTAGGGAGAGAACTAGACAAAGGGAGCTCGTTCTCTGCCATCCCACTCCCATGTGGCACAGCCCCCTGCCTCAGGAGCACATGCTCTGGCTACTTTCTAATATCTTGTCCCTGCCCCAGTTCAACACAACTCCACATGGCACAGCCCCTTGCCTCGGGAGCGTAAGCTCCGGTTACTTCCCTGTATCCTGTTCCTACCCCATCTTGCCACAACCTCCACGTGGCAGTAGCCAACATCAGACAATCCCTCACAAAGGTCAATGATACTCTCAAATGCCAAAGACTCCTCATGGAACCCATTCAATATTTACACACTCTTGGAAGAGTGGGTGTTCCTGAGGGTGGCAATTGACTATAATTGGTTAAGAAGTAATGAGACAGAATGAATATGATGATGAGAGGTGGACCTATTCTAATGAATGGCTGAGGAAATGGACTTCAATCATGTTCTTTACTTCCAAATCATCCCCAGCTTTGGGCAATTCAATCAAAGAATTTATCCCCACCCAAACCTGAGTAGAACACAATGGGAAGGAATTCACCTAGATAAGATGGTCTAGGTGGGGTAAATTTTTTGGCAGAGGTAAATAATGTCCTTCAAAGACTGGGCTTCAAACAAGAAAATAGGACAGGGACAAAACCTGGGTCTCCCCCATAACTGGTTGTTAATAATCATTTCTCTCAAAACCTTTTGAGTGCGGGGACTCATACTTCATTTACATAGCCCTATACTACTTAGCATAAGAACATCATAATCACTCAAGTTATACTAGATGACTTGTCTTAAAGGGGTTCAGGAGGCTGAATAAAGTAAAATTCAACAAATATTTATTAAACACTGTGTGAATGGGCATTGTTCTGGGTGCTAAGGATGCAAAGACAACAGTGAACTAATTCTTTGCCATTAAGGAACTTGTGTTCTAAAGAGAGATACAATATATATCTATGTATTGATTTAAGTATTAATGTATTTAAAAGGAATAGCAAGATGTACATAATAGATTTGCAGTTTCATGTACAATCATCTTTTTTTTTCCTATTCTACTATGTTATAGAAATGCTTGTTTTATTTCTTAAGTTCAGAATAAAATAAATATACTTTAAAAAAAAAAAACATTGACCCACTAGATGGCTTTGAGGACTGTGTCCCTGGGGAGTTCCATGCTTGCCCAGTTCATTTTCACATGTCTTGCTGGGTACAAATAATGTGTAAATGCTTTACTAATTTTGACTTTCAGAGAATCAGCAACATTCTATTCCTCAGTTCTTCCTCTCTCTGTGGGGCAGCACTGACTCCTGGGTAAGGTGGTATGTGTGAATTTGTATATTTTCCCAATCAAAAACAGCTCTGAATCCCAACCTAATGGTCAAAAATCACTTTTTCCTTGACGTTCCTATATTTCAGTGAGTCCTAATCATTCAACATCGGCAAATAGAGTTGACTGCAAAAAAGTAGACTAATTTTTACTCTGAATATAGAATTGTTTCACAAATAAACAGTACAGAATAATGATAAGTAATAACACATTTATCATATAGCTGTGAGCTATCTATTCTCACAGACCCTAGACATCAACAATTAAGAATTGCTTCAAACCCAGACATTCTAGGAGGGAGAGTAAAGCATTTAAACCAAATAATATAGTTCAGAACTCAAGCATCCAGGAGGGCCAGTCATCAGATGGCAACTCAGAAACTCTGGAAACTCATGGTACAAGGAAAAAAAGAATAAATGAATAAATAAGCATTTATTAAGCATTTGCTATGCGCAAAGCACTGTGCTAAGCATAGAAGATACAAATAGAAAAAGCAATATAGGCCTTACTTGTCAAGGAATTCACATTCCAATGAGGAAGACAATACATACAAAGTTTTAGCAGCAAAATTAGATAAAGAAAGGTCCCATGATCTTAGGGTGCCAATGCCCAAAGGAGATGGAAATGCATCTTCTTTATGGTCATTTCTACTTACAAAATTATATCTCTTTCTTATGTTGAATCATTTGACAGTGCTAAACTTTTAGGTACAAGAATTTGTACCCAAATTGTACCACAGGTCTTTAGAAGTAAGGAAAAGGAGCTGTAACATCAGTAGAAGTAGTTGCTAAGTCATATCTTCATAGGGGTATCTTCCCAAGAAGATGACTGTGGAACTAAGATAGAAACAAGACCAGTAGGGGCAGCTAGATGGCACAGTGGATAGAGCTGTTAGGGTCAGGAGGACCTGAGTTCAAATATGACCTCAGACACTTGACACTTACTAGTTGTGTGACCCTGGGCAAGTCACTTAACCCCGATTGCCTCACCAAAAAAAAAGAGTAAAAAAAAAAAGAAAAAGAAACAAGACCAGTAGTCTGTGGGATGCCACCACTCCCAGGCTCTTGGGCATACATGCCTGTGGATAGCTAATGATCAGCAATTAGTGTTGTCAAGGAATATAAGCCTCTTCTCCACAGGGATTGCTCTTCTCAATTATGGCTACATCAATGATGGCCTGGGCTAGAAGTAGGGCCAGTGGTCTGGCAGGGACAGGGCACTGCCCTTTCCAAGGTTCTTGGGTTCAGGGTCCTAGTCCATTCAGAATCAGACTATAGGGGTTTGAGGAGAGACGATAATCAAGCTGATGAAAATGATCTGACTAGCCCAGCACATGCTGCCTTCTGCTTCTCCCTCAGGGTGCATTGTGGCTCTGAGTGTACTCAAGAGAAAGTAGAAACTTTGCTTAATCTTGGCTGCCCAGTCCTTATCAGGGACCAATGATGACCTGTGGCCGTAGCTAGCTCTTTTCTTCTGAAGAAAAGTATGAGAACCAATGGTCAGCCCCTACGAGGAAAAACTATCTGCCATGTACCCCAGAAAACCTCCACCACTTTGACTGGTCTTTTCTACTTGTAAAGCTGGGATGTACCACATCTTCTCTAATAGTCCAACCAAAATCCCTCACTGCTCCAAGATGAGAGGTGGCAGAACATCTACAAAGGAAGGAGAATCACACAGAAAGCTGAGGAGAAAGAATCACTAAAAACTGTGGGAGATCAGTAAAGGCTTGATGTCTTTTTTGAGCTTTTAAGATAAGGGTTCCTAAAAAAAAAAAAAAAAAGATAAGGGTTCCTAGAGATGGATATGAATAGGAAGTGAATTATAGGTGTTCTCAGCTGGGCCTGACTCAGGCAAGCTCCCTGACAGCTCAGATTCCAAATTGGAACAAAATGAGATATTCGTAGATCATTCAACAGTTAACAAAAAAAGGAGAGATTTACATGGCCATAGCAGGAAAAGGATATGCAACAAGGACAGGCTTAAGGACATGTTGAGTTGATTCAGCTCATTTTGCTTGTCTAAGTTACTCATTGTGATCCATCAGCCAAGTATTAGAGTACAACTAGACCCTACTTTGTACTCAGGTGATGAGGAAATGATATTAACATTTTGAATTTTTAGTCCACTGAACCAACCAAGTCTCAATACCTATTAAGGAAAAACTAGCTTACTTTGTATGGGAGGAAGGATTACAGGGATGGGGAACTGTGGCCTCAAGGCCACATGTGGCCATCTAGGTCTGCAAATACGGTCCTTTGGATTCAGTCAAATCAGTCCCACCCCTGGAGAACCTGTAGTCTAAAGGACACATATGGCTCTCTAGGTCCTCAAATGCGGCCCTTTGACTGAATCCAAAGGGCTGTACTTGAGGACCTAGAGAGCCATATGTGGCCTCAAGGCCATAGGTTCCTCACTCCTGGCTAGGATATTGCTCCTACAACACAAGGCCTAGGAAATGATATGTGTGAATGCACAAAGGCAGGGAAAAGGGCACTGATTTCAGGGAATAGTTAGTTCAATTTGGCTGGAGCACAGGGTTCATGAAAAGAAATAGTATGAAATATGGCTGAAAATAGAAGTAGAAGCCAGATTATAGAGCCAGGTTTTTCAATCAGACATCCATGAATCTGTTTTTCATCTATTTTGATAATTATATTTCAATATAATTGCTTTCCTTTGTAATCCTATGTTTTTTTAATTTATCCATTTAAAAACATTACTCGGAGAAGAGGTCCACAGGCTTCATTACATTGCTAAAGGCATACACAAAATATAAAAAAGATTGAGAACCTCTGATACAAAGCAGGTATTGTATCCTCTAGGCAATGGTAAGTCATTGAACAGAGGACTGACCTGGTCAAACAAGCACTTCAGGAAGGATATTTCTGCAGTTATGGGAAGGATGGATTGGAGAGAGGAGACACTGGAACTGTAAGACCAATTAGGGGGCTCTTCGCTCAAATCCTTTGCCCCTTTGATCTACAGAAGATCTGGCTCTTGCAAACAGTTTGTATTACTTCCACCATGTGCTGCCTTTATTCCTACTAATATACCTCTGAACAAAGCTAGAGAAAATCACAAAACTATCCAGATCATCTCCCACAGCTCTCTGTTCCCCTACTCTCTCAACTGAGAACTTTGCCTCATATTTTACTGAAAAAATTAAGGCCATTTGCCAAGAGCTCCCTCTTCTCCCCTGTTCTTCATCTCACATCCCTCAGATGCCTTCTGCCACTATCTCCTCCACCCTATTTCATATGAAGAGTTGGCTCTTCTCCTTGCTGGGGTAAAGTCCTCAACATAAGTGACCCCATTCTACCTAATCCAGCAGATTGCCCCCTCTATCATCCTGACTTTCTCATTTTTCAATCACTCCCATCTACTGACTCCTACTCTACTACCTACATTCATGCCTATGTCCCCCTCATCCTCCATCCCTGGTAACTATCATCCTATGTCTCTCCTTCCTTTCATGACTAAACACTTTCAGAAGACCATCTACACTAGGTACCTTCACTTCTCTTCCTCTCTCTTCTTAACTATTTATAGTCTGGCTTCCAACTCCTAATTCAACTGAAGCCATCCTCTCCAAAAGTTACCTTTTGGTCTCTTAATTGCCAATATAATAGCCTTTTTTCAATCCTTATCCTATTTGACCTCTCTGCAATGTTTGACATTGTCAATCACCCTCTTTTCCTTGATATTCTCTTCTCTCTAAAGAGATAACATTTTCTCCTGACTCTCCTCTTACCTGTCTGATCACTCCTCCATCTCTTTTACTAGATCTTCATCCAGGTCATGACTGCTAATTTAGTATTCCCCAAATCTCTGTTTTCTCTTCTTCCTCTATACTATTTTACTTGGTGACTAATCAGCTCCCATGGTTTCAATGACCATTTCTAGGCAGGTTATGCTTAGATCTACTTGTCCAACCCTAAATTTTCTTCTTGTATCTCCAGCTGCTTTTTAGGCAGTTCAGATAGTGCTTCCTATAGATACCTTAAACACATGTCCAAAACTGAACTCATTATCTTCCCCCTACACCTTCCCCTGTTCCAAACTTTCTTATTACTGGAACGGGTACCATTCTCCTCCTAGTCACTCAGGTTCAAAACCTAGGTGTCATTCACTATTCCTACTCTCTTTAACCCCTAATATCCTATCATTTGTTATTTCCTGTCTTTTCTAGCTTTTTTACTTCTGTCTTCTAACAATGCCACCACCACAGTATAAACCCTAATTCCCTCACACCCAGACTACTGAAATTGCAGGCTGGTTGGTCTTCCTGACACCGGTCTCTTCCCACTCCAATCCATCCTCCACACAGCTGTCAAAGTGATTTTTCTACATTGCAGATCTAACCACATTACTCCCTCTCATTAAAAAAACTCCACTGCCTCCCTATTACCTTCAGGATCAAATATAACATCTATTTGGCTATTATAACTTTCATAATCCACTCTCTTCCTACCTTTCCGGTCTTCTTAGACATTATTTCCCATCATGTCATCTGCAAGCCGATGACACTGGCCTATTTACTGCTTCTCACACATGACACTTCATCTCCCAGCTCCCAGCATTTTCACTGGCTGCCTTATGTCTAGAATTCTCTTCCTCCCCATCTTTACTTTCTGGCTTCCTCCCAGCTAAAGCCCCACCTTCTGCAAGAAGCTCTTCCCAGTTCTTCTTAATCTAGTGCAGGTTTCCCCACCCCTGATGTAGTGCCTTCCCTCTGGGATTACCCCCAATTTATCCTGTATACAGTTTGTTTACATATAGTTGTTTATATTTTGTCTTCCTCATTAGACTATGAGCTGCTTGAAAGAAGGTACTGTTTTTTGCCTTCATTTGTAATCCTAGTACTTACCACAATGGCTGGCGTGTAGTGGGTGCTTAATAAATGCTAATTTTGACTATTATAGTAATTCAGGCAAGATGTGATGAGGCCTTAGCAAAAGTTACGGCAAGGCCAGTGTCCAGAAGCCACTTCACTGTGGGCTGCTCTCTGCTAAAGGCAATGGAAGTCATACATTGAGACTGTTTCCTCTCAGAATCTGTTCTCCTCCACTCCTAAGTGCTAATAAAGTTTGGAGATAAAAGAACAGATACAAGAGATTTTGCAAAGGTAGAATGGATAAATATTTAATAAATGATTAGATATGGAGGAAGAGGAAAGGGGAGAAATCCAAGGTTACAAACTTGGGTGTCTATAATTGCGGAGGTTTAAAGGAGAGACATATTTAAAGGTAAAAATAATGAGTTCTATTTTAGATAATGAGTGATTGGAATTTAGGTGAGAAGTTAGGCCTGGATATTGGATACTGGGGAGTCATTTGCTTCTCTTATTATCTAGTCCGTTATCCCTGTTCTGGTTCCATTTTCCTCCCTGTAAAACCTTGACTCTACTTAACCAGTTCGACTTGGCACTCTCTTTCATCCTTTAATACCTTCCACCCTTCCACCCACCACCTATTCTGGCCTAACACTGCTCATCTTTTTCCAAACCACAACCCTGAATTATTCTTATTATCTAGCTCCCCTGTTCCTACTCAGGTTCTTCTGAAGACCATTAACTGCTGCTAGAAGAAGTGAGATAACTGTGCTGACTAGGTCCACTATAAATTAATGTTCTCTAATCTTAACCAGTCCCTTATTTAACTTTTCTCTTATTGTCTATCTACTGCACTCCCTACAGTTTCTGTTCCAAATCTTCCCTTCCCTCCTTGACTCACCTCATATTTTCACTGAAAAAAAAAATTAAGGCCTTCCATAATGAGCCCCCTTTTGTCTCCATTTTTATGCCTCAAATCTCCTCAACACCATCCCCCATTTTCTTCTCCTTTGCTGCAGTCTCAGAGGAAGAAATGACCTTTATCTTTGATAATAGTAATACAGACTACTTGTGCCTTTGATTCAGTACGTTCTTATCCTTCCAGAAGCTTGTCCCTTTGATAATTCCCCTCTTTTCTTAATTTTCATTCTCTCCTATTGGCTCCTTCTCTCTTGCCTACAAACATGCCCACATCTCCCTCATCATGAAAAAAAATCCTATTGTCTCCTCAAACTATCACCCTATATTTCTCTTCACTTTCATAGACTTTTTATTTTTACCTCTTCTATACCTTGGTAATATGACTAGATCAGAAGAAGGATGATTATCCAGCAAAGAAGCCTGAGGGAAAGTAGTCAAACAAGTAAGAGGAGAACCAGGAGAAAGTAATGTAAAATAAGCCAATGGAAAAGAAAGTGTCTAGAAGGACAGGGTGATCAATAGTATAATAAGCTACAGAAAGGTCAAAGAGAATGAGAACTGAGAAAATGTCATCAAATCTAGCAATTAGGAGATCATTAGTAATCTTGGAGAGAACAATTTCAGTTGAGTGGTAGGATATGAAACCAGTTTGTAAGGGATTGAGAAATAAGTGGTTGGTTAGGAAGATTCTTTGTAAAAAGATTAGGAATGAAAGAGTGAAGAAATACTGGATGACTGTGGCGATGGTTGCTTTAGGAATAGGATTGAATTAGGTATGTTTGTAAACAGCTGGGAAAAATCCACAGATAAAGATTGGAGATGAGAGTGACAGCATGATCAATAGGTCAAGCTCCTGGAGAAGAAAGGGAATTGGATAAAGGGCACAGGTAGAGAAATTGACCTTGACCAAGAATAAAGCCACCTCTATCTTAGAGAAAGGAGGAAAAGAAGAATGGATAGGTAAAGATATATAGGAGTTTCAGGGGTCTTAAAGATATTCCAGAGTTGATGGGACTATATAAGAAGTATGCAAACCTTGGTGATAGGCTAAATCTTTGTTTAGGAAGCATGACAGGCTTTGCACATTTAAGAAACATAATAAGGAATAGATGTACAG
The DNA here is from genome assembly GCF_900497805.2 of Vombatus ursinus. Taxonomy (NCBI): domain Eukaryota; kingdom Metazoa; phylum Chordata; class Mammalia; order Diprotodontia; family Vombatidae; genus Vombatus; species Vombatus ursinus. The sequence continues at coordinate 33,539,546 of NW_020954585.1, forward strand.
GGCAAGACCCCACAAATGTTTTTGATCAGGTAATTTACTGATTTCATAATTCCTAGGATAGAACCAGAGATGAAATATGTGTAAATGTTGTTTTTTTTAGCTGATTGAGGAGCACAAATAGAAACAGATTATTTGCTCATGCAGGAAGTTGCATTTTTCAACAAAATGCCACAGAACAATGATTTCCATACTGTGAATTGCAGACCCTTGGGAAGCTGGAAATTATGGCCCGGGGTTCATATCCAGTCACGTATTTTCTCAGTCAACAAATATTAACCAACACAATAATGTGAGACAGCACTGTTCAAAAGCATTCCCCTCTCATGAAAAAGGCCTTAACCAGAGAATCAATTGTAGCTTATTGCATTTCCGTTTTTGGTTGCATTATTTTCGTCTTTACTATTATTTTCTATTTTTTGTTTTACTGTTCTTAGTAGTGCTTTGTGTAAAGATGGTTTTCAATGAAGGCAGTACAGGGAGGCTGTTAAAGCCAGAAATGTAATAGCACTTCAGAATTTTACTTTAAAAGTAATGTAACATGATTTGGACTAATTAACCAGGCTCACTTGTAGCTGACTATGGAATGGTGAAAAGTAAGTATACTAAGGCTAATGAACCCAGCACTGGGCATCCTCCCCTTACCCCACCACTACCCTCTTCCTTGTGGCCATGGTTAAAATTAAATTCCCTATATTCCTGACCTTCTTTTCTCACTCCTTATTAGGCAATTTAGAAAATACCCTCAATTCACTGATCCTAACTATACTATCTACCCTATACTTAGGTCAGCTAGGTGGCACAATGGATAGAGTGCTGAGCCTAGAGTCAGGAAGACTCCTCTTCATGAGTTCAAGTCCAGACTCTTACTAGCTATTTGACCCTGGACAAGTCACTTAACCCTATTTGCCTCAGTTTCCCATCTGTAAAAATGAACTGGAGAAGGAAATGGCAAACCAATCCCAATGGGGTCACAGAGTCAGACACAACTGAAATGATTCAACAACATACTATCTTCCCCAGTGAATGATAAGGACATGTCCTATTGGTGCTGCTGACTCTTTGTCTAAAACTCTGTATAGGTTTGAACCCCTAAGGGTTCTGGGACTTTGAATGCAAAAGTTATTGCAAGGCCAGTGTCCAGAAGCCACCTCACTGTGGACTGCTCTCTGCTAAAGGCAATGGAATTCATACATTGAGACTGTTTCCTCTCAGAATCTGTTCTCCTCCACTCCCAAGTACTAATAAAGTTTTGTTAATGTCTATTCTGTGTGGCTCTGCAGCTTTTCACGCAAGCTCTCCTGTACTACTGCTAGCCATATAAGGTTGTCCGTCAACCTCAAAGGTCTCTCCATTTTTTTTTCTGTTTTCTCTAGAGCTTCTCAAATAATCTCTATTATCTATTTTTTCTTTTAAAAAAAAATCTCTTAATTAGAAAATTTCTTAAAAACTGCCATGATAGAAATCTTTCATAGAATTAGTTAAAACTGTTACTCTCCAAACTTCTTTGACTTTTAAAGGGAAAGTAGCAGTAACTATAGCCTTTGTAGGAAAGATTTTTTTTAAATAGGTGTTACAATAACAATCCAAAAAAAAATTAATAGGGCAAATAAACACTAACTGAAAGAGCAGTTAGTTTTGCAGGACCTTTTAAAAACTGTTAATCTGTTTTAACTATCTGCTCCCCTTTTATGAAACACGTTAACAATATAGAAAACAACAAAGACAGATGTATATATAATTCATAAATATGCTACCAAAATATTAAACTACTTTGTGTTTCTCATAAAATAAATGATAAAACTAATTGAGACATTACTATAAAATTTTACAACGCCAATGAGACCAACTATGGATCTGGGGTACAATATGGCCTTTACCCCTCATAAAAACAGTAGTAGGAAGCAATTTGTAATGTGGTTTTTTTTTTTCCCCTAAAAAGTAAGCACTTATCTCTCATTCTTTCCACATAATTTGGCTTTATTAGCTTTCTTACTGGATTTAATTTTTTTTTTTTTTGCTAAATGTAAAACTTTAAGACTATGTAAAGATGCAAGTGCCTAGTCATCCTTTAAAGTCAGGTTCAAATGTGCTTTCCTCAATGAAATTTTCCTCAATCACTCTTGTCAGAAGTGAATTTCCCCTACTCTTAAATTTTATTGCACATTGCTTATATATCTCTAAGAATCACCACACCTCAAAGTTAGAAGGATCTTCAGCAGCTACTTAGTCCAACCAACAAGTCGTGTAACCTATGGTTGAAAGATTTCAAATGAGGGAGAATTTACTAGATTTATCAGTAAAGTAGAATTTACTAAGGAAGTCCATGCCATTTGTGGATAGTTCTAATTGTTCAATCAATTAATAAACTATATAAAGAGCTAGGGATACTAAAAGAGGCAAAAGATGGTCCCTGCCCTTAAGGAGCTTATGATCTAAAGGGGTAGACATCATTAAAAAGTTTTTCCTTATATCATGTCTACATCGGTCTCTCTGCAACTTTTACCCACTGCTCCTTGGTCTTGCCCTTTGAGACTAGGCAAAACAAGATAAAACCCTCTTTTACATGACAGTCCTTCAAACAATTAGTGTGTGCTCTTGACATTTCCTGTACTCCCCCTCGCCCCCCCATAATTCTTTTGCCGATGAAACATTCTATTTCCTTCAACTGGTCCTTTTCAGTACTTATCATACACTACTTTTTATTATAGCTGTTTATATACATTGTACCATCCCCTCACTGGATGGGGATTATAGATTTAGAGCAGGAAAGGCCCTTAAGGGAAATCTAGTCCAACCTCCTCACTTTACAGATGAGAAAACTAAAGCCCAGAGACAGTAAGTGACTTGTCCAAGGTCATATGGGTAATAAGTAGCAAAGGTAAGATTTAAACCCATGTCCATTGAATACAAATCTATCATTGTCTCCTGCCTCACAGGAGCCAATTGTTAAATTTTTAATGTGAGCATTTACATCTCAGAAATTGGCAAACACTACAAATCAGGGCTTAATTTATTGTTTTGTTGATTGTCTAGACTTAAGAAAGTGATGGAGAATGGGGCAGCTAGGTGGTCTGTTGGATAGTGCACTGGCCCTGGAGTCAGGAGGACCTGAGTTCAAATCCGGTCTCAGACCAGACACTTGACACTTACTAGCTGTGCAACCCTGGGTAAGTCACTTAACCCCAATTGCCTTGCCAAAAAAAAAAAGTGATGGAGAAAAGGTTAATAAAGCACATGGGTACTTTTTTTTTTTAAAGAGGCAGTTGTTAAACATTTATCAATATCTCAGTCCCTTTGTAATTCCTGTAACCCCTTTCACATTATTGTTCAGTAGTTTCTGTCATGTTCAACATTTGTGACCCCATTTGGGGGGTATTTCTTGACAAAGATACTGAAACGGTTTGCCATTTCCTTCTCCAGCTCTTTTTATAGATAAGGACCTGAGGCAAACAGGGTTAAGTGACTTGCCCAGGATCACAAAGCTACTGTCTGAGACCAACTCACAAAGATGAGTCTTCCTGATATCTGCATCACCTAGATGCTTCCTACTGTGTAGGGAGTCTATAAAAAACTAATGAAATGAATGAATAAATGAACAAATGAAAAAGGAGTGGTTTATCCTTCAAAAAACTAGAGAAAGTTCTTAATTATCCATTCAAAAATTAAGAACTGTATTAAATCTTTTTTAGTATATGCAAGGATATTTTTTTCCAATTTATGAATAATCTACAAATAGCCTTTGCTTCTTTGCTTTCTCTCTTCTACTAATGGCAGTTTTTGGGGTTTTTTTTGTGTATTAACACCTCCATCAGAAGATGGACAAGGAAAGATGAATTCAAATAAACTACTATCCTCTGCTAGTTTTTAACAATTTGAATAGCTTAGATTTTTTCTTTTTTTTAATTTTAAAAATATTTCTAATTACATGCAAAAACAAATTTAACATTAATTTTTTGAAATTTTGAGTTCCAAATTCTCTCCTTCCCTTCCATCCCTCCCCCATCATTGAGAAGACAAGCAATTTGAAATAGGTTATATGTGCAGTCATGCAAAACAAATAATATCAATTTAATAGAGAAATGCAATATTGAACTACATTAGGTTTTTGAGATTATCTGTGGATTTCACAAAACCCTAGACATCTGTATGATTGTATTTAGGTAATAGGAGACAAATGGGGGCAAAAGAAATGTTGCCACTCCTTTCATCTGAAACCCACATCTTCAACAAATGTCATCTGTGATAGAGGACAACTAGTCCAATTGCCTTCATTTACAGATGTGGAAGCTGAGGCCCTGGGATATAAAGATTACACATGTGGTAAGTGTCAGAGATGGAATTTAAACTCATCCATAGTGTTCTTTTAACTATACCACACACTGGCAAAGAGCTATTAAAGCAAAAAATACCAAATGGATTCATATATTTCAAAGTCTGTGTTATCACTTTTCATTTTAGGAAAATTTGTAAAGTTTATGTAGATCTTTGATTTTAACTTCTTCCATTTTTCTAACAAGGAAATGCTGATAATAAATGAATCATTGGCAAAAGGATAGAAAACCAGCCTTAGAAGACCTGGGTTCTGTTACTACTTCTAACATATACTAGCTGTGTATCCATAGGCAATTATTTAAACTCTCAGTGCTTCAAGCGACTCTCTAAGACTATAAGTTATAAAGAAGTAGTTGATCTGTGTGACTAGAGGGAGTTTCAATATTGGGAATTCCATACTAAAATGAAATCACAATTCCAGAGAAAACATCCTTAACAATCCCATAAAAATATACTACGCTTTTGGACTTTAAAACCATCCAAGACAAGGTTATTAGTCAAAAATGTCCACAATCTAGGCCTCGTGTAAGAAATGGGGCAGACAGGAAGAAAGCCTGTGGTCAAGTTGACATTGTATAGTAAGCAATTAGATCGATGGAGGAAGAAACGAGATTAGAGGGAGTACTTAAAAGAGAAAAAGGAATTTATCTGGTACCTGGAAATTAGATTATTTCTGGCAAAATACAAAAAAAAAAAGGATATTCACTACACTTCTCAGTAGAGCATCAACATCTGAAAATAAGAAAATTGAATATTAAAATGGTATATATTGTGAAAGTCACTCTTACCATGTCATGCTGTTTTTGTTAAACCTCTGTAGTTCTCTATCAACATATTCACTAACCACTTCCAAGAACATTCATATAGTAGTAGCTGTTCATTTGAATATACTGTAATGTCATGCTATAATATACTTAAACACAGAATTTAAAATAACTAGGAGAAATAGCATTTTATACAAATCTAGCACTGTTGCCCTCAGTTTATAAAACCTCAATTTGATGTTGTATATCTATATATTACCAGAATAGAAAATGGCAAACCACTCTAGTAGTATCTTTGCCAAGAAAACTCCATGGACAGTATGGTCCGTGGGGTCATGAAGAATTGCACAGGACTGAATGACTGAACAACAAAACCTATACTTTAATGGAGATATAAGAATAATGGAAATATAAATTGTTGTCTATGCATTTGCTACATATTAAAAAGAAATGGTCAAAAGTTATTGTCTATGTTTTGTATATTTTGTTTGTGGTGCTGCAACTGGGGAAATCCACTCTGGAAATCTAACAGAACATTACGATTCTTTATAATCTGTCAAAGCCCACAGGAAATCTAACAAAAAGACTGAGATAGAAATAGAGAATAGGATTTTTGTGTTTGCAATTTCCAGAACATTGTGTCATACCATACTAGAAACAAATATCTCATTTAGAAGGCACTAAAGAGGCCATCTTGTCCAACCTGTACTTGAACAATAATCCATCTACGATATAGTTGACAAGTTGTTGTCCAGGCTTTGCTTAAAGACCTCTAGGGAGAAGGGACTCATTACTTTCTGAGGCAGCCCATTTTGCTATTGGGTAGCTCTGAGGCTTAGGAAGTTTTACCTAAAGCCAAAACCTTCCTCTCTTCAACTCCATCACTTTTTTTTTTCCCGAGGCAATTGGGGTTAAGTTACTTGCCCAGGGTCACACAGCTAGTAAGTGTCAAGGATCTGGTCTGAGACCAGATTTGAACTCAGGTCCTCCTGACTCCAGGGTCAGTGCGCTATCCACTATACCACCTAGCTGCCCTCCCCCACTTCTTTTTAAATACTTCACACCTCAATAACAAGAAAGGCTATTGATAGTAGACTAATCATCAGGTTCTTACATAAAAAAAAGAAAGAAAATGCTTTTAATTTAGAATAAGTAATTATGTGTGTGTGAGTGTGTGTGTGTGGAACAGTGCGATGCAATAGAAAGAGACTAGATTTGGAGTCTAAAAAAATGGTTCAAATCCTGACTATGTCACATCTGTGTGTCTTAGCCAAGTCACTTCATCTCTAAGGGCCTCTGTTTCCTCATATGTAAAACAAGAATGTCGGACTACATGATCCCTAAGGTCCCTCCCATCTCTAAATCTACGATCTTCTAAAAAGTTTCATAATGTCTGCAGTGAAAAAAAAAAGTTTTATTTAACAACCAACTCTATTTCTTTAGTTTAGAATAAGTTAATAAGCTGGGGCTGGAGGGTTTGAGTTTAGAGTCTCAGTTACTTTGGCTCAGAGTAAAAAGTAGAGCCCAGATACAGGGTCCTACAAGCTTGCTCTGTGTAAGTGTGTAGAAAGATATTCAACAGAAAGCCAACAGGCACATAATTCCAGCAAAGTTAAGGATTAGATTCTTTCATAAATTATAGCCTAGGCATTCTAGGTTATTTCTCCCCTTAAGAAAAACCTAAATGTCATCTACTAAGAGACCAATTTCATCCAGTCCTCTATAGGGGATTCCAGGACTTGAAGCGACAACTCTATAAATCATTTAGCACAATAGTCTAGCTGTTATATACAGAAATATGGTCCCCATACCGTAGCTGCTCATCTTCCCGAACCCATGTCCCATCCTGGAACAAGTCATAAGTTGCAGCATCGTTGCTTAAAAACAATGTAGGCAGTGAGAGGGAAGAAGATGAAGTAACATGGGATATGACCTCCTCACCTGATTTGTAGACCACCTGATGACAGTCCATTTCCACTACATGTGTGAGGAAGCTAGTCTCAGATGTTCAAAAAAATAATACTGTTAGCATGAAAGAAGATCAGAACTATATGAAAAAATTCATATTCCATAAATTTTTTTCTTGGAAAACTTAGTCCCAAAGGATCCTTTTCATTCTATGCAGAGTAATTGAATTTTATGGGCCCATATTTTAACTATTCAGCAGCACAGTAGCCAGAGGGAGATTCTTAGTTCCTCTTTTTCAGCAGATGTTGAGGAAGGAAAATGATTCAGCCTCTCACATCCTTGGAGGCCACGAAAATGTGCATGTTCCACAGTTTGTTTGGTTGTTTTTTTTAAAACAAAATTCTCCTGAATGTTCTTGATTATTCTGGAAAATTTAAAATATATCTCTGATTAAAGCAAACATGGCATTTTGATTATTTTGTGTCATAGAAAGAGCACTGGATTTATAGTTACAAGACTTGAGTTTGAATCTTGGCTCTGCTTCTTACTAAAACTTTGTACAAGTCACTTCTGAACCTGTTTAATTTTAAAAAATATTTGTGCTAATTAACTCAGAGAATATAGTTAATGTATGTGAAAATTCTTTGTAATCATAAAGCATCAAAAAAAAAGAAGCTTCTACTTTTTTGCTTTGCCCCCATATGATTTATCAAGGGAGACACAGTTTGAGCCTTTGTATCTGGGACAATCAAGTCCCAGGACAGCTTTACCAATTTTCAGGGAAAAACCAGCCCAACCCATGTTGCAGGGGGAGGGGGAGTCCTTGATTCTAACACACTATCACACCTTCTTTTCATCACACCATTTCCTTTACCAAGAATGCTCTCTCTACCCATCAAGTGGGTTTCAACAGATGGATTAAATGATCTTTTAAGGTCCCTTCTACCACTGTTAGTTTATCAACTGAACTTAGCAACCTCTCTGAAAAGTTAGGATGGGATCACAGCTTCAGAGTTGGAAGGGACAATAAAGACCACCCAGTCATACTTCCTCATTTTATGGATGAGGAAGCTGGGGCCCAGAAAGGACTTGCCTAAGGTTACATAGAAAATAAAAGGCAGAGCCAGGATTTGAGCCCAAGTCCTCTGATTCCAAGTCCAGTGTCCTTTCCAATACAGCACTTTGCCTCCCAACTCAACAAACCTATTTTATCCTGAACGAAAACCAAGAATAATAATAAGAATGACAATGAAGAACCTGCAGAAGAATCTAAACGAGTTGGGTACACTAATAGTATATTATATTGTGTACATGATTATAATAGTGTACTAATAGTGTATTATATTGTCTACACTATTATAATCATGCACACTATTAGTGTACCCAACTTGTTTAGATCCTTCTGCAGGTTCTTCATTGTCATTCTTATTACTCTCCTTCTGGGGTATATGGGTGTTCAGAAGGACTAGCACCTCTGGTGTGACAGCTCCTAAAACCTTTTCATGGCTGTTTATCTACCTTTGGTGTCCACCTGACTCATTCAACTCTTACCTGTGGCTCTAAGAAGTTATAGCATGCCCAGCAGCCACACCCTAGTAAAACTGTCTCAGCAAACAGGCTAAACCAGGTTGAGGGTAACCGATAGGCTTCACACCTCTCAGTGACTTAGGGGGGTATCTACCCCAAGCGTGTGAAGACTTTCCCTGGTAGAAAAGGCAGATGAGAACAATTTGTTCCAACAGCCATGAAAGTTGGTGAGGCAGGCACTGTGGAATGTTTAGAGCTTGGTTGGATATTAAAGACACCAATGTATCCTGGGTCATCACCAGTCTTGACTTTTGTACTGCCACTGGGCTTTGATGACTCAGGAAGATAGAGGGAGGCTGATGACTTTGTGCAACTCTGCCTCACTTAAATCTAATTCAGGCACAAGCCAAGGTATCACCCATGATGTCATTGGTCCTCTTCAAAAATAAAGGACAAATAACAATAACTCTCTTGCTACTTCCCAGCTGTGAAGGGACAGAAAAAGTGTGTCCTTAGTCACATATCTCTTACTCCAATCATAAAGACCTAGTCTTCCTACAAAAAATTTAAGAATTGGGACCCAAACAATGCAATCAACATATAATTTATTGACCACTTACTATTGGCCCAGTATTCTCAAAATATGACCATAAGTCTTCTGAAATCCAATGTCCCATACCTTGAAGCCATATTCCCTATGGAACAAAATTCATCTCTAATCTTCTAATATTATCTATTTACTTGTCAGTGCTAATGATCATGATAAAGAGAAACCCTGCCTCTTGAAGAGATAAGAGGGAGGATTGATAAATAACAAATACCACAACCAAGCAATCAATCAACAAGCACTAATTTTGTAGTATATGTGAAGCACCACGAGCTGAGGATACAAAGACAAAAAATAAGACAATCTGTGTTCTTGAAAACCTTACATTTTATCAGGACTTATTCAGAGGTTTATAAAAGGAGACTGGTTGAGTACAGAAGGAAGTTAAACAAGAATAAACCGAATTGCTGAAAGGAAACTGAAAACCCCACCTTCAGTAGACTACATGGATTGAAGGTGAATCTATAGGTTTTGTCTAATTTCCCTCTGGAATTTGTTATTTTCAATCAATTGAAAAATATTGGAGTGCCTTTCATGTTCAAGGCACTGTTCTATGCTGTAAGAGACAGAAAGAATATCAAAAATTTTTTTCTTTTGCAAATGCACAGTGTTTCTTAGACTGAGAACATAACCAGAAAAATTCCTTAAAGGCTAGTATTATGTCTAATTCATTTCTATATCCAGGGGTGTGCTGGAGCCAGCTCAAACTGGCTCATGAGAGCCAATTGTCCCACTTTTAGTATGAACCTTCACACTCAAAAAACTACAAACTCTACAAATTAATGTTTGATTTATTATTTTGTTGATTTCTAAGCTTAGGAAAGTTATGAAGAAAATGTTGATAATGCAGATTAAACTTTCAAGTGTGTCATGAGTATTTTTTTTTCAGTGAGCCACTAGTTCCATATTTAGTAGCATACCACTGACTCAAAAACCCTAACACAATGCCTTGCATATAGCAGGCACTCAATAAATACTTCATTGAATTGAACCTGGTTATAGGAATTTGCTTTTGTCTGGTTGCTGTCGTGGCAGTTCAAAACATGGCTTAGTAAATACTTTTTACCCTCAACAACAACTGTTTTCATTCCCATGGTAGCCCATTCATAATTTGACATATTATAACATTTATATAATCCATATGATTCCAGCACTACTAAGAACATGAATGAAGAAATGAATGAAAAAATATTTGTTGAGCATTTACTATATGCCAGGTGCTATGCTAAGCATTGAGGATATACAAAGATTCAAAGAACTAGACAAGCACATATAAAGGAGGTGACTTAGGCAGGGAGTTTTGTTCTGAGGAAGTGGAAAGCTGGGTAGAAGGCTAGATGGGACATATATTTGAAGTATGGTCTGGTATCTAGGCCCAGCCAGTGGACATAGGGGGCTTAGTGGACAAGTTTATACACTACCCAATCACCATTCAACTGAGTTGGACCCTAGGGTAGGAGCTACAAAGATTAGTGAATTAACTTTCCCAAGGACAAGGGAATGGATGCAGTTAGACAGGTATGGACATCTAGATCTAAAGTCTGGTGTGTAAAGTGTTGATCCACGTGGTGAAGAGCAAATCATGGGACTTGCCCCACCAGGCAGATGGTGAGATAATGTGGTAGATGTTTTCTTATGTTCCTGCTGAGGCTCCATGATAATGCCAATTCAATAATACTCTTTATATACCTCCCAACTCTTAGTAGACTTAATTTACACATATCAGCAACCATGAGAGCAACAAAAACAACTTATATTTGCATAGTACTTTAAAACTGACAAAGTGCTTTCCTCATAACAATCCTGTTGGGTAGGTAAATAAGGGAAATAATAATGACCATTCAAAATTAACCAGATTCTCATCTTTTAATGATAGCTAGCATTTATATAACAGTATGGTGCTAACTACTGTGTTAAGTGCATTATGAGTATTATCTCATTTGATCAACAACCCTGGAAGGTAGGTGCTATTGTTATCCCCATATAAAACATAAAGAAACTGAAGCAAACAAAAGTTAAATGATTTGTCCAAGGTCACACAGCTGGTAAGTTTCTGAGGCCAGACACTCAGGTCTTCCTGACTCCAGGTCAAGTACTTTATCCACTTTGCCACCTAGCTACCTTTCTGAATTGTTTAAAGTGTGGTCCATTCTGAACTTGGGCTAATGTTAATAAATGTAAAGGGATAAGTTATTAGCAAATTCACTCATCATAGTCCTGTTTATATTTATGTCTTGACTACAATAATTTCTTTGTTTAAAGTGAGTCAATATTACCTTTTGATAAGAGAGAATGGGCATGAATATTATAAGTGAATTTCATTTCACATTTCCTTCTAGGAATCAGCTTCAGTCAACATTTTCACATGATGAAAGTGGTTTTTGAAGATATATCTTAATTATGCTAACAAATGGCTCTTTCATAATACAACTACAAATAGGACTCTAATATATTTGCATGGGATACTCTCTATTTGTAATAAGCCTTTTGTTCCTTATTCTATTTGCATATTCATCCCAAAATCAAACATTAAGATTCTCAAACCTTCTGAATAAAAGATGTTGTTATAATCTCATAAAAAAAACTGACAAAGCTTTCTGAAACTATCTTCTCCGGATATAAGTAAAGCATAAATTCACTCAGTCAACAGAGATATAGCATAGAATAGTAGCAAGACTGGGATACAAGAGATCTGGGTTCCATTTCTGACTGCCTTTACCTAGCCATGTGCAGAAATTAATTATATGTATCTCCCAATTCCAGTAATTAATTAATTAATTACTGGAAACAAATGTTACTTTTACATGCTAGAGTAGAAAGGTCTTTAAATAGTATTACCAAAATACAGTGTTGCTACGGGGTTTGTGAGTCCAAGGTAGGCTGTAATGTTGCACAGCCAGCAATCCTTTCCAAAATGGTCACTCACATGAGCTTGAATTTGTTCTAAGTCTAGCTTCAGAGTGACAGCATTTCTTCTGATGAACCAAGTTAGCTTATCACCCCACATTGACTCGTCAACTAATAAACATGCTATTTATGTATCTTTCTATTACTCAATTCATTTCATCCACACCTGCTCAACAATGTTCTTCAATTTTTATTTTCATCACCTACCTGTCTCAAGAAAAAGCAGTTTTCTCACTTCCACTTCCGGGAGCCAAGATGGCAGAGTAAGAAGTGTGTCTCTTACTCTCCCTTATTTACCCGTGAAAGCCTAGAAAATATCACCCCAGGAAAAACCCTGGAACAGCTGAACCAGAAGAAAGATAGGGTACAGCAGTCCAGTAGCCCAGGTAGCTTGAGGTATTAACTGGAGAGATCCCTCTTACCCTGGGGGAAGGGGAGCAGTACAGAATGGGAGGCATCCTGACAAGCTAGTGGAAAGCCCCAGCTCAGCATACCAGGAGGAGATCCTGAAGCCCAGGTGGTGGAGCAGGCAAACACCAACACCTGGACCCCGAGTGCCTCATTGAGGGTCAGGGAACTGATGGAAACCATCTCAGAAAACCACCAGGTGCCTTGGCATTCTACAGAAACTGGCTCTCCCAGTGCCTCAGCAAAACTAAGGGAAGCAGAGCTCCAACGGGCCCTAGGTGGATAAACACCCTACAACATCCATCTGAAAAGAACTGAAGAAAGCAAAAGGAAGAAAAGGGCTGGGTGAGCAGAAAATCTCCAGGAGCCACACTACCCAATCCTACCCCTAGAGTTCCAGTATTGTTGTTTCCAGCCCAACACCAGGTAAGCTGCCAGAATCCTACAGCCTCCAACTGCCAACATTGGAGGCCCCAGCACACAAAGCCATTGACCAGGCCCTAGGCTCCCAAACACAAGAAGCTTGGGTCGGTGCCCTCTGCTCCCCAGCAGGAGAACCCAATCTCTTTAAAGGCCAGGAAATAAGCAAACACCATGAGCAAAAAGAAACGTACAATAGATTCTTATTATGGGAAGAGTAAAGATCAAGGCAGAAATTCTAAAGAGGACAACATTGTCAACAAGCCCACATCTGAAAACCAAAAAGCCTTCTTAGAAGAGCTCAAGAAGGATTTTAAAAGTCAAATGAGAGAGGTAGAATAAAAAATGGGAAAAGAAATGAGACGTATACAAGAGAGAGTCAATAGCTTAGAAAAGGAAGGACAAAAATTAACTGTAGAAAACAAATCCTTAAAAAATACAATTGGCCAACTGGGGAAGGAGGTACAAAATCTAATAGAAGAAAACAATTTGTTAAAAATTAGAAGCAAATGGAAGCTAATGACTCTATGAGAGAGCAAAAATCAGTCAAACAAAAACAAAAGAATGAAAAAAAGATGAAAATGTAAAATATTTCATTGGTAAAACAACTGATCTGGAAAATCAATCCAGGACAGACAATTTAAAAATTATTGGTCTACCTGAAAATCTTGATGAACAAAAGAGCCTGGACAATATATTTCAGGAAATCATAAAGGAAAACTGCCCTGAGGTCCTAGAACCAGGGGGTAAAATAGCCATAGAAAGAACCCATCAATCACTTCCTGAAAGAGATCCCAAACTGAAAACACCAAGGAATATAGTAGCCAAATTCCAAAATTACCAGGTCAAAGAGAAAATACTGCAAGCAGCCAGAAAGAAACAATTTAAATATCATGGAACCACAGTCAGGATTACACAGGACTTTGCAGCTTCTACATTAAAAGACTGTAGGGCGTGGAATATGATATTCTGTAAGGCAAAGGAGCTTGGATTACAATCAAGGATCAACTACCCAGCAAAAATGATCATGATCTTTCAGGGGAGGAGATGGATATTCAACGAAATAAGGGGCTTCCATACCTTCCTGATAAAAAGACCAGAGCTCAACAGAGAATTTGATCTTCAAATACAAGACTCAAGAGAGACATAAAAAGGCAAACGGGACAGAAAGTAACAACATGTTATTAATAAGGGAAAACTCTTTACATCCCTACAAGGGAAGATGACACTTGTAACTCTTGAGAACTATATTGTTATTACACCAGGATATACATAAAGAGGGTGGGTATAAAATGACTTTGATGTAATGATGAAAAAAATCTAATCAAGTGGGTTAAATGGATCCAAGTAAGCGGATTAATCTGATTTAACTAAGAAAATGTACTGAGAGAAAAGGAAAGGAGGAGGCAGAAAAGGGTAGATTACATCATAGGAAAAGGCACAAAAACCTATTACAGCAGAGGGAAAGAAGGAAGGGAGATGAACATTGTTTGAACCTTACTCTCATCAGATTTGGCTTAAGAAGGGAATAACATAATCAGTTAGGTATAGAAATCTAACATGCCCTATAGGCAGTAGGAGGAAAAAGGGGAAAGAAAAGGGAGGGGGCTATTAGAAGGGAAGTGGGACCGAGGGAGGCGGTAGTCAAAAGCAACACATTAGTGAGAAGAGAAAAGGAGAAAGGAGAAAGAAAAGCATAAACAGTGGGAAAAGGGTGGAGAGAAAAACACAGATAGTTATCATAATTGTGAATGTGATCTACGAATATAATGGAATACTATTGTGCTACAAGAAATGACGAACAGGCAGATTTCAGATAAACCTGGAAAGACTTGTATGGTCTGATGCTTAGTGAAGTGAGCAGAACCAGTAGAATGTTGTACACAGTAACGGCCACATTGAGTGATGACTGACTTTGATAGACTTAACCCTTCTCAGCAATACAAGCATCTAAGACATCTCCAAAAGCCTCGTGATGGAAAATGCCATCCATATCCAAAGAAAGAACTATGGAGTTTGAATGCAGATCAAAGCATACTATTTGCTACTTTTTTTCTTCTTTTGTTTTTTGTTTCCTCTTTCTGGTGGTTCCTCCTATTAGTTCTAATTCTTACTTACAACATCACTAATATGAAAATATGTTTAATAAGAATGTATATGTATAGCCTATATTAGATTGCGCACCGTCTTGGGGAGGGAGGTAGGGAGAGAGGGAGAGAAAAATTTAAAACTCAAAAGCTTATGGAAGTGATTGTTGATAAATCAAAATGAATTAATTTTTTTAAAAAAGGCAGTTTTCTCCTTGCCAGCAAGGAGAAATTCCAAGCTCTCTAACCTGACAGTCAAAGCCTTTTATTATCTATGACCACACTCCAAACACACAAACACATAAATACACACACACACACACACACAAACACACACACACACATTTTCTATTCATTTCATTTTAAATTCCTACTCTTTTGTCTTTGTATCTGCCTACCTAGAATATCTTCCTTTTTTCACAGAATCAAAGAGTTGAACAAGATTTCCTAGTTCATATATTCTGAGTACCTGGTCCTTCAAAACTTGGCTCAAAGCACTTCTCCCAAGGAAATCTTCCTGGTTATTCTCAAACCCTGTTTATTCCTTCAGTTTGTATCTTTTCAGCTCCAAATGGATGAACAATCTATGAAAGGTCACATCATAAATAAATGAGAGGGGAAAGAAATATTAATAAGAATCTTTGACAACTATGGCTAAGGGAAAGCACTTAACCAGATAAGAAATACAAGTAATCATACAAGATAAATTAGATAATTTCAATTATATAAAATTTAAAAGGCTTAGCTCAAAAATCAATGGACAGAATAAGAATATAAACTATTGAGTGGGAAAAACTTTTGTGTCAAATATCTATGACTAAAGTCCATATTTAAAATATGTAGAGTTTCAGGGGTGGGGAACCTTTGGTCTTGAGGCCACATGTGGCCTTGAGGCCATGGGTTCCCCACCTCTGCTTAGGTACAAAAATATAATAGCTAACATTTATATAGCACTTTAATACTTAAGAAGCACTTTACAAATATCATCTCCTTTTATCCTCACAACAACCATGAGAGACAGATGTTATTATTATCAACATTTACAGATGGGGAACCCAAGGATGACAGAAAGTGCCTTGCACAGGGTCACATAGCTAGCAAAAGTTAGAGGCTGGATTTGAACACAGGTCTTCTTGAGTTTAGCACTCTACCCACTCCACAACCTAGCTACCTATCAGAGACACATGTCTAGATCAGACCAAGAGCCATTTACCCAACAAATAAGTAAGTAGTCAAAGGATATGAACAATTTTCAAAAAAAGAAATACATACCACACAATCTTGGGGAAAATTACTCCACATCACTAATAAGAAAACTTTTAATTAAAGCAACTCTAAGGTTTTACCTTATACTTAACAAATTGAAAGATAATACAAATTGGAAATAGTCACCATGCTAAAGGCAGTAGGAAAAAAACTGCACTAATATACTGTCGATGGAGCTATAAATCAAACTATTTTGGAAAACAACTTAGAATTAGGCAAGAAAAATAAATTGGTCATATCTCTTGATTCAGCAATCACACTACTTGGAATATATCTCAAAGAAGGCAAAGACACAAAGGAAACCTCTATATACAACAAAATATTCATAAAAGCATGTTATGAATGGCAGCAAAAAAAAACTAGAAACAAATTGGATGCCTACAAATTGGAGAAAAGTGAAGTAAATGGTGGCATATGAATGTAATAAAATAATATAGCAAACAGTATTAATATTACAACCTGCCTAGTGCAGGCACTCATCACCTCGGTCCTGGACTATTGCCACAGCTTACTGATGGATCATTCCATCCCAAGTCTCTTTCCACTACAGTCCATCCTTCACTCAGCTAATAAATTGATCTGCCTAAAATGCAAGTCTGACAATGTCACCTCTATTCAAAAAAACTCCAGTGGCTCCCTATTGCCTCCAGGATCAAATAGAAAGTGCTTTGTGTGGCCTTTACAACCTGTCCCACTCCTCTCTCCCTTTTTCCATTCTTCTTCTACTTCTTTCCCCACCCCCACATACTCTGAGATACAGTGACTCTGACTTCCTTGTTGTTCCTCACATAAGACACTCCATCTGCAGATTCCAAGTTAGCCCTCATGGCTGGAATTCTCTCCCTTCTCTTCTCTACCTTCTGGCTTCCCTGACTTCCTTCAAATCTCAGCTAAAGTCCCACTTCCTGCAAGAAGCCTTTCTCTTAATCTTAGTGTCTGACCACTGAGATTACTCCCAAATTATCCTGTATATATCTTGTTTGTACATAGTTGTTTGCATATTGTCTCCTTTATTAGAATGCGAACTCCTTGAGAGCAGGGACTGTTTTTTGCCTTTTGTGGTACCCCCAGCACTTAGCACAGTGCCTGGCAAATAGTAGGTGCTTAATAAATTCCTGACTTGCCATTGTTTCCTCGTCCTGAGACCCACACTTCAGCCATGGCAATATTGGAGGATTCCAGTCTAGATGTTTTCACCAGGCCAGCAGTGAAAGAGTAGAGGGCACTTGCAGAAGAGAGGTAACACAACTTTGGACTTGGAACTTGGTGGGACTGAGTCAGGGGTGGGGAACCTGAGACCTTGAAGCCACACATGACCCTATAGGTCTCAAGTGTGATCCTTTGACCGAATCCAAACTTCACAGAATAAATCCTCTTAGTAAAAGGATTTGTTCTGTAAAACTCGGACTCAGTCAAAAGGCTGCACCCAAAGACCTAGAAGGTCCCATGTGGCCTCAAGGCTTCAGGTTCCCCACCCCTGGACTAAGTTAAGTAGGAACTGAATCAAGCTATGAATCTAATCATCCTTCCCTCCCCACAGACTGAGGTGGTACCAGGGGATATTGTACCCCACACATGCTGGGGGAGATATTTGTAAATTTGTTCTTCTGGAACCTCTAAAATGGAGGCAACATAATCAGTCACGGCTTGAACCAATGACAGAGACTAGACATCCCCACCTCAAATTCTCTTAGGAGTACCAGAACCCTGAGAGAGAGGTGATATGTGGGGCTCAGGGTCATTACTATCATAAAGGAAGTTTTTCTTAGTCATTATATGCTGGTTTTGTCTCTTTGATTGGATCCTAAACTCAAAGGCAGAAACCTATTTATAGATCTTTATTATTTCCTTCTCTGCACAAAACGGGTGCTCATAAACCATAGACAAAGAACAAAGAAACCTTAGGTGTTACTGTAAAAGGTATTGTAACATAGAGTCTGGAAGAACCTGAATTAGAATCCTGGCCTCTAGCATTTACCAGTTACATTTCTATTGAAGAGTCTCGAATGGGAATAACTATTTGGAGTGCTCACCTTACAGTGTTGTTTGAAAGCCAAATGAAGCAATACATGTAAAGTGCTTTGCAAACCAAAAAGTATTTTATAAATTTCCATGATTATTATTAGTAATAGTATTCATTTTTTACATGGCTAGGAGTACTGGAAGAATCAGAACCCAGGTCTCCTGATTCTCAGCCTTTCCATTATTCTATATTACCTGGTTGACTGAATGACTCCATATTCCACCCATATTTAGAGAAGATATTTTCAGCCCCTGGAGACCCTAAGTACCAAAATCCCATTTTGTTTTGTCTGTTCACTGGCTGTTTCCCATGCCTGGGAAATACTTTCTTCTCATCTCTACCTCTTAGCTTCCCAGGCTTCCTTCAAGTTCTAGTGGTGAAGGCAAACTAGGCTATCCTTTGGCTCAATTCTTATCTAGCCTTTAACTACTGAATGGGTGTCGCCTCAGACAAACTGAGACTTGGGAAAGACCCCAGCTTAAAAAGGCCATGATCAACCCTCTTCATTGCTGTTGTTGGAGGAGGAGAAAGAAGATGAGAAGGAAAAACAGAAGGTAGAGGAGGAAATACCAGCATTGCCCAACTGGAACTGGCTGCTTAGGTCCTCAGAGAGGACCAATGATATCAGGATGGTTATATCTTGACTTGCAAGTGAAATGGATTTAAGTGAGGCAGAGCTGTGCAAAACCATCAGCCTCACTCTCTCCTCCAGAGTCATCAAGATCTAGTGGCAAGACATAGGTCAATATGACTGGCCCTGGAAAACAAATAACAAGTTCCAGCTAAAATCTCATGTTCTGTGAGAAGTCTTTCTTAATCTCTTTAATGCTAATGTCTTCCTTCTATTGATTAACTTCAATTAAATTCAATTTAACTTCAATTGAATAAATCTTGTTTGTACATGGTTGTTTTCATTTTGTTTCCTCCATTAGACTGTGATCTCCTTGAGAGCAGGGACTATCTTCTGCCTTTCCTTTTCTCTCCAGCACTTAGCACAATATAGTTGGTTGTTGTCCTTCATTTTTGAAGAGGAACAAAATGACATCACTATGCTAGAGTCAAGTTTTAGTGTGTCCAACTGTGACTGATCAGAACAATATGAGCTCAGAATGTTCTACCACAGGTCAGGCACAAATAGTCCATGTGAACCTTTGGGGTGGATTCTCTAAGTTTTCATATGTTGTGTTTCTCAAGCTATTTCAATTCTGCTTTGCTCATAGAGCACAGCACCTTTTCTGATGTGGGCATGCCATGCTGAGAGGTCCTGTGCCAGTGGCTCCTGTGTCACACAATCAATTCCAAAGTTCTTAAGACCTTGAGAGTGTCCTTGTATCGCTTCTTCTAATCACTATGTGAATGCTTACTCTGTGTGCATTCTCCATAAAATACTTTTTGGCAAGCCTATGTTTTGCATTCAAACAACGTGGCCAGCCCATCAGAGTTGCACTCTCTGAAGCAGAGATTGAATGCTTCCCAGTTTGGTTCAAGAAAGGACCTCAGTGTTTGGTATCTTATCCGGCCAGGTGATCTTCAGAATCTTACTAAGACAAATCAAATGGAAGCGATTCAGTTTCCTGGCATGGCACTGGTATACTGTCCAGGTTTCACAGGCATACAACAACAAGGTCAGCACAATGGCTCTGTAGACCTTCAGTTTGTAGTCAGTCTAATACCTCTTCCCTCCTATACTTTCCTTCAGAGCCTCCCAAACACTGAGCTAGCTCTGGCAATGTGTGTGTCAACCTCATTATCAATGTGTACATCTTTGGAAAGTACACTACCAAGGTAAGTGAACTTATCCACAGCATTCAAAACCTCTTCTCCATTTGTTGTAACCGATGGTTCCATGTGTGGATGGTGTGGTTCTGGCTACTTTATTTATTATCTCTAGCACTTAGCACAATACAGTAGGTATTTAATAAATGCTTATTGACTGAGTAACTGTTCAATAGCCTGGGGGTTCAAAAAGCCAAGACACTGTGACTACCTCTTTGTTGTTTGTCCTTGTTTATCCTTCCTTCTCCAGGAGGACCAATGACATCACAAAGGTGGTGTCTTGACTTGTGTGTGAATTGGATTTCAGTGAGGCAGAATTGTGCAAAGTCATCAGCCTCACTCTCTTCTCTAAAGTCATCCCAGTCCAGAGGTAAGATAATAGTCAAGATGACTGTTGATGGCCCAGATTATCATTGCGATTACCTCTTAACTGGTCTTCTTATTTCCAATCTGCACTCCAAAAGAAACAAATTTGTTATTTTTAAAATATAGCTATGAAAATGCCAGATGCTGTTCAAGAAGTTCCAATGGAGACATATTATCCTTAGTATAAAATACAAACTCCTCTGTCTGGCATTTAAAAAACTTCACAATCTAACTCCAACCTATCTTTCTAGATTGATTTCACATTATTCCCCACTCCTGCCCCTGCACTCACATGCATGCTATAGTCCAGGCTATCTAGCTTAAGAGGTCAACAGCCTTTCAAAAGTGCTATGCTCAGTTTTCTGCCCTTCTGGATAAGAACAGATCTGTCATATTCTATTTGAAGACTCTCAGAAGAGCAATACATGTTCCAATCATGATTCCTGACATTCAAGAACTGGGGAGAACGGAGGAGTAGGAATCTTGGTGCTGTCATTGGAGGTGTGTAATCCACAATAATTGCAAATAAAGGAGATAAAGTGTGGTAGTGGCAGCAAACCCACATGTCAGTGAAAATCAACTCCTGTGCCAGATTTGACCTTAGATAATCATAGGATTTTAGAAGTCAAAAAATCTTGCATGTTATCTGAAATTCCTTCATTGTCCAAATGTGAAAACTGAAATTAAGTGACTTACCCACTATTAGGTAAGTAATATGTAGCAGAAATGGCATTCTAACAACTCATTTGACTCTAAATTCATTGCTTTCATTGAAAGGTTGAAGATGTCAAATGACAAGGGTTGGTAACAAATTATTTAGATATTTAATTCAGTCTAAGGCTTAGTGGAAGGCAGCTAAGTGGTGCAGTAGATAGAGTACTGTGCCTGAAATCAGGAAGACCTGAGTCTAAAACCAGTCTCAGACATTTACTAGCTATGTGACTCTGGGCAAGTTACTTAATCCTATTTGCCTCAGTTTCCTCACCTGAAAAATGAACTGGAGACTTTCCAGTATGAACTTTCCAGTATCTTTGCCAAGAAAACCCCAAATGGGATCACAAAGAGTCAAATGCAACAACAACAGAGAAAACAGGAGCTTGATGCTAGACTAATTCTGCCTAAGGATGATCATGACAGTAGGAGGTAAGGTAAATACCCCATTTCTTCAAAGAGGATATGTAGAATATTTCTGTCACCAGAAATCAAACCACCTCCAATAGCTACCCAATGGTGCTCCAAGCTCTCCCCGGGAAGGAGTTGCCCAATGACCACTGTATACTGTATTGGCATTAATTTGAATGGGTTCCATCATTCCAGATTACAACAAGCAAAGGGCTACATTGGCCCTGACTTTGCTATTGCCCATGTCTGGGGCCAATGTCCACTCCCCACTCTATTACTATTAGGGTAAACCTGTTCAATGCCACTGAAGTCCATGTCACTACTACATGCTGCTTGTACTAATGACTGCTACTGCTGGGCCCTTGTTGCTGTTTATTCTACTCCCCAGGAATGCAGGCATCACCCCCTTCCACACCTTTGAATGGCCTAATCATCTGTCTCTTTCAACAGACCTCTCTTCATACACTGACACTGTGCCTGGACTCATGCACCAACGGTGAATCATACTCTCATCACCTTATTTTTTTTTGCCTTCTAGTGATACAGAGACCCTGCCTGAAGATGAACAAATCTCTTCCCCTAACTACAACTGCCTGCTATATTATTCACATCCACTTCAACCTTACCACCATAATGTTCTCTTCGAGATCTCTCTCTCCCTTTTATTGTACTCTCTGGAATGCATACTCTATAATTAACAAACTTCTTTTCATCTTAAACCTCTTTCTTTATCACTCTTTCCATCTTCTGGCAATCACTAAGTCTTGGTTTCCTCCTGAGCACTGGAAAGGCCATGCTTTCCAGAACTCACTATAATTTCCCTTATACACTGAAATCCTGGTCAAGGTGAAGTCAGGCTATTCCTTACTCATCATTGCCCTTTCCAGACCCAATTTTTCCCCACCACTCAACAAACATTTGTTCTCCCATCAAAAATCATTTGTTAGGGGCTTACTATATGCCAGGCACTATGCAAAGTGCAGGAGAGACAAAAAACAGCAAAAGAGTCAAGGTCCTCAAGAAGCTCACATTTTAATGGGGGAGACAACATGTAAATACCTATGTACAAAGATGCATATAAATTAAGTTGGAGGCACGCTAGGAAGGCTCTAGTATTATGGGGTATCAGGAAAGGCTTCTTGGGAATGGGGGATTTTTAGCTGGGATTTGAAGGAATCCAGGAAAGCCAGGAGGTGGAGACAAGGAGAGGTTTCCAGGCATGGGAGTAGCCAATAAAAATACATAGAGTTGAGAGACGGAGTGTTATGAATGAGGAACACCAAAGAGCCCAGTATCACTATATCATAGAACATGTGAAGGGAAGAAAAGTATATGAAGAACAGAAACATAGCAAGGGGCCAACTACTCCCTCTCTCAGGAAATCCAGGATCCTGCATTCTTGGCTTAATGGTGGCTTTTGGGGAGAGTGGATTGGTGGTACCTCTTCCACCCAGGGGAGGTATGGAGCATTTCGTCCTCTTTGCTCAACATCAGGGAAGGAAAAAAAAAAGACCAAATCATCCAATAAGGGCCTTTTGTAAGTCTTCTCAGGTCTGATTTATCATGCAGTCAAAAAAAAAAAAGCTTTTCTTCAACTGTTAAGGGGTTCAGAAACCATCAGAATGTCAGCAGATGTTTGCATTTGAGGAGTGGGATCTTTCCATTGCATGTCATCACACGTTTTCAGATGCAGACTTCCTAGCCTCTTCCACGTGGGCTGGCAGGAGGCTAAGCACACTGAGTATGCTCTGAGGATGGGGCACATTTTCACTAGTCCCCCATCAAACGAGGAAAAATTAGCCTAACCAGCATGGAGCAGGGCCTAGGTAAAATTGTCCCCACCACAATATCATACTAAATGATAGCTAGCATTTATATGATGCTTTAAGTTTTGTAGTGGGAATGTTTTTTGTAATTATATATACTCTTAGTTGACATTTTACATTTTTGTGGCTTCTGCCTAAGCTTGCAAATGTGCATTGTCCTCAAAGATGAGGCAAAGTTTTTTAAGTACTTTAAAGATATTATCTCATTTTCTTCTCACAACAATCCCAGGCGATAAGTGCTATTATTATCCCCACTCTACAGATGAAGAAATTGAGACAGATGGCTTAAGTGACTTGCCCAGGGTCGTATAGCTAGTAAGTATCTGAGTCCAGATTTGAACTCAATCTTTCTGATTTCAAGTCCAATATTCTATCCACTGAGCCTCCTAGCTGCCTCAAATAAAGAATATTCATTCCTTTGGGGGGAGCTGTCCTTATGACAGTCAAAATCTAGCAAAGAGAACATGGAACATCCCTATTGGATTTGATCAGCCAGTACAGCCTCCTTCTTCTTCAATTGCTCTAGGAATACATATCTTGATTACATTTTTCCAGGCATGAGTCAGTACCCACAGTCAAAAAAGATATTAATATCCATAAGAGAGAGAGAGAGACAGAGACAGCGACAGAGAGAGACAGAGAGAGAGAAAGAGAAAGAGAGAGTCAAAAACAGAAGTCTGGGAAACCATTCTGAAAAAAAAAGTTATGTCCCATGTCATGTTCTTAGAGAGAATCTTCAAAGTAGTATTGATGGAAAAGTGAACCCAGACATAAGAATATGAAAAGTGGCATCAAATTTTGCAGAGGCATGGCTAAAATGTAACATTATTGCCAATACTGGGCTACCCCCGAATCATCAGAATAGCCAATCAGCTAGCAATTCAATGGTGTTTTAAGTTTTGCAAAGCCCTGTACATAGGTTATCTCATTTAATCCTCATAACAACCCTAGGAGGTAGGTACTATTAATATCTCTCCTTTATGGATGAGGAAACTGAGACAGTCAGAGGTTAAGTGACTTGCCTAGGGTCACACACCTAGTAAGTGTCTGAAGCTGGATTTTTAATTCAGTTCTTCCTAACTCCGGGCTCAGTATTGTATCTGTTCACCTACCTGTTCCTCCTTTCCTTAGTGGCTAAGGTAGACCTGGAATGCTTCCAGTTTTCTTTCTGGAGTCAATATGCTTGTAAAATAGGAAAAAGTACCCTATTTATATTTTTCTGTTTCATATATTGGATTCAATGAAAAGATATCTCAACATCAGGGAAATCTGTTACCCTAACACCACTAATGACTTGGCATTAAAATTTAAACATTAAGAACCTTCTGTCATGAACACAAATTAAGGAAGGAGGACAAAGGAGCACCAAATAGTCTTCTGGTTGGCTTTGGCTTTAGCTCTATTCTGCTACGGCCCTCAGGAAGCTACCAGGATAGACAGAAGGATTGAAAACAGTCCCTTGACATAAAATTTAATATAAGCAGAATCCTGCTGAACGTAATAGTAGGAGTTAGTGTTACTAGAAGGTCAGTAGACCCAACTCTTGGCAGTTTCCTGATTTACGTGGGGGGGGGGAAACTACTCAGAAAATCATTAGTGGGAGGGGGATCCTTGAGCCTAGCTCTAGTTCTCTAGATCCTGAAAGAGTTAGCCATGGCCTCTGCCTGGTCCAGAGGCAACTCTTGGACTCCCACTTACGGTTTCCGCCTTGAAACCAAAGTAGTTTCTCATCACTGAGAACTGTCTCCCAGGAATCAATTGCTCATACCTCATCTTTGAGGACAACGCACTTTGCAGGCTTAGGCAGAAGCCGCAAAAATGTAAAATGCCAACTAAGAGTATATATAAGTACAAAAATCATTCCCACTACAAATACTGGCTTGGCCCTTCACACCAAGGAGAAAATGGTATCACAAAATCACCCCACTTATGGTGCCAAATGTTTTAAAGCCTTTTTCCAAAAAGAGTCAGAGTTACTCTTGGGATTCATAAAAAGAAACTAACAAAGAAGATTGATCAGATCTTCCTATTCACACTGCCTATTCACATTTACATTTACATATTCACATTCAAATTTACATATTTTTATTCACATTTCCATTTAGTGGCAACACTCTTTGAATTGAGTGATGTGTGAAAAAATAACTGCTGCTACTCAGGGAAAAAAAGAAACTGACTGCATGCTTTAAACTTACAAATTTAAGAGATTTTAAGGAAAGATATTCTTGTAGCCAGTAGATATCTCCAGGCAGGTGGAGATGGGGTGTTCTGTACCTCTGTTTTGAGATCTGTGAAACTAAGACCTTAGCCCAGTCTTAGTTTGTTACAGTTCTAGAGAAACTGATATTGCTGAAAAGGCTTATGCGTAGCCTAGGTATTGCTACCCTGAAAAAGCTACAGGCAAATTTGTTTCACCAGAAAAGAACACCGTCTCCAGGGAGAACAAAAAGAAAAGAACTTACACAGTTGGCAATACTTGTTACTAAAATATTCTGATCACTCTTTGGTTTCTGTGGCCTGATAACTAAACCTTTACCAGCTCCTGACTTTATACTTCATTCTCCCAGCATCATACTACTTCACTATTTATTTATTAACTGCAACCCCCAACTTCTCTTTTGTCTCTTCAACTCAGTTGTAAGATTATAAACTGGTCAGACGTTCCATTTGGTCGGTAAGACCTGGTGGCACATTCATAATCTAATTCTTCCTTTGTGTACACAAGTAATAATTAAGCTAGCACTTAGATAGCACTTTCAGGTTGCAAAATGCTTTATGCATATAATGTTGCCTCATTTGGTCCTCACAACAACCCTGTGAAGTAGGTGTTATTACTATCCCAATTTTTTGGAGGAGGAAATTGAGGCTATGAGAAGTTAAGTGACTTGTCCAGAAGTCATACATCTATTGAGTGTCTGAAGCAAGATTTAAATTCAGATTTTCCTAACTCTTAAGTTCAATAATCTATCCACCATATCTCCTCACTACTAAATAAAAGTAATAAAAATGTCTTGGTTAAACTAAAAAAACTCAGAATATGGAATTATTTCTTTGACAATTACAAATCCGAGTTGGATGGAACACTGTTTTCTACCTCTGGGAAGCTTGGCCAGGAGATTGTTCTAGATCTGGTCTAACTCTGGCCAATTTAGTGATTCAGGCTCAGGACTGGAACACAGTGAGGCAATTGTGGACCATAAAATATTCAACAAAGAGAAATTTACCCAGCCGTTAAAAAAAAAAGGACCAATAAGTACACGTTAATTCAAGAAGACAAGGTTCCCATCTATTTCTGAATTCTGTCACAGTGGCAACGCCCAATCAGAGAGGAAAGAGGACTCTCACAGTAGTGGGATTTTTATCAAGCATGAGGAGTCCTGATTTCTCATAGACTGACCTTTGTATACATCAGATGGCCAGGAAGCCACGTTAATGGTTCAAGCCCTAGTCCCTTGGACCATTCATATCCTGAAGATGGTCTCCTGGCCACTTGAAAGAGAAACCAGATCCAGTCTATGTAGAACATATGCCATTTAAGTAATTAAGGAACCTTTCACCACTTAAACGGCACTAGGGCTGGCACAAGACAATCCTGATTTCAAGAATATGAAAAACTTTGCACAGGAAGCACTAGATGGGGTATATAGTTTTGATAGAAGAAAAATATAGAAAGAAAACATCTTCTTGAAAGATCACAGTCCCTAAAGTAGGGGTGATGTCAGGTACAATTAATAGCAGATCCCTCAATGGAAAATACCGATGGTAAGCAGGAGCAACATCAGAAATATCATCCAGTTGGGATGGTGACTCTCGGTCTTAGCCACCATTTTCCATCATAGGACCGGATCATCTGTAGCAAGATAGCTAAGAACCTCTTAGGTGCAACCTGTCCCAGGGCCTGAAATGGTATTGTAACTTGCCTTGTACTATCACTTTACTCATTAGTTCGATGGTTAACTAGCCAGCACTTTTCCCATGTTGTTAAGAAACAAAATACCTCCCCTAAATTCTACCTATTTCCACCCAAATTCCACTATAAATGTTCTATCTGAACCATCATAGGGGACAGAAATCATGAAAATTGAGGAGGGACCCAAGCCATTTTCTCAGGGTACATGGAGCCTTCCTAGAGGGCAGAGACCTTAAGATCCAGGTTTTACATAGAGGAAAGAATAAGGAAGAACCAGAGAGAGAGATAACCTCAACCATTTCTAAAAGTAGTCCATCCTTATTGATTAAACTTCGCCAGAAGCCAGATTTAAGGAACCCCTGTACTACAGTCTTTCCTCAGGATTAGGGTGGCACCAGTTCATCATGGACACAATTTCTGGGAGGTGGGACATCCAATCCCAATAGTCAGGGGCATGATGCCAAAGCTATTGTTTAGCAAGGACAAACATTGTCCTATGCCTTCATCAAAGTCACAACTTGTCCATAAACCCTACTACCAACACTACTCACTGCTGGTCCAACAACACTGAACATTTTGCTGAGGCTGTACATTCTTTTGGGGTTTACACCATAATTGTTGTTGATACCTTCCATGTTGTTCCCTCTTTGGTCCCTATATCACTGCCAACTCTGCTAAGGCTCACATTGTTGCTCACTCTGTTAGCCCTTATACTGATATTAATACCAAGTTCTAGTTATCTGCTGTGCTGACGAGCATTAATAGCTTTTCCAGATTATAGAACCATCTGAATTTTCTCCAACCATTGTATCCCTCCAAATTTAACTGTGTAGGCTGGATGCTGGATTTTCTTAGGATTGATCTCCTATCCCATGTTTCTTATGTGTGCCACAATCCAGTCTAAGACTTCTGCTACTATAGCCCTGATTGGTTGGGTCAATATTATGTGCCATCAGTGTAATGGTAGATATTAGTGCCCTTAGGAAGTGGAACCTCTTTCTCTGCCCAAAAGATGTGGCAAAATGAGGAAAGCCCAAGTGGCCCTGGGGAAGAACAGTGAAGGTAAAACGAACTCCTTCCCGGATGAAAGAAAACTGTTCCTGATTAGTCTTGACCACAAGAACAGGGTGAAAAATGTTCTGAAAAGATCAATATCTTCATTCAGTATTTGAACTGCCTGATCTACCACAAGGTCAGGAATGGCCAAAGCAATTGGTATGAAATCTTTGTTCAATTCCCTATTGTCCATTCTAAGCCACATGGTGCCATCTTCCACACTGGGTTCACAGGGTTACTGCAGGAGCTAGTGTAGTAAAGTACTCTTGCCTACTTCATCTCCATAATTAGAGAGGAAATAGATTCCACACCTCCCAGGACCAGATGTTGTTCGATATTACATAAAAGAGGCTCAGATAACTCCAAAAGTTCTATTTGACCTTATTTAACATAAAGGGCATTGAGCTGCCATAAGTACCAAGTCCCAAGAAGTCATAATACATACTCATTCCCATAATATAATCACAGCGATTAGCCATAACTGTGACCCAGATGAGGGAGTTTTTATCCACTTTCACTTGAATAAGGATGCACTTTCTCTTAGTGGTTTTCCTGATGAGCCCCCTGAAACTGGGGTGCCCCTAAGGACCTATTGGGGTTCCTGTCATGACAGTAACCTGGCTACTAGTATGCAATACCCCCCCATTTTCAAGTGAATCAGGCTTATGGTCTCCTAGCCCCTCAAGGCCCTATAATTAGCATGACCCAAGTCTCAGGGGAACATTGTCCATCAACCTAGGGGGACTCAACCCAGAAATCCCTTAAGTCTAAATACGAAGATGTGAATGGCTCAGAACAATCAAGTATGTTACAGGCTTTTGGTGATAACCTATCTTGGGTAGGGCAAAAAAGGCTATAGAGCACTGAGCCTGGACAAGATCTGAGTTCAAATTCTGCCTCTGCCACTTACTAGCTGTGTGACCCTGAGCAAATCACTTCATCTGTTTGACTGTTTCTTCAACTGTAAAATAGGGATAATAATAGGTTTTGTGAGGATCAAATGAGAGTATTTTAAAGTGCTTACTAGATTAATGCATACTTTTCCTATCTTTTCCTCTTCCTAGATATTCAATATAGTTTTAATAGCACCCCCATAGCTGATGATGGTCTGTCTCCTTATCAACCCTCATGTTTCAAAAGCTACACCTGTCTCAGGATCCTAAGAACACCAACAATTTACTTTCTTTTTTCTTATATTGATGATCCCTTTTCATAAAGGGCTAACAAAAGTCAGGGAATATTAACTCATGTAATATCCTTACACCTTCTGCCAAGCTCCTTAAACATCCTCCCTTGACTCCCTACTTTAATTCAATATGGTCAATGGGAGTTCCTCCTTATTCCATTGGGAGTGCTCCCCATATGCAGCCAGAAGTATGGCAATTAATGAATGCCAGATCCCTGTATTTGGCCATCCAATCACACATGTTATTCTTCCTCTACATTGTTTTTGCCCCACTTCAACCACAAGACAACCACAAGATCATTCTGATACAATTCTGTTGACTAAAATAAATATTCTAGGCCAGATATAATTAATATCAATCCAATAGTTCTGGTTTGGGATTGAAATGCAATAAAATATTTGTGGGTCAAAAATACTTAACAAAGAGAAGTTTACTCAACAACATATCAATAAGTATACAACATTGATTCAGAGATTGCTCAGTCTCCAAATCTGTTATAGTGGCACCAGCCAATCAGAGAGTTATGGTGACTCTCTTGGCAGTGGAAATTTCATCAAGCCAGAGGAGTCTTGACTCTTCATAGGCTGAGCCTATGTACCTCAGGTGCCCAGGAAACCAGGACTGCCTCCCTTCTCCTTTAAAGAAGAACCAGCCCAGGACATGTAAAACAGATACTGCTCCTACCACAGAGATCTTCTATCACCAGCACCTCTGTTCTATGCTAGGTAGGGAGAGACCTTTTGAAATTTTTAAATAAAGGCTTAGTGAAGGTTGGACTCCTGCCTGAGCTGCCTGAATTGTTTTTTTTTTTTTTCTAAAAGGGCAAAAGTAAAAAGCTTTCCTTCTTGCATTCAACATATGAAAGTTGGTCTAGATTGGGATAAGGAGAACTTTCACAAGGAATCTAAAGAGAAAAAAGGCCAACACAGCTGCCTATGCAGATATTCTCCAACAAGCAATATGTATCTCAACTCTTAAGTTCAGAGGTAGGTTGGCATTTGCAGCTGCAAAAAAATCCTACTAGCAAATATACCCTTATATACACTGGACATTACAGAATGCATTGCAGCAGTGAAAGTTTTGTTGGCCCTTTCACAGGGATTGATGCGCAATAAAGCTATAAAGTTAGGGTTGGGGTCAAGTTGTGAAGAGATTTAAATGAAATGGAGTATATATATTTACTGTGAGTGGTAGCCACTGGAGTTTATTGAGTTGGAGTGACATGGGCAGGTTTGTCTTTTAGAAAAATCAGTTTGGCAACTGTGTGTAGGGGTGGGTAATAGAGAGGAGAGACTTGAGGCAGAAGACCAAGGAGACTATTTCAATAATTCAGGCTAGAAGCAATAAGAGCATGAATTAGGGCTGGTAGATGTGGGAAGAGGAAGAAAGGGATAGATCTAAGAGACAGATCCTTGAGCTACAACCCAATTAAAGTGTGGGCTGTGGATGAGGAAGAGACTGAGGCTGTCAGAAGAATAGGAAAATATGCCGAGAGATAACTGAGCCATGAAACCAGACAAAAGTTTGTAGTAGGAAAGAAGAGTTAACAATCTCAGATGGTGTAAAGAGATCTAGAAAGATGAAAAATGAGAGAAGTCCATCAGATTTGGCAAATAAGGGATCATTAGTGACTCTAGAAAGAGTTACCAGTTTGATTTCAGTAATGAGGTCTGGAGTCAGAGAGCCTAGAAGACAGTTATTAGTGAAGAAGAGAAGGCAATGAGTGAATGCAGCTTTTTCAAGTTCTGCTGAGAAGGGGCAGAAAGATATAGGACAGCAGCTTGTGGTTGTAGACTGCAGTTTTGATCATGTCACTAGCTTGCTTGAGAATCTTCCGTGGCTCCCTATGGCCTTGAGAATAAAATTCAAAACTCCCTAGCTTTAAAAGGCTTCACAGTCTGTTTCCATGCCTACCTTTCCATCCTCATTTCCCATTACTCTTCTTTATGCACTCTCATTTCCTAGTAAACCTAGCCTCCATGCTGCCTTCTCTCCCAAGGCATTCCATTTCCTGTCTTTCTACCTTTTGCAATGGCTCTGCAATGCCCTTCCTCCTAAACTGTAAGGCTTCTTCATGTGTTTCAAGGTTCCCCTTCCACTCCAACAAATAAGCAAATAAAAGATTAATACAGTAGAAAATACGAGCTTCGATTTTCAGGAATCTGCTACGATTCCTATACACACTCATTCTACACCTAAGCCCCACCAGCTCCTTCCAAGTCTTCAGCGATGCGAAAGGGGGGAGGGAACGGTGATGACGGGGCGGAGCCAAGGCGGGGAGGCGTAGCGGACTGTAGCACGCAGGCGCAGACCCGGGAGGCGGGGAGAGAAGCCAGAGACAGCATGGTCACGAGGCTCGTTGGGGGCGGGGGACCCGGTAGCTGGAGGGCTGGCGAGGTGCGCTCACGTGACGGGGCTGCGAGGCTGAGCTCGCGCAGTTGGATGGACGAAGATGGCGGCCGAGAGAGAGCCTCCTCCGCTGGGGGACGGGAAGCAAGCGGACTTTGAAGAGCTGGAGGACGGGGAGGACCTGTTCACCAGCACCGTCTCCACCCTAGAGGTGAGACCTGCCCACCGGCGGTGCCTAGGCCCGGGACTCTGTCCTGTCTCCCCCTCACTCCCTTCTCTCACTATCTCTCGACCTCCCCCCCCCCCAGCCCGGAGCCCCCACGAGTCCACCTGTCAAGCCCTTTCCCCCCGATCTCCGGTCCCCGGGACCCCGGTGGGGGCGGCGGGCGCGACGGCCGAGCCCCTCCGCCCTCTGCTCCGATGTTGCCGGGAGGCGGCTTCGTTCTGGGGCCCGGGACCTGACAGATCCCCGCCCTCCCGCGCCCGCCGGCCTGAACCTCAGGGTGTCGTGTGTGCGCGCCCCGGCACGCGCCTCCCTCCTGCACCCCCGGCAAAGCCCGCCGGGACCCCCTCGGGGCTCCTGCCACCCCCCCGGGAAGGGTTCCCTCTTTCATCCGGATGAGGGGGTGTGGTGATCTGGAGCTAGGAGAGGGGAAAGGAATGAAGGGAAAATAGCATGGGAGGATGTGGAGTGGTCGCGGTACAGGCGAGCGTCCGGAATGCGCTGCTGTGGGTCGGTGCGGACCCTCAATGCGTGACTGCTGCCCTCCGAGGGAGTCAGCCCCGGGAAGGGCTGTGTCTAAGGTAAACCGGTGCCCCCACCCTGTGTTCTTCAGCTTCTCGACTTTCTGAGTTGGACACGGGCACAGTTTCCGTTTTGAATGTGTTTAAGTGCCGCAGCATTTATGAATTGTAGAATTGAAAGGGACCGAGTCCCCAACCACAGCTTCACCTGCCCTGTTTTGCATTAAAGTTATCGCTGAGGGCCCCTTTCTCTCTGTTTCGCATTATTAGCTGTCTTGTCAAAGAGTATGTTCCTGTTTTTGCTAAAGGAAACACCCTGAGTGAACTTAACTGTAGAGGCCAATATATCTAGTTGTCATCTGATTTCCCTTAATTGACGCGGGATGTGTACAGACAGATACGTGTGTGAGTTCCAGTCTCTTCTTTGAAGCATGCTGGCTATGGGACTCTGGCAAAGCCTCAGACAACACTGTAAGTTGTGGAGCAATTGGCAGTTGTAGGTTTGCGTTGGTGGAAGGACTGACATCCTGGGCCTGTCACCTCACTTCTCGGCACCCTAGACAATTTTCTAGCAAATAAAGAGAAATCCTAGGCCATCACACTTTCTCTCTCTCTCTCTCTCTCTCTCTCTCTCTCTCTCTCTCTGTCTCTCTCTCTCATATATCTGTCTTGTAGTTTTTTAAATGAATTTTTTAGGGTTTTTACCTGAGGTTAATTGCAAAGTATGGTAAAATCTAAATCTCCTGGAGCCTCCTAATAATCAGATTTTTTTTGTAGCAAGTCATTTTTAGGAGAAAAAAACTGAAGATAAGATAATATTAATCATCAGAAATTTAGTCCAACAAAAAACCACCTTCTAGGAATTGTTCTGAAGTTAGTACACATTCACTCTAGTATCTTACATCTTCTGCATCTACTAAATCATCATCGTATGGTAAGAATTGATGGCACTGCAAGATCCTGAATTATAAAGGAAAAATTAATATGTTCCCTCTGATTACTTACTAAGATATTTAGAAAGAAAGAGTTTTCTGATTTATCCAAATTAAACGGAAGATATTGGGCCTCAAGACAGCCCATTTTGGTTTTTTGGTTAGCAAGGTTTTGTTATAGTTGAGTAAAAGAAACTATGTAAACTGGTGTTTACACTAGAGGCAGCTCCATGGCTTAGTGGATAGAGTGCTGGGCCTGAGAGTCAGAAAGGCCTGAATTCAAATGTGGTCATTGACACTAGCTGTGTGACCCTGAGCAAGTCACTTAACCTCTCTTTGCCTTAATCCACTGGAGAAGGAAATGGCAAACCACTCCAGTATCTTTGCCAAAAACCCCCCATGAACATTATGGTCCACAGGGTCATGGAGAGTTGTACACAATAGAACAACAAAAATTAGTGTTTACATAGATTTGTATATTTCAACATAATATTTTTTATATTGTTTTTTTTCAAGAGAGTGTATAGAAGTTTGCTTATGTGTACTCTGGCCCTTCTGATGTGATATTTGTGAATAATGTTGCTTCTATCTTTTCAACAAAATCAGTCAATATGAATTTACAAGTTCCTTCTATGTGCCAGGCACTGTATTGCTGGGGATACCAAGACAAAAATGAAAGTCCCTGCCTTTCAGGAACTTACATTTTCTTGGAGGAGACAGCATGTACATAAATGTATACAAAGTAAATGCTAGGTAAATTTGGTATCGGTAGAATACTAGCGACTGGAGAGAGAAACTGAGAAAGATTTCATGTAGAAGATGGCACTTGTAGAGTTTTTAAGTAAATAGGGGATTTTAAGAGCAGAGGTGAGATAACAGTTCATTTCAGGTGGGGAAAACCAACGGAAAGCTATGGAAATATGAAATGGAGTGTCTTGTGGGAAGAACAGTAAGAAGGCTTATTTGGCTAAAGTCCAGGGGTGGGGAATCTGCTGCCTCAAGGCCACATGTCACCTTCTAGATCCTTAGGTGTGGTCTTTTGACTGAATCCAAGTTTTACAGAACAAATTCTTTTATTAATGGGATCCTGTGAAGTTTGGATTCAGTCAAAGGGCCACAATTGAGGACCTAGAGGGCCTCAAGGCCAAAGGTTCCCCACCCCTGGGCTAAACTATTGAGATCTGAAAGGGGAATAATGTGTAATGAGGTTGGAAAAAGTAGCTTTAAAAACAAGGGAAAGGAACTTATATTTGATCCCAAAGACACTAGGGTCTTTGCAAGTTTATTGAATAGAGGAGTGATATGGTGTAGTTTGTACTTTAGGAAAATCAATTTTTCAGCTCTAGGGAAAGTGAATGGGCAAGGGTACCAACTCGAGGCCAAGGGAGGCCAATTAGGAGGCTGTTGCAAACTAAAGGTAATTAGGGCTTGAA
The DNA here is from genome assembly GCF_900497805.2 of Vombatus ursinus. Taxonomy (NCBI): domain Eukaryota; kingdom Metazoa; phylum Chordata; class Mammalia; order Diprotodontia; family Vombatidae; genus Vombatus; species Vombatus ursinus. The sequence goes on from NW_020954585.1 coordinate 33,574,496, forward strand.
CTAGGGAAGTTGTTTTGTGATTAAATAGACGAGAGAAATGTTGTGGAGGTAGAAACAGCTAGATTTGGCGGCTGATTGGATAAAACAGCAGCAGCAAAAACATAATAATAATAATAAGGTAGCATTGTATAGTCCCTGCTATGTGCTTGACATTATGAATGCTTTACAAATATTATCTCATTTGATCCTCACAACAACCCAGGGAATTAGGTGCTATGATGACCCCCATTTTACATATAAATGATATTTTTGTATAAATACATATAAATGCTAGTTATTAATAGGTTTTTTTAAAAATTGTGTTCTTTTTTTGTTCAATATACTTCCTCTTTATTAATTAAAATGGATTAACAGTCACTTCTATTTAATTTGGATTAAATAAAAATCATGCAAGTCAGACAAATGGTTGAACACAGGTACAGATTTACACACCAAGAGCTTAGTGAAGAAATATATCAAACACAACCAAAAAATAGGCAAGGATAAGGTGAAGGGGAGTGGTTAAGAGGGACAGAGGCCAATACTGGAGAGGGAATAGTCATAACCAAAACAACCTTGACTGGTCCCAAAAGAGAAAATAAGGGGGGAATAAAAGATGAAAATCAAAGAATTAGAAACCAAAGGGATGCCTATCTTAAAATGCCTGGATAAATTGTGGTATGTGAATGTGATGCAGAGTAAAGTGATTAGAGCCAAAACACCTGATACAGTGACCACAGTTGACAATATATACAGCATTCTGCCCTAGAAGTCTCCTTCCTATCTGCTGTGAGTTGGAAGCTGTTTTTTTAATTATTGCTTTATTTTCTGGGACCATTACTGGTTTTTCAGTTGCTCAAAGTTTGGTTTACTTTTGTTGTTGTTCAGTCATTTTAGTCATATACAACCCTTCATGACCCCATTTGGGGTTTTCTTGGCAAAAATACTAGAGTGTTTTGCCATTTTCTTTTCCAGCTTATTACAGATGAGGAAATTGAGGCAAACAGTAGTAAGTGACTTGCCCAGGGTCACATAGTTACTAAGTGTCTGAGGCTGAATTTGAACTCAGGTTTTCCTGACTCTAGGCCCATCACTCTATCCACTGGGCCACCTAGTTGCCCTTGGTTTACTTTTACTGGTCTTTTAGTGTAATTGTTATAACTATGTATAATCTCTTGGTTATCCTCATTTCACTCTGCCTCAGATCATATAAATCTTTTCTTTTTTCTCTGAATTCCTCTTATTCACCATTTTTTAATCAAATGACTCTGTAGTCTCATCAGTTTGAAAGTTCCCTCCAAAAAAATTTAAAAAAAGAAAGTTCCCTCCAAAGATTCATATTGCATATTATCTATGCCTGCCTATCATGTATGACTCTTGTCTGTGTCCTCCCATGAGATCTCCACATAGCTGATTCCCAGTATGTTGGAGACCTTCCTTGCTTTCTTTTTAAAATTATGAATTTAACAAATATCCCCCAAAGGAACATTTCCATATACAATATGGAACACAAAGAGTATTGCATATAAAACCATGAATCTCCATTATTTAATGCTTGCCTTTTAAAATTACATATTAAATTCAACCTGTTAAAAAAAAAACAACAACAAATTTGTGTTTCTCTTTTTTTAACACCTCCACTCCCCCAAACCTTCCTCTGTGCAATTTAAAAAATATTTCAGTGGCCCTCTTTTTTCTTGAAGTTGTTATAGAGTTATTCTTCTAAGTTGTATTTCTGGGCATCTCTGAATCTATTATAATTGTGTATAGTAGTCTGTATCTTGTTGTGTTTACTTATCTCTCTCTGATTAGTTCCTCAATTGGGACTTTGTCCAGGTTCCATCAACCTCATGCTTCACTTTTGGGTGGCATGGTCAACCCTATTTGGTTTTGATCTGGGTCTCCTGGGTTTCACTCTTGACTTCTATTCCCCTGGTTTGCCCTTTCTGGGTCCTTGAGGTTCTAAGCACTGAATCTTCTGTCAAGTCAACAAACATTTATTAAATGCCTACTTTGTGCCAGATGCTGTGTTAAGTGCTAGGGATACAAATAGAAAAATGAAGGAGGGCAGAAGGAAGACCAGCCTCTGTTCTAAGGTTGGTCATGTGTCTAATGGGGGAGACAACATTCAAACAACTATATACAAACCAGATCTGTGCAGGATAAATAGGACATATTTAGGAAAGACTTCTTGCGAAAGGTGGGATTTTAGCTGGGACTTGAAGCAAGCCAGGATATAAGAGATGATGAGGAAGAGAATTCCAGGCACAGAAGACAACCAGTGAAAATGCCTGGAGTTGGGAGATGGAATGACTTATTTGAAAAATCACAAGGCCAGTGTCAGACTATTCTAGTATCAGGACTGAGTGCTAGGGACTTCAGACCCCTTTAGCCTTGGGTGTGAATAGTGCTGCACCTGGCTGATTGCTGCTACTCCTACTGACTTTCTCAAGGTCTCTGGTGGTGGGTTTCCATTCTGAGGCTTTCTTGGGGGAATTTCTGTTCCTGCTGTCTCAGAATATGGAGCTTTGAAGGCTCTAAATATCTTTGGTCATGGTGGGAAATTCTAGCTTGTTTGCCTGTGAAGGGCAGCCGACTTTTTTTCTTGGCAACCTTTCCTATTGCCTTCTTGGCTTTTTGTGCAGTTATAGGTTGGAAGAAGTCACCTACTATAGCTTCTCATTGGATTTCTTGATCATTGGTGCTATTTTTAGGTTTTTTGGTAGAGTAAGGTATGTTAGAGTTGGGCTGCCTGCCTGAATTTAAGCAGTCATCTTGGCCAAAATCCCCTCCAAAAACTCTGGAAAGGAGGCTAGCTTAAGGGCTAAGAAGCTCTCAAAAACAAAAATCTGACACAATCACATGGAAATGCCATCAGAAAAAACTGATGTGGCTCTATAATAAACTCTCTGAGCTCTGATTTTGAAAGAATATGTCCAAAGATGAAAGGAGAGGTATGTAACCAAGAAGGATAGCCATAGATATATAAAAATAGCATAAAGAAAACTAAAGCCCAGAACAAACTGAGCCTTGTGAAAAGCATTGTAAATGATATAATGGACTTAAAAAAAAAACTGTCTAGACCAGGATAAAGGAGAAAAGCTGTTGTAAGCTTAATGGTTAGAGAAAATTATATAGTGTAATAATTCCTGATATTTTTACATATGAGGACCCTTTTGAAAAATTTTTGTATTTATTTCACTAAATATTTCCCAATTACATGTAAAAAACTTCTAACATTCATTTTTTAAAATTTCGAGTTCCAGAGTCTCTCTCTCCCTCCCCTCCTCTGCCTCTTGAGAAGGCAAACAATACAATATAACCATGTTGAAAAGAAAACACACAAAAACCCAAGAAAAATAAAGAAAATTTTTTAAAAATGATGCTTCAGTTTGTACTCAGAGTTCTTTCTGGTTGTAGATAGCTTTTTTCATCATGGGGAGGACCTTTTTTAATATAAAATTTGGTATTTGTTGGTGGAAGAAAAAATGTATTTATGGACCTATTGTAAGATGGACACTTGAGAAAGCTGTGGCCCAAAGGATGGCAATCACTCTTAACAGCAAACTTGCAGACAGGAGAATTATTGAAAAGTTTTTTTGTTTCTGTCTTCCCTATCAAGATATCAAAGCCAGAAAAGGTACAGTAAACATGCTTGAGAGGGAATTGACTGGTTATGTACAATGGTAATGTTATCAAGCTATCAAGGTTAAAAAATACATCTCTCCTTTCTGCTAGCAGTAAACTAACTTTTGGAGAATATACTTTGAGTATGGGGAGGGGGAGGAGGTCAGGTCGGGTGTTGAGAAGTGGTTGATTAAAACAAAGTATATTGATCAAAAAGATTGAATTTGAAGGCCAGTATAGGTGAAGGGGTAGTAAAAGGCCACTTACTATTTTTGAGGACTCTAGGTCTTCTGGCCTAGATGGATTCCCAGGTATTGAAAGAATTTGCAGATGGGATTACTAAATTGTATTTGAGGACCTTTGAGTTATTTTGTAGAGCAGGTTCCTGATTTGTAAAAAGGAAAAGAGGTGGATTCTGCAAACTATAAACCAATGACCTTGATATAGATCCTTGGCCAGATTTTAAAATAAATTGTTTAATTAGTTAATTTCTTAGTACATAGGCAAGTGATAACTGGAAACCAATTCAAGTTCGATAAGAATAATTGATACTTAACTAACCTTGTTTATATTTTTGTAATGATATAACCAGGTAGTGTTATCTAGATTTCAGTGAAACTTTTAGCAGAGTCTTTCATGACATCTTTGATGACAGAGTAGAAAAACTGGAAATAAATATACTCAAAGGATGTCTTGGGTAATGACCCTGAAGGCATTGTCTTCAAATTTGTAGATGATACAAAGCTGGGTAGGATAGTTAACAAATGGGATAACAGAATCAAAATCCAAATACTGTTGACACATAGGCTGAATATAAGAAGATGAAATTTAATAGGTATACATTTTGAACTAAAAAAACTTAAATTCAAAAGTACAGGATGAGGGAACTTTGAACTTAGGCATTTTAGGTAACTTTTCAGGCACACTGAGTTAGAAGTTTAGCAAGGTTGCCCCCCAAAAGCTAATGTAACCTAAGGTTCCATTTATAGAGGTATCCAGAATAAGTCATAATCATCCCACTGTGTTCTATATCACCACATGGAGACTGTTAATTCTGGGCACTATGGTTTGAGGAACATTGTTGCAAACCTGACAAGGGACATTCAGGGATGGTAAAGGGACTCAAAACAATGTGCCAGATGCTGATAAATTAGGAGTATTTAAATTGGAATTTTTCTTATTCTATATACATTCTGTGCTTTTATGATTTCAAGAAGCTCACATCTTTATTTCACATCTCCTTAGCACTTATGAATATGGTTAGAATAAGAATATAGTTAATAATATAATAGTTTTCCAAACAAGCAAGAATTAAATTCAATTTAACTAACATTTGTTGGAGACCTGCTATGTGGTAGACACTGGGCTAGGTGGTAGGGATACAGAGACAAAAATAAAACAGTTCTTGCCCTTAAAAGGCTGAAGAAGTCAGAAATCACCTTTGACTTTCAAACAGACAACACCACACTCTGACTTGGCTGCTTAATATATACTTTTCTACTTTTTATAATGCTTCCACTTGTTGAAACTGCCACTTTTTCTTTTATTCATTCATTCCTCTAAACTGGAAAAGAACTGTACTTGGTGATCAAGATTCTCTGATGCCTAGCTTAAAAATTCCACGAAAGATGTTTTGACTCACTTTTTAAAATGTCCATGTTAACGACTTGATAATTGTTTTATGACTTTTTGAAGAAATTCTTTAATGTCTATCAAAAAAGTGTTGATTAGATTCCCTGGCAGTGAAAGATGATAATTACTTAATAGCATTTGCCACTTCCAGGTGGACTTTATTTGCTCTGACACTTAAGGAAATGTATTTATAATTTTTTAAGAGAATTAGAAGGTAGAAGAAGATAAGGAGAAAAAATGTACTTATTCCTTTTTGAAATGCTTTTCTGTTGGATAGGAAGAATCATAAATTCAATTCAGTAAACATTTCATAAGCATCTTTATTACATATTAGGTAGTGTTGTTGGTGAACTTACAAAATGAAAACTCATATCACTTACCTGGGAAAATTATAATCCAGTAAGGGGCTTAGATATACACAAATAATTTTTAACACAAGTTACAGTTTAAATGCAGAGGAAAAGTAAAACTCACACCACCTTCTCCTTCCTGATCCTTCTAGTCAATAACTATCTTCTCTTGTTCTCTCTAAAGTTCTTTAGTTCTTTTACTAGACTATAAATTTCATAAGTACAAAGATGTCATCTGATCTAATTTTTTATCTTCCTTACCACTTATCTTAGTGTTTCTTACATAAATAAGAATGTTTAAATGAATGAATCCAAATGGGCAGATCGGAGAAAACTTCATGAAGGACATCTGAACCTGAAAAATGTGAAGAATTTCAGTAGATGGAGGTGTCAGTGGTATGGAGGGATACATGTAGAAAAAGATAGACAGGAGAGCAGAGAAGAGATAAAGAAACAGTAATTAAATTCAATTTGGCTAGATTGTAAATCTCATGAAAGGGAATAGAGTGAAATATCACTGGAAATGTAGGTTAGAGCTAGATTATGGAGAGCTTTGAATATTAGGCCAAGAAGTTACATTTTATTTGATAATTTGTGGAGGATAAAAGAAGGTTTTTAGCAAGGGAGTGATGTGTTGATCAGACCTGTACATTAGGAAGATTACTTCAACGATTGTTGTGGAAGATGGACTAGAAGGCAGAGGGATTATAAGCAAAGAGATCAATTAAGAGTAAAACAGTACCATAAAAGACTTAAGGAGGAAGGAAATATCACTTCTCTTTGGGCTAATCAAGAAAACATTCATGGTAGATATAGCATTTGAGCTGGACCTTGAAAGGAGGAATTTCAGTAGGTAGAGATATGGGAATAATATAGTTTGCTTTGCAAGGGTCAACTTCATGTTGAGTTTATTAGGGATATATTAGTGGTGAAAAAATGGGACTACCTTTTTTTATACTATACCTGTTGTATAGATTGAAATATTTAAGGGGTAGGTAGAGTCAAGGTGGCAGAATAGTAGGAAGCAATATGGTGAGCTCCCCTCCATAAACTTCTCCAGACAGATAGAGAAAATGCACCAGACTGAATCCTGATGGAGAAATCCAGAAAACGTAACAGTGAATCATTTCTCTGGCTCATACAGAATGGGAAGGTTTGCTGATACTGGGGCCCAGGAGGATGTTACATGTAGAGCATTCTAACATCCAGGGAAAACCTGCGCACCAGGGCAAGAGAAGGACCCAGACCTGTACTGATGTACTACCACACCCTGTACTAGGTCACTGAGTTAGAGACAGGTGTAAACTGGTATTAAAGTAGTGGAAGAAAACCCAAATATTTCATTCTACATATCAAAACACCAAGACAATACCCAAAATTCCATAATGGATTCTAGCAGTTGAGCTAAGACTTAAAGCTACTTTAATTGCAAATAACTTTTGTTGTGATTTCCCCACTATGACAGTAATTCATATCATCTCTGTGCTAATGATTCTTATATCTACTTATCCTTCCCTATCTTCCAATCTCACTTTTCCTTCTGCTTATTGGACATATTTAGCTGAATGTTCCATAGATTTCTTAAACTCCACATGTCTAAAACTAAATAAAATAAATAAAAAGTCTTTATCTCGACCCCCAAATCACTCCCTTTTCCTAACTTCCTGTTACTACTGAGGGTACTGTCATCCTCCCAGTCATCCACTTTTGCAACCTTAGCAATTGGGTTGCAACCCCACCTTTTGCGTATCTGATCAACTGCAAGACTTGTCAATTTTATCTTCCTAATCTCTCCTATATGCCCCCTTCTTTAATCTTACATTGCTACCACCTTAGTAGAGACCCTCACCACTTCACACTTGGACTGTTTCAATAGCCCCTTGGTTGGTTCCCCACAAGTCTTTCCCCACCCTATTCCATCCTCCATTCAGCTGTCAAAGTGATCTTCCTAAAGTACAGGTCTGGCCATGTCAATCCTTCCTATGCAATAAATTCTGATAGCTCCCTGTCACTTCCAGAATCAAATATAAAATCTTCTATTTGGCATTCAAAGCCCTTCATAACTTTCATGTCCCCACCATCACCTTTCCAGTCTTCTAACACCTTACATCCTCCCATGTACACTGCAATCCAGTGACAGTAACCCCTTTGCTGTTTCTCAAACAATAATTTCCATCACCTGATTGGCCATTTTCACTGTCTGTCTTCCATGTCTGGAATGTTCTACTTCTTGGCTTCCCTGGTTTCCTTAAAGTCCCAGCTAAAATACCACTTTCTACAGGAAACCTTTCCCTAACTCTTTCAATTCTAATGCCTTCCCTCTGTTGATTATTTTCAATTTATCATGTATTTGACTTGTTTGTACATAGTTATTTGCACATAGTTATATTCTTACTTGGTATACTGTGAGCTTTTTGGGAGCAGGCTGTCTTTTGCTTTCTTTGTGTCCCCAGTGCTTCTAAGTACAGTGTACTTAGTGTACAAATGGTAGGCTCTTAATAAATGTTTGTTGACTGACTGCTTTTGTGACTGTGAAACAGAGTAGGTACATAGTAGGAATGTAGTAATTGATTACTTGTATATATGAATGATTAGTGCCTCTTTCTGGTAACTCATCGTTCAACTATTTTTCCTAGCTATACAATAAAAGATCTAAGACGAGAACTGAGTTAAAGTAAGCTTCTCAATGCTACTTCTTTCTTACCTTGAATTGAATTTCCTTTCTTCCCATTTCGCTTCCTTTCAGACTAGATATGTAGTACAGATGGAGAAATGGCATAGACTCCAAGAATAAAAATTTCAAAATGATCCACAATTTACAGTACCATTTTGTTTTAATGGATGATACTGATGTAAAATTATAGAACATTGCTTTTTATTAACTTTAAATAGAAACAGCTGAGCCCTGGTACTTAATACCTATGTGACCTTGTATTTGTCACTTAAACTTTCTCAGCCTCAGTCACTCGTTCACTCGTTAGACATTTATTAAGTGCCTGTTATATACCCAGCACTGTGCAAAGGGCTAGGGCTACAAAGAAAGGCAAAAGACAATCCATGCTCTTGAAGAGCTCATAGTCTAATGGAAGTGACAGAATGCAAACAACTATGTACGAACAAAATATTCACGTGATAAATAGAAGCTAATTAATAGAGGGAAGCATTAGGATTAAGAAAGAACAGGAAGGACTTTTCATAGACGATGGGATTTTTAGCTGGGAAGCCAGGAGGTGGAGGTGAGGAGGGAGAGTATTCCACGCATGGGAATAGCCGATGAAAATGAATGGATTGGAATGATCTTTGAGATCCCTTTCCTCAAAAGCCCTTTGAGCATAGTTCCAAACCAAAGGGCTTTAAAACTGTGCATAACCTTTGATCCAGCAATACCACTACTAGGTCCTTTTTTTAGCCCAACTAGAACTCCACAAGTTTTTCCATATGTCTGTTAGTTATATCCAGAAATTGTGAGCCTGTAGGGTTAAAAGTAGATCAATTTTAATCTTATGCTTTGGATGATAAATTCTTTTTAAAATTTTGTTTTCATATGACATGTTCAATTCTGTGTAAAATTAAATCCTAGTTTTACTGTTGGAAAGCTTCCATAAGGCCTCTTTTCTGTTAAGTGAGCAACAGTACCTCAAACATAGTAAGCACTTAATAAGTGTTGGTTGACTACCTAAAATGCAATGTATTTAATATTGTTTTTTTACTTACAGAATAGTGAGGTCTTGACATGCTATAATCAGTTCAGTTCAGCAAACATTTATTACCCCGACTGTGTGTAGGTACGGTGGTTAGAGCACTGGGCCTAGAGCCAGGAAGACCCCACTTTTAAATCCAGCTTCAAACACATTCTAGCTCTGTGACTCTAGGCAATTCACTTAACCTTGTTTGCCTCAATTACCTTTTCTGTAAAAAGAGCTAGAGAAGGAAATGGCTCCACTCCAGTATATTTACCTAGAAAACCTCAAATGGTGTCATGAAAAGTTGGACACGACTGAAATGTTTCAACAACAACAACTGTATGTAAGGCAGTAGAGATACAAAGGTAAAAAAACAAAACAATCTCTGACTACAAGTTTATGCTCTTCTAGAGTAGACATTAGAGGAGGCAAGGTGGAGCGACACCAATATTCTTTCTGGGCTCTCCGAATAGGCATGTCTATAACAACAACGACAAAACATACACATACACACACACACTCACACACTGAGTCTCCCAATAGGCATGTCTATAACAACAACAACAACAAAACAAACACACACACATACACACACACACACACAGAGTCATTTTTCTAGCTAGGAAGATAGACAAGGGGTTCAGGCTGGCTGAAAGCACAGCCACTTTCTGGCCATGGGCATGGAGGCAGGGACACCAGCAGTAGTGCCTGGCACCCAGAGATGATAAGAGGACTAGATACCTGACCAGAAAGAGATTCCCAGGGACCCTCCTGTGCTAGCACTGGGTGCAGAATCGGGTGCTGTTCAGCAGCTCTTTTGTTCCTTACCCAGTTCTAGGACAGAGAGGAGTGATTGTGATTGTGAGGGAGAAAACTGGACTCAAACCCAACAAAAATTTCTAGAAGAGACAAAGAAAGAGATGTAAGGGGAAAATAGCCCCCCCCAAAAAAAAGATTTTAGAAATCAAATAGGAGCAGGAGAAGAACATTTGGGGAAAGAAATGAGAGCTCTACAAGAAAATTATGAAAAGAGGCACAAAAAAAATTGAAGAAAATAACTGCGTAAAAAAAATCAAAATTGACCCAATGGTAAAAGAGGTGCAAAACTTCACTGAAGAAAATAACTCCTTAAAAAAAAATATATAGAAGAAAATGTGAAACATCTCATAGGAAAAACAACTGGCCTGGAAAATAGATCAAAGAGAGATAACTTAAGATTTGTTGGACTGCCTGAAAGGCAAGATAAAAAAAAAGAACCTAGACATCATATTTCAAGAAATTATAAAGGAAAACTGCACATACATCTTAGAGGGCAAAGTAGAAATTGAAGGAATCCACTGGTCACCTCCTGAAAGAAATCCCTAAAGAGTAGGCATAATGTGCACAGAGTAGTATAATTAACAAGGCAATTTGCATTAACAACTTGAGAGAATCAGGGAAAGCTTCATAAAGAAGTAGTGCCATGGGCACCATTGCATTTATGTGCCCCAGAGCAAGAGATGGAGCATTGAATTTTAGGAACATCTAGAAGTCTCATTTGATTGGAAAATAATTTGTGATGGCAAGTGATAGAATATAGGACTGAAAAATGAGTACATAATATAATAAAACCCAACTAGAAGATACAGCCATGGCAGGGGAGGTAAGGTAGAGGGAAAGCCTTTGTCCCCATATGTACTACTTTTGCCTTCTAAATTTTGTCTCTGATAACGACATTTTATTTTTTCCTTTTTTTTTTTTTTTTTTTTGGACAAAAAACCCAAAACAAACTATAGGAGAATAAATGTCCTCATTAATAGAAATATTCACAAGAGAAATGAAGGTATAATAGGGACTGTCTCAATTGATATAATTAATTAGACAAACTGAAATGGCAGCCCAGAAAGGGGAATAGAGAAAAATGTCTGCAGCATTGGTTGCATGTACACCACAATATTCAAATCTGTGAATTGAGCATACATCTTGTACTTTAAAAATTGATCCTGACTTAATCATGTTTGTGTTTGAATTCTGGGTAATTGGAAATTTTACTGTAATTATTAGAATCTTTAGTCTGAAAAAGAGAAGACTTGGGGAGAGGGAATAAGACATCTGTCTTCAACTATTTCAAGGGGCTGTCAACCAGAGGAAAGAATACTCTCCTTGGCCCAGAGGGAAGAATTTTAAGTGATTTAGAGTGGGAGTTGAAAAGAGGCAAATTGGGGCTTAAGGCAAGCAAAATCTTCCTAACAGAGATATCCAAAAGTGGAAAGAGATGCTTTGTTGAGGCAGTTAGAAAACTTGGCAATCTGTAATTGGTGCTATGGTCAACGTAAAGCACATAGCAGTTATAAAGTTTCATAATGAAGTAGAGCCAAGGCCTATACATATTCATGAATGTTTAAAGAAACTCTGTGATGGATTTAAAACTTTGTAAATGCGCTTATGGTTTCTGTGTCATTCTGATCTTTATATTATATCAGGGGAAAAGATAAAAGATTCAGGTACATCAAAAGGATTGAAAACATCTCATTTGGCCAGTTAATCAATAAACGTTTGTAAATATTTACTATGGGCTACCAGAGGCTTTCTAGGTGCTAGGGATATAACAACAAAAGTAAAATAATCTTTGCCCTCAAGGAATTTGCCTTCTAATTGAGGAGACAATATGTATACAAATATATGAGGAATATATACAAAATTAATAAAAGGTAGTTTGTGGAGGAAACACCCAACAGCTGGGAAAACCAGGAAATGCTTCATGAACAAAGTGTCACTTAAGCTTGTCTTGAAGAGGCAGAGGTATTCTAAACATGGATGACAGCCAGTATAGAGGCACAAAGACAGCAGTTGGTGTGTCTTGTTTATAGAATAGCAAGTAGGCCAGTGTGGTTAAATTGCATAGTATGTGGGAGGGAGTAAAGTGTAAGATGACCAGAAATTTAGAGAGAGCCCAGGTTGTCAAGAGTTTTGAATGTCAAATCAGAATTTGATTTCTGAGGCAGTTGGGAGCCACTGGAGTTTATTAAATAACAGGGTAATATGTTTAGACTTACAATTTAAGAAATTCCTTTTGGCATCCGTGGAGGATGTCCTGGAGTGGCAAGAGATAGAAGGAGGGAAACCAAATAGGAAGCTTTCTTAGATGAGGGCCTGAACTGGGGTGGTACCTGTATGAATATAAAGGAGGGGACATATGCAGAAGACATGGTGGAGATAAAAAAAACAGGATTTGATAACTGATTGGTTTTGTGGAGTGAGTGGGAAGTCAAGGATGATATGGAGGTTGTAAATCTGAGTGACTAGAAGGATGGTGGTAACCTGGACAGCAGTAGAGAAGTTTGGAAGAGGAATGGGTTTTAGGGAAAGATAATGAGTTCTATTTTGGACATGTTAAAATTAGAAATTTCTTTGGGACATTATTTGAAGTATTCAATGGTAGAAGGATGTCACTAACAAACTGGAGGAAATTAGGCAAATGGAGACTAGTCTTATGCTTGACATTTTTTGATTAAGTGAATAATGATTCATTAAGCATGTGGCTGCCCATAATGTGCCCAAATCTAAGTGAACAAAGTCACAGGGTACTGAAAGAACTGGCAGGTGTGATTCTTGAATTAGGGATACAAATATTTGAAAAAATGGGGAAAGTATTGCAGTACTGTTCAGGCATTCAATCATGTCCGACTCTTGGTGACCTTGGCAAAGCTACTGAAATGGTTTGCCATTTCCTTCTCCAATAGATTAAAGCAAACAGAGGTTAAGTGACTTGCCCAGGGTCACATGGCTAGTGAGTATGTGAGACCAGATTTGAACTCAGGTCTTTCTGACTCCAGTCCTGAAGGGCAAATGTCCTCATTTTCAGAAAAAAAAAGAAGAGAATGGAATCTGTATACAAAGGCAGTCTACTTGTGATAGGTTCTAGCACCTATCACAGGTCATGGCCCATAGTAGTTGGTGCTTTTAATCAATGTTTATTAATTTAAATCAGATTCCTGGCAAAATTCTGAAACATGTCTAGAAAAGGAAACTGATGATACAATTTCATCAAGAATAAGTAATCTCAAACTAATTTTATTTCCTTTTTCCTACAGATTTACTAGATTGATAAATTGGAGGGAAGATGCAGAGTTTACCTATATTTGATGAAGTTTCATTCTGTTCTTTTGGAAAAGGAGAAAAGTTGTGAGATAATAAATATTTTGGTAGATTCACAACTGACTCAATGACCAAATGCAGAGTAAGAGTGCTTTATAGTATCCAGAGTACTTTCAACAAACTTTTGGGCTTTTGGACTTCTCTGGACCTCTCTATGATGCTTTCCTTCCCCAGGAAACTCATCATTGGGAAATCTCATTATTCTACAAGATTAAATCTGGCTGTTACTCACATCTCATCAACACTCTTTGCCCCTCTGGACCATTTGACTGGAGGACAGGGCCATTGGCTCCAGTGCCTCTTTTTCAGAAAGGGACTTAGCATAGTCTTTTACCTATTTCCCATAATCTACACTGCTTTTGGACTTCATCATGCCCCTTCCATCCCCTTCTTTCAGTCCCTTCCTCCTTCTCTCTCCTAAGTTTCCTTTTGTATGTTATCTTCCTATATTAGATTTTAAACTCATTAAGGGCAGGAACGGTGTGGTTTTTTTTGTTTTGTTTTGTTTTGTTTTTTTAACACTGTCCCCAGATTGTGGCACATAGCAGACACTTAATAAATTTTTGTTTATTGATTGATGTTCACAATAACCTTATGAAGTAGGTAATGAAAATAGTAGTATTTTTATCAGTACTTTTTTTTTTTTAAAAGCAATCCGCAATTTTATAAATTAAAAAATAGTGGCTCTGAAAAATTATGACTTGCCCGAAGTAATGTGGTTAATGACTAGCAGATCAGTACAGGAACCCAACATTTGATTCTCACTCCAAACTCCACTATACCATCGGGGAAAATAACAAATTAGATGTGATTTGAATTCATATATTATTGTTAGGATTAGGAGGAAAAGGGATTTAGAGTACTTTCCTACCAAATTGGACCTTATTTGCAAAAGCATAGTAGAAAGAACACAAGACCTGGGCCTGAATTCTGGCTCTTCTACTTGCTATGAATTTTACCTTCCTAGTCCTCAGTTACCTCAGTTGTGAAAGTGAGGGGATTTAATTAGATAATTTCTGAGGTCCTTTATATTTCTAATTCTGTGCTGTGATCCCAAATAATCATGTTCCTGCTATGAGTTTTTTGGTTGCATAAATCACTCCACCAAATTAATTTTCAGCCGTTTTTGTAAAATTTCTGGTTGAAACCCTTCTGGATAAAGCCTTCTTGTGTGTGAACATCTTTCATTATTCTTTATGGATTGAGAACTTAAATCTTTATTTGGAAATCTTCTTACCCAGGATTTGACGTATGCATTTTAAAGCCTGGTGAAGGAAACATAGAATAGTACTAGGCACTCTCCTATATCTAGATTGGTGGTCCCTTTATATATGAATAAATTTCAAGCATAGAGCTAGTTACCAGCAGTAAGCCTAGACTCTCAAGTAGTAGGCATAGAAGGGTAGAGTGCTAGACCTGGAGTCAAGAAGACCTGAGTTCAAATTCAGTCTCAAACTACGAGCTGTATGACCCTGGGCAAATCATTCCTCTGGCTGCCTCAGTTTCCTCAGTTGTAAAATTGGAATAATGCTAACAGCTGCCTCCCAGGATTGTTGTGAAGATCAAATGAGATATTTGTAAAGCACTTTGTATAATGCCTAGCACATAGTAGGTGCTTAATAAATGCATGTTTCCTCTTCCTTTCCTCTCCCCCTTCTTCCTTCCCTTCCTTTTCTCTTTCCTTCCTCCCTCCCTACATCCCTTCATTCCTTCCAGTAGGAATGAAGGTTATTTGTGCAGCCTCTGAGGCTAAGATGCAGCAATGTATGGACTGATTCTCTACCATCTATGATAATTTTGGTCTTGTAATCAACACCAGGAAAACAGCTTCTTCACCAGCCAGTACTTCAGTCATTCACATGTGGAACCACTGGTAAATGGAAATTTTGAATGCTGTGGATAAGTTCAGTTACCTTTGACAGTATAGTCTGTAGGGCTGTCCACATAGATGATGAGGTTGATGCATGCTATGACCAGAACTAACTTGTATTGGGGGGCTTCAAAAGAAAGTGTGAGAAGAGGTATCAGGCTGCATACCAGACTGAAGGTCTGTGGAGCTGTTGTGCTAACTACACTTGTGGTATGCCTGTGAAACCTGGGTAGTATATCAGTGTTGTGCCAGAAAACTGAACTGCTCCCACTTGAATTGTCTCAGAAAGATCCTGAAGATTACCTGGCAAGATAAGGTACCAGACCCTGTTACAGAGAGCCCAACTCCAGTGGGCTGGCCACATAGTTCAAACGCCAAATACATGCTTACCCAAAAGACTATTTTACACAGAAATCATACAGAGGTATGCACTCATGTGGTGGTCGATAGAAGTGACGTAAGGACACTCTCACGGTATCTCTGAAGAACTTTAGTATTGACTGTGACACATGACTCTGCAGTGTGGTGTGCCCGCATCAAAGAAGGTACTGTGCTTTATGAGCAAAGCATAATCATAGAAGCACAAAGGAGATGTGAGCTTTGCAAATCCAGGATCACTTCACTCTAAATGTTGTAGTGAACCTCTTGTGCCTGATCTGTGGTAGTGCCTTCCAAACTCATGTTGGCCTCATCAGCCACAGCCAAACACACTGTACTCTGTCTCCAACATTGTGTTGTCATTGGTCTTCTTCAAAAACTAATGATGAAAAACAAGGTTATTTGTTGGTACTTCATATTATCTGGCAGTAAAAATATGTCTTAGTTTCTAGGAAAGTGGATGACTAAAATCCCAAGTATACAAATAAGATGAATCATACGTATTTAATTTAGTAACATGTATTTCTGATAACATTAACCTATAGCACCTGAAGGAAGCAAATCTCAAAAATATTTATTAACAGCTTCAGTGCATTTTTTTTTCAACTTCCATAGTTCTTTCTTTGGATGTGGATAGCATTTTCCATCACAAGGCCTTTGGAGATGTCTTAGATCCTTGTATTGCCAGGAAGGGTTAAGTTTATCAACATTAGTCATCACACAACGTGGTTGTTATTGTGTACAACGTTCTCTTGGTTCTGCTCATTTCACTCAGCATCAGACCATACAAGTATTTCCAGGTTTTTCTGAAGTCAGCCTGTTCATCATTTCTTGTAGCACAATAGTATTCCATCACATTCATATACCACAACTTGCTCAGCCATTCCCCAGTTGATGGATATCCTCTCAATTTCCAATTCTTTGCCACCACAAAAAGAGCTGCTATGAATATTTTTGTACATGTGGGTCCTTTTCCCATTTGTATGATCTCTTTGGGATATAGCCATAGAAGCTGGGTCAAAGGGTATGCACATTTTTGTAGCCCTTTGGGCATAGTTCCAAATTGCTCTCCAAAATGATTGGATCATTTCACAACTCCACCAACAATGCATTCGTGTTCCAATTTTCCCACATCTTCTCCAACATTTATCATTTTCCTGTTTTGTCATGTTGGCCAATCTGATAGGTGTGATGTGGTACCTCAGAGTTGTTTTGATTTGCATTTCTGTAATCAATAGTGATTTAGAGCATTTTTTTCATATGACTGTAGATGGCTTTAATTTCTTCATCTGAGAACTATCTGTTCATATCCTTTGACCATTTATCAATTGGGGAATGGCTTCAATGCATTTTTTTAGAGTAATGCCTACAGACTTGCAAATATATTCAGGTTCTTATACTATATTCTGCCTATTTTCCAGGTAAATTGAATATACAAATAAAATTTCATATTTATTGCATCTCTACACTTTCTCTTCCCTCCTCTCTTTCTCATCCTTTTTTTTTTCCCTAAATGAGAAAACTGAGGTTTAGACAAGTTACGTAGCTAGTTAGTATAAAAGCTGGGACTATAATCTAAGGCTCCTGAGAGTCTAGGGAAAAATTATAGGATTTAGAGGCAAGGAACTTGGGTCCAAATTCGAATTCTGCCACTTATTACCTGTATGCTATGGGCAAGTTTCCCAGGCCCCAGTTTTCTCACTTTAAAATAATGAGGTTGGATTAGATAATCTCTTCTAGCTCCCTAAACTTGTATCCCTGTCACAAGATGACACACTTTGGTGTTTGGTTGACTTTCTAGTTGCTATAATACCTTGTGTTTGAAAATTTGTAGGCCCTCAGAAAACTCGTTAAGTGTCAATTTTGTGCTTGTGAGATATAATTACTTTTCTTGACTAAGGTAGTTTGAAACTAAGTTTTAGAGTTTCCATCTTAATAAAATTTAACTAGTACTAGACTTTCAGAAGAAGTAAATAACTTTAAACTCCTTTATAGACTTCTTTTGAAACATCAAGATCTGTAGATTTCTGAAATGTTTGCACAGATTCACACCACCACCCCTGAAATGTGTGAATACAGAGGACTCAGTGGGATGTTATTTTAAATTTCTAAGGAAAGCTATCATAAAGCATTGTAGTTTTAATTATTTTTTCCTAGATCAGTATCAGATATTAATTCAAGATTCACTAATACATTAATTTGACGTCTCATCAACATGTGAGGTAGCCCTGATTACTTGAAGGCTATGCTCGTGGAGCGTAAGCTGTACTAGGGCCTACTAAGGTAGGAAGGGCATCATGTAGAGGTATAGCAATGGATTGTATGTCTCTTGGTACATAATGACCCACCCCACGGCTCAGTTTTGGGGAAGGAGGAACATGATATAAAGTCATTTAACTACCCTTTTATCATTTTCTAAACGATCACAAGCAATTGGAGACTATGTAAAAGGTTGAAGTACTGTCAACTTGAAGTAAACTAAGCCCATTGAGGTAAATTTTAAATTTACAAAATCTACCCAACATCAACCCTGCCTCCCCCATTTGCGTCTTTGAAAAGTCATCTTGTTTCAAAAAGTTTTCTAGTCCCATCAGTCTCATTCACATTTAGTTACATGTCATCCAGTCCAAAAAACCACTAGTCTCAACAGCTTCCCTTTGTTCCCTAAGTTCATAGCACATGTAGTTCTGGTGGGCAGCTAGGTGGCACAGATGATAGAACACTATACCTGGGGTCAGGAAGATTAATCATCTTAATGAATTCAAATCTAGCCTCAGACAGTAGCTGTACCAACCTGGACAAGTCATTTAACTCTGTTTGCCTCAGTTTCTTCATCTGTAAAAGGAGATGGAGATGGTGATGGCAAACCACTCCAGTATCTCTGCCAAGAAAACCCCAAATCAGATCATGAAGAGTAGAACATGACTGAAAATGACTGTCCAACTACTCTCATTAAAGGATAAGTTTTACTAAGCTTAGGAAGACTTATTACCAAGTTTCCTGCAGAATGCTTAATTTTTCAGCCACAGTAACTTTAAACTACTATCTGCAAAGTTTTAAGTAGGTTTTGATCTGTGTCAGTGAAGAAGATAGTACTCATACCATTGAAATTACTGATCCCTTCTAAGACATCTCCAAAAGTCTCATGATGGAAAATGCTATCCACATCCAGAGAAAGAGCTATGGAGTTTAAATGCAGATAGAAACATACTATTTGCCCTTTTTTTCCTTCTGTTTTGTTTTGTTTCTTCTTTCTTGTGGTTCCTCCTATTGGTTCTAATTCTTCTTTACAACATGACTACTATGAAAATATGTTTAATAGGAATGTGTATGAAGAGCCTGTATCAGATTGTACGCCATCTTGGGGAAGGAGGCGGGAGGAGAAAGGGAGAAAATTTAAAACTCAAAAGCTTATGGAAGTGATTGTTGAAAACTAAAAATGAATTAATTACATTAAAAAAATTTAAAAAAAAGAAATTACTGATCCTTAAAGTACTCAAGCAATCTAAAGTTGAACATATTGCTGCTCTTATTAGACTTACTGTTTTGAAAAGGAAATGCTTACAATATTCTGCCTTGAAGCATAATATACTAGAATGATATAAATATATACATATACATATATTCCTTTTGTTCACTGTTATCTTGTTAGAAGTAGGAAATAAGGAACAGCTGAATTTATTTCCTTATTCTTATCAAAAATATAACTTTTTATTGTCTTTCTCTTTCCTCAAAAAGGTTCTTTGTTCTAAGGCCTTGTTCTTGGAGGCCTAATAAAGGGAGTAAAACATGAAAAATCTAGGCAATGTAAAACAAAAGATAACAACAAAAATCTATTTAAAAAAATATAACATTTGTATAAAAAACACAAGTACTGAGAGGTAACATACCAATCCTTTATGTATTATCTGTTTTTTTAACCAGTCAAGTCCATCATCTCCAGAACCAGCTAGTCTTCCTGCAGAAGATCTAAGTACAAACTCCAATGGTCCTAAACCTGCAGAAATCATACTAGATGATGACAGAGAGGATCTTTTTGCAGGTAATTATCAGCAGTATAACTTTTTAGTAGCCAAATAAAGTATGTTTGTTAGATGGAAAACTTTTTTAATGCTAATTATAGATAGGGTTTGAAATATTTGGTATCTGTATAGCAAAATAGGGCATATTCCCAAAACATTGTTCTTGATAGTTCTGTAGAGGCAGAGGCAAGATGGCAGAACTCTTCCCCCAGACCTCTCCAAATACTTATAAAAAACGACTCTAAACAAATTCTAGAGCAGCAGAGCCCACAAGAAGACAGAGTGAAACAAATTTCCAGTCCAAGACAACCTGGATGGTCAATGGGAAAAGTCTGTTGCACCAGGCTGGGAGAGGAGCACAGTTAAATGTGGGCAGTGCAGACAAAGACTAGGCCTCAGTGAACACGGAGCAGGCCTCGGGACTGAATCAAAGGGAGCTGTGGTGGTTTCCAGACTTCTCAATCCACAAATGCCAAAGACAGCTTAGAGGGGCAGTAGGAAAGGTCTGTCAGACCTGGGTGAGAGAGGAGCGTGGTCCAGTCCTCACCTTAGCGCAGCCCCTGGGCAGCAGCCACAGCAGCAGTGGCTGCTTCTGGAGCTCTTGGCCCACAGAGAGTGGAGAGATCGAATGACTGATCAGAGGGGGATTGCAGGGATCTCTTTGCTGGTGCTGAGGCAGGATTCTCTTGCTTTGCCTGTGCTTGGATCTGGGTCCAATCTTAAATGGCAGTCCTGGGGCTAGGAGGAGCACTGACATAGAGCTTGTGGCAGCAGTGGAGAGGGAACCCTCCTCTCATTTCCAGGGCAGAAGAGAGTGCTTGTGGTCACTCACAGACCAGAGAATAGGCCAGGAGAGGAGTAAACATCTCTCCTTAGATCATACCCCCTTGGAAGAACTGAAAACTTACAAGTCCCTAGAAGTATCTCTGAAAATAGCTGCACAAAACCCTTGAAGCTTGGGACAGTACACCCTCCACACTACAAGTAGAGCCTATCTTAACAAAGAGTTAAGTCAAGGGACTAGCTGGGAAGATGAGTAAACAGAGGAAAAAAATTCAGACTATAGAATCTTACTTTGGTGACAAGGAAGATCAAAACATACAACCAGAAGAAGACAACAAAGTCAAAGCTCCTACATCCAGAGCCCCCAAGAAAAATATTAATAGGTCTCAAGCCATGGAAGAGCTCAAAAAGGATTTTGAAAATCAAGTAAGAGAAATAGAGGAAAAATTGGGAAGAGAAATGAGAGTGATACAAGAAAATCATGAAAAATGAGTCAACAGCTTGCTAAAGGAGACCCAAAAAAATACTGAAGAAAATAATACCTTAAAAAATAGATTAGACCAAATGGCAAAAAGCCATTTGAGGAGCCAATGAGAAGAATTGCCTTAAAAAGGAGAACTGACCAAATAGAAAAGGAGGTCCAAAAGTTCACTAAGGAAAATAACTCTTTAAAAATTAAAATGGAGCAAATGGAAGTTAGTACATCTATGAGAAATCAAGAAATATTTTTAAAAAAACCCCAAAAGAATGAAAAAATAGAAGATAATGTGAAACATCTCACTGGAAAAACAACTGACCTGGAAAACAGAGCCAGGATAGAGAATTTAAAAGTTATTGGACTACCTGAAAGTCATGATCAAAAAAAGAGCCTAGACATCATCCTTCAAGAAATTATCAAAGAAAACTGCCCTAATATTCTAGAACCAGAGGGTAATATAGAAATTGAAAGAATCTATTGATCACCTCCTGAAAGAGATCCTGAAAGGAAAACTCTCAGAAATATTATAGCCAAATTCCAGAGTTCCCAGGTCAGGGAGAAAATATTTCAAACAGCCAGAAAGAAACAGTTCAAGTATTGTGGAAATACAATCAGGGTGACACAAGATTTAGTAGCTTCTACATTAAGGATCAGAGGGCTTGGAATATGATATTTCAGAGGTCAAAGGAGCTAGGATCAAAACCAAGAATCACCTACCCAACAAAAGTGAGTGTAATCAGTGAGGGGAAAAAATTGATATTTAATGAATGTCGAGAAATTTAATGCATTCTTGAGAATCCAGAGCTAAATAGAAAATTTGACTTTCAAATACAAGACTCAAGAGAAGCATGAAAAGGTAAACAGGAAAGAGAAATCATAAGGGACTTATGAAAGTTGAACTGTTTATATTCCTACACGGAAAGATGATATTTGTAATTCATGAGACCTTTCTCATTGTTAGGGTAGTTGGAGAGAATATATACAGACAGAGGGTACAGGGTGAGTTGAATATGAAGGGATGATATCTAAAAAAGAAAATTAAGGGGTAAGAGCTGAATGTACTGGGAGGAGAAAGGGAGAGGTAGAGTGAGGTAAATTATCTCACATAAAAGAGGCAAGAAAAAGCTTTTTACAGTGGAGGGGAAGAGGGAGGAGGTGAGAAGGAATTAGTGAATTGTACTCTCATAGGATTTGGCTTAAGGAGGGAATAACAAACACACCCAGTTCGACATGGAAATCTATCTTACCCTACAGGAAAAGTAGAAGGGGAAGGCAGGTGGGGGGGGAAGGTGGGGTGGTGATGGTGGTGGTGGTGGTAGAATAGAAGGGAGAACAGATTGCGTGAAAGGGGAATCAAAATGCAGGACATCATGGAATGGGGGGAGGGATGGGGAGAAAATTTGGAACTCAAGATCTTGTGGGAATGAATGTTGAAAACTAAAAATAAATAAATGAAGTGGGGGGGGGGGGATTAAAAAATTTTTTTAAAAATTGCTCTTCCAGAAAAAAATAATTAAAATTACAGTGATTTCTAGTTTTTCACAGATTGATTTAATGGATGGATATAGATGATTACAATCTAGTATTTTACTCTAGTGCCTTATTGTCTCTGAATATTATGTTGTATATAGATAGTTTTAAAAAAAGTTTGTGCTGATGAAAAAATTTTTAATGAAAAGTACAATCAGTATTTTCCAGAATTCCATATATTTTGTGAAACGTAACCACAATATATTTTTATCAGTTGCTACTTGTTCTTCATTTTAAAAATTTGAGAATTAAATATTATAAAATGTGTTAAAAACATTATGTACAACATTTCAAATTAATTTGTCCCATTTTCTAAAGTTTATAAGTCTCTCAATTGTGTAAGCATTTAATAAATGCATATTCATTCATTTAGTCATACATAAATACATGCCAATGCAAGACTGGACCTGCTTTTCAATTTACAATCTTAGGCACTGAGAGGTTAGATGATTTGCCCAGTCACATAGCCAGTGTGTATCTGAGGCAGGACTTGAATCTGGGTCTTCAGTAATCCAATGAGGCCCTCTGTATACTGTACTATTCTGCTTTTACCTTAGAGCCAAACTACTCACTATACCAAGATGCCTGTCAAACGAATGATTACAACATAGCACACAATAGGCAGCCTATAGAAGGAATGAAAAGTAGAAAAGAGACCCAAATTCTAAATCTTCTGTTAGTAGATCAGTGGTTGGAGATCTTCAAGAGCCTACATAGGCCACCTCTGCCGTCTATATCCACTATCTAATCAGAAGCCCTTCATTAGGTGCCACAGACAGCACTTGAAAATATGCTTCTTACCACTGATCCTTTGCCTTCCATAGGCCTAGCACTATACTCCTCCACTAGTCATTGTTGCCTCTTTTCCTTTCTCTCAAGACACCAGATTTGAAGGAGGTCTATGTTCCTCAAAGATCCAGGTTGACTCTGAGATGCCACTGTAGTTGGGCCCATTCTTGACTCTTGTTAGGTTGGATTTATACCAGGAATATAGACTTAGTTCAGTATTAGGAAAATTGTAAACATGATACAACACATTAATAACAAAAACAATTGCATGGTTGTATCAAGAGATTCTAAAAGAGATTGTGACAAAATAAAACACTTCATTTACATTAAACATACTAAAAAGCCTAGGAATAGGTGGACCATTCCTTTATGTGGAAAATAGTATTTATCTAAAACCAACAACTTTTATTTATCTGTAATGAAAAAATGCTAAAGGTCTTTCCACTAAGATCAGGGGTAAAGCAAAGATGCCTATCATTACCCTATTATTTGATATAATTCTAGAAATGATAGCTATAATATTAAGATAAGAAAGAATTTGAGGGAATAAGCCTAGGCCAAGAAGAGACAAAATTCTCACTTTTTTCCATGTGACATCATAGTTAATTTAGAGAACCTTAGTGATTCAACTAACAAATTAATTGAAGTAATAACTTATAAAGTAGCAGGATATAGAAGAAACCCGTAAAAATCTTCAGCTTTCCTATATATTACTAAGGTAATATATGGGAACAGTAGTACTCTCAGTGAGATGAGATAGAAAAGGAATTCCATTCAGAATGACAGAATATATAAAATATCTGCTAATCTAGCTACTCAGACACACAGAAGAATTATGTAAGACTTGTAAGACTACAAGACTTTTAAGAAATGCAGAGTTAAGCAATTCAGTAGCATGATCTAAATAATTGTTCATGTTACCTAAGTGAATTACACTTATTCAGTGCCTTACCAAAGACTTAATTCTCAGTTTGCAAACGTCTTTAATTAAAACAATCCTATCAGTAGAAAAAAATTTGAGGAACTGTATATTTACTTATAAATTATATGTAAGGTGTCTCAAAAATCTTACTGCAGTTTTAAATATTCAGTAAACCCAAGGATTCATGGTTTGACAAAAACTACTGAGAAAACTGGAAAGGAGTACAGCAGAAATTAGGTTCAAACCAATATCTTGTACCATGTGCTATAATAAGCCCCAAATCTATACATAACCTAGACATAAAAGGTCATATTATAAACAAGTGAGGGGAGCCAGGAAGCAGATGATCTTTCACAGCTGTGAATAGGGGGGAAAGTTCTTGACTAAACAAGTTGCAGAGAAGATCGTTTAAATAAAAAGGACAGTTTTGATTACATACAATTGAAAAGTTTTAGCACAAAGAAAAGCAATGCATTTAAGAGTGAAATAATTAACTGGGGAAAATATTTGTTGCAGATTTTCTTTGATAAAGGTCTGATATCCAGGCCATATGAGGAACTGACTCAAATGTATAAGAATGATAGCCATTCCCTAATAGATAAATTTTCAAATGATATGAGCTATTTGCAATAAATGGACAATATGAAAATACTTTCAATCACTCATAATCAAAGAAATGCAAGCAAATTAGCACAACTCTGAGGATCTATGTCAGTCCTATAAGGTTTGCAGAAATGACAAAAACAGCAGAATGACAATTGGTAGAGACACAGCAAGAAGACAAGCAAACTGGCACAATGTTAGTGTAGCCATGAATTTGTCCAACCATTCTGGAAAACAATCTGGGACTATGTCCCCCAAATCACTAAATTGTGCATATTTTTTTACCTAGCAATTCCACTGTTAAGCCTCTACTTTTAAAGAAAGGGGGGAAATACTTGTAGCAACTCTTTGTTGTAGAAAAGAACTAAAAACAAAGGGAGATGGTAATCGATTGGGGAATGGCTGAACAGATAGGGTAGTTGTATAAAAAGGAATATTATTGTTCTGAAGGAAATTATAAAATGGACTGATTTGAAGACTTGTATGAATTGATAGAGTAAAATGAGTAGAACAAGGAGACAATTTATATAGTAACAATAACATTGTAAAGAAAAACAACGTTTAAAAGACTTGGAACTCTGATCTATGCAGTCACCAACCAAGGTTTCAAAGGACAAACGATAAATCATGCATTCCACCTCCTGACAGAAGGGTGATGAGACATATTTTTGGACATGGCAGATAGGTGGTTTGTTTTGATTGACTGGTCTTATTTGATATAAGGGTTATGCTTTTCCTTTTTTTATTTGACGAATAGGATTTCAGGGTATGGAAGGGGACCTTGCAATAGTATTCCTGAAAAGCAGAGGGTAATTAAATTATGTGTGAGTATATTTGTATGTGTGTGTATAGACATGTACATATATAGACATATATGCATACATATATACGCAAAAGAAAGCCTAACAGGACAAAGACAAGCAGATGTCCTATTTGGAAGAAACATGTTGAATTTAGTACATACTGAAAAAAAAAAAGCAAGCTGTACAGAATAGAAAATGAGTGGTTTCCCATAGACTTGCACTTTCTCCCTCTCTTTTCCCTCTTCTCTCTCTCCCTACACATATAACCTTTCTCTCTGTTAAATTCAGGGGGAAAAAAACATGCAGTTTAAAAAAATTTACTCACATGAGGAAATCCAGGAACTAGGGTTTTATTTGAGTGAAGGTCAGTGGAGGCAGAGACGTGTATCATTGAAATATACTACAAACCACTTGGGACAGAAAGAGGAAAAATAGATGAATTTCAGTAGCAGTTTAAACGCCTGGCCTAGAGGCATACTCATGATGTGGGATTTCAATTATTCAAACATCTGCTAGAGTACTCTCTCCTTCCTTCCCTTTCTCCCTTTCTCCTTCCTATTTTTCTCTCCCTCTCTGTCACAAGCAGAGCAGAGAGCAAATTTTTGACTTATTTTTTGTAATTTCATCCTACAAAAAGGAGCAGAACCAGCAGGCAGGAATTTTATTCTAGGTGTGATTTCTACTAATATGGAGGAAGTCTTTGTTGAGGTAAATATGAATAGAACTCTGGGGCACAGTGACCACGCCTACCTGGAGTTTTTGTTAGAGGAAAGGAATTCTATGCTTAGTCTGACCTGCACCCTAGATTTTGTGAAAGCATGTTTCAAAAGTTTCAAGGAAAAATAAAATAGAATCCCATGGACTAGTACTGGGGAAGTCAACCCAGAAGGGATGGAACATATTCAAGAACAAAAATCTGAAAGCACACAGGTAAGGAGGAAATATGGGATTAGTCTAAACAACTTGATGTAGATATACAGAGAATTCACCAAACAACATAGATTTGGTTTTTTGGTTTGTTTTTTTTTTTTTTTTTTTTTGGTTGGGCAATGGGGGTTAAGTGATTTGCCCAGGTCACACAGCTAGTAAGTGTTATGTGTCTGAGGGCAGATCTGAACTCAGGTCCTCCTGAATCCAGGGCCAGTGCTCTATCCACTGCGCCACCTAGCTGCCCCTAAACAACATAGATTTAAAAAAAGAAAAACAGAAGGTGGAAGCAAGGCAAGGTAGCAGAGAATGAATTAAGAGCATAGTGTGGCCCTGTAAAAAACAGTGCCAGGAATGCTAAGACTCAGAATGAGCTGTGGCTGTAGAGGGACTCTATTGACAGAAAAGAGTTTTTTGTTTGTTTGATTTATATATTTTGGGAGAAAAAGGAGGATCAGAGATGGAATAGGATTTTGTTTAGGATAGATGAAATGATGATAGAAAGCTGAGCTTCTCAAGTCTTATTTTGATATTTTTTTTCTCTGCCTAGGAGAATGACTTTTACAACTGGACATTACAATCAATAGTGACAGGGAGTGGGGAGGTTAGGATACTCAAGGAGATACTTGATACTCGAGTCAATATTAATAGTACTTAAGCTTCCCTTGATCATTTCAGGTAATCACCCCAGATTAGTACTTCCTTAGATACTGAAAGAACTGGCAACCGTGATTACTGGGCCACTATCAGTAATATTTGAAAGATTGGAGGACACAGATTTTCCAACAAAAAAAGTGGGTGGGGTTGTGAACAGACTCTGCAAACTATAGGCAAGTAGGTTGGGCTTCAGTTGTTTTTTAGTAAGTATCATTAGAGATGGTTGGAGGTGATATAGAAAGCCAGCATGGCTTCTTCATACCAAACTAACCACTTTTCCTTTTGTCACAGGATTACTAAACCAGTAGATGAGAGAGATTCTAGGGATATGGTTTATTTAGATTTTAGCAAAGCTTTTGATAAAGTATCTCCTACTCTTTTCATGGAGATGGATTCAGAACTAAGGCTTTGTGATCAGCCCTGTGCTGTTTAACATTTTTATCAATGATTTGTTTGAATGCATATCCGGTATCCTCAGATTTTCGGATGAGGCAAAGCTGGTTGAAAGAGTCAACACAATGGAGGAGAGAGTGAGAATCTAATAAAGAATCTTAGACTAGATCATTGGGCTGAGTCTAAGAAGATGAAATTCAGTAGAGATAAATATAAAATCTTGTTCTTGGGTACAACACATCAATGTCACAGGTACAAGGAGAGGACATGGTTATGAAAGGAATCTGGGGCTATGTGGAAGCCAGAAAAAGTTGATGTGCTCTTATGCTTCATAATCCCTCAGATCTCATCTGGAGTATTATATTAGATTTTTGAGGCAGCTGGGCACAGTGAATAGAGAGCTGGACCTGGAATCAGGAAGACCTGAATTCAAATTGGGCCTCAGATACTTTCTAGCTAGGTAACCTTGGGTGAGTCACTTCATCTCTGTTTGTCTCAGTTTCCTCAACTGTAAAAAGGATAACAGCACCTACCTTGCAAGGTTGTTATTAAGATCAAATGAGATAATATTTGTAAAGGACTTATACACAATAGGCACCATATAAATGGAATAATCCTTTCATTTTTGGAACCATGGTTTAAGAAGGACTAGTAAACAACTAGAATGTTGAAGGGCCTTGAGTCCATATCATATGAGGATCAGTTGAAGGAACTAGAAATGTTTAACAAAGAGAAGTCTCAGGGATGTTTCATAGCTGTGTTGTATTATTTTAAGGACTATCTGTTTGGCCCCAGAGGATAAACCAAAAGTAGTAAAGGGAAGTTGCAAAATTAGGCTTAATGTCAAGAACAATTTCCTAATTAAAACTGTCTAAAAGTAGAATAGGTTTACTCTGAAGGTATCGGGGTTCTCTTTCCTTGAAGGTTTTCTTGGGGGGCAGGGAAACCACTTACTGGGTATGTTATAGTGGGCATTCCTTTCGTGGATGGGTCAGACTAGATGGCCTCTGAGGTCCCTTCCAATTTGCATATTCTTTATCACTATGTTTCTGAAATTTTGATTCCCAGTTAAGCTTCATCTTGCTTCTGATCAACTCCCTGCCAAAGCTTTATGTATACAAATTAATTTTTAATGTTAGCTTAAGTACAAGGACATTGAAAAAGAATTTTGTCCCACATGTAAAATATACATTATTAGAAAGCCAAGTACAAATTAATTTTTTAATCTTCGTCTTTATTCCCTCCAGTTAGTATATAAAACTAAGAATTGACTTGATAAATTGTTTCATATGAGTTTTTTTATCATTAACTTTAAAGTTAAGTTGAACTATATAGGAAGAAACATAAGAAAATTATTTTGTCATTAAAATTATTATAATAAACTTTAGATATTCTTGTTAACCATGTTTATTTGTGGGCAGGGTCCTAGTTCTTTTCAGTATTTAATAAACTATTCAAATTATAAACTTTCCTTTCACTATTTTTTATTAACTTGCTTATTGTTTTGTGTCTAGAAGCCACAGAAGAAGTTTCTTTGGATAGTCCAGAAAGGGAGCCTATACTTTCTCCTGAGCCTTCTCCTGCAATCACCCCTATAACACCTACCACATTAATGGCACCCAGAATTGAGTCAAAAAGTATGTCTGCTCCTGTGATCTTCGATAGATCTAGGGATGAGGTACTGAATAGTTTTATAACTTAAGAATATATTTTGCTATGTTAATCATTATGTTAAATTATCAGTTTTATTTCCTTTCTGCAGTTTAGTCTTCCTTGACAAGCCTTTCAAAAAAGCAAGGTCTGGGTTTGACCCTCCTCTTCCTTAGACGTGAAATTTTGGGCAGACCATGGACCTCTGAGTCCCAGTTTCATCATCTTTAAAATGGAGTAATGCTTATCCCATACGATTGTTAGGAAAATCATTTGTGTGTGTGTGTGTGTGTGTTTGTGTATATATAGTAATATATTATTATTGATTTCTAATGTTATGAAAATATGTGAAAGACTTATATGTAACTTAGATAAGTCCTTGGGCAGTGCTTGAGGTTAAATGGTTAAAAGGGAGGTTAAATGTCTTGCCCAGGGTCACAGCTTACAGGTTTCAGAGGCAGGATTTTTATGTCTCTCTGTTTCCAAGCACAACACTATTCACTATGGCACATTATTTCTTGAATTTTAAATCTAGAAAATTATGCCTTCAAATACTTGAATATTTTCCCTTATCTGCTATTTCAAAAGTAATGTATGGCTATTGAATGTATATTTTTTGCCCACATTTTAAAGATAATTCTCTTGTTAAAACTCATTACTTTAAGAAAGGAAAGTTCAAATAATGTGAAAAATATGAGCTTATATTAGGAAAACATTTGCTACAGAAATAGACAATTAAGAATTAACTGTAGAAGAGAAAGTAACTCATTTTCAAATAGTTTGGTATCATTTAAGTGATTCATAATATTGAATATCCTTTTTGCATATGCCCCCCCGCAGAAAGTGTTTTCTTCTAAAAAAAAAATTTATTTAGTGCAATGCCGCTGATTAAATTGTTACTTGAAATAATATTTTTAAAAGGCTTCTTTAGTTGTATTAGAGGTTTATCATTTTTCTGCTTGCTGTATTGTTAGGCATGCTTTGTAAACAGTTGCTTACAGTACTACATGCTTTTATTGGCTTTTATCAGCCTCCAGGGAGAAAGTATGCTTATTAGGAAGCAGAGAAATCTTGAAGCTAGAAAGCTGTTCATTATGAGTATAACATTTTCTGAAAATAGGTATGGTAAAACTCTTAGTCCCAGACCATTGATTATCTTGTCATTGTTAAACAGTAGAGGTACAAATTTTATAGCTATAGATTTTAATATTTACTGTGAAAAAACCTACGGTTTTGTGTAATTATAAAAAACCTGGCATTTTTGTCCATAGTCTCTATGAATATAGAAACACAAAGTTCTCTATCATTGTGGAACTAACACCCTCCGTTTGTTTATACTTATAGCAAACAAAAAAAAAATCTGGGTATTTGAGGAATTGAAATGGTATTTTTTTGGGGGGGGGGAAGTGAAGCTTCAGGTGAATTTGTCATGAATGTATAACAGTTGCTTTATGTTAGTTGTAACTTATATTGGACCCAATCATGATCCAAATGATATTGATTGTTATAGGTCTAACAAAAATTAGAATTCGACCACCAGTACCACAAATTTCTCTTTTCTAGATTGAAGAAGAAGCAAATGGAGATGTTTTTGATATAGAAATTGGTGTTTCAGACCCAGAGAAAGTTGGTGAGGCATATTTTTTGTGCTGCATTTCTTATTATTTTATAAAGCTTTTGTTATTTTTACATGTATTTTCTTTACTGAAGTTAATAGCTACAATACTAAAATGTTACTTTCTCTTCAAAAAATCTTCTTACTTTAATAGTTCTTTCATGTTATTACTTGTATTGTAGGTGATGGCATGAATGCTTATATGGCATATAGAGTAACAACAAAGGTAAGTCTTCCTGCATCATTTAGCATTGCTTTACCAACATTTTTAATAATATTTTATTTTTTCCCAATTATACGTAAAGACAATTTTAAACATTCAGTTTTTAAAATTTTGAGTTCCAATTTTTCTCCCTCTCTCACCTCCCCACCTTAAGACAGTAAGCAATTTGATATAAGTTATAGATGTGCGCTCATATAAAATATATTTCTCCATTAGTCATGTTGTGAAAGAAGAAAAAGACCAAAAGAAAAAAAAATCAAAAAACAAAGTGAAAAATAGTATGCTTCAATCTGCATTTGGACTCCATCAGTTATTTCTCTGGACATGGATTACATTTTTCATTATGAGTCCTTTGGGATTGTCTTGGATCATTGTATTGCTGAGAATAACTAAGGCATTCACATTGATCATCGTACAATATTGCTCTTACTGGGTACAGTGTTCTGGTTCTGCTCACTTCACTTTGCATCAGTTCATGTAAGCTTTTGACAGCATTTAATATGACTAAATGTCTAGACAAAACAGGTGTGATCTCTAACCTTTTTTCTAAAACATTGACTTAATTGCTTTTATCAATTTATTTAAAAGTACTATAGCATGTAATAATTTTTTGTAGGGTCTTCGAAGCATTATTTTTATTATTCTCAATTACATAAAAACAAAAAATTTTAACATTCAGATTTTGAGTTCCAAATTCTATCCCCCCTTTCTTCCATCCTCCTTTTTGAGAAGGCAAGCAGTTTGATAGAGCTTATACACATGAAGTCATGTAAAACATTTCCCATTTTAACCATATTGCAAAAGAAAACGCAGACCAAAAAAGCAAGGGTATAATAAAGTTTTAAAAATATGCTTCAATCTGCCATTCAGACTCTATCATTTGTTTCTCTAGAGGTGGATAGCATTTTTCATCATCAGTCCTTTAGAATTGTTTTAGATCATATTATTGCTGAGAAAAGCTAAGTCATTCACAGTTTAACATCATTATAACATTGCTATTACTGTGTATAGTGTTCTGGTTCTGCTTATTTCACTTTGTATCAGTTCATGTAAGTTTTCCCAGGTTTTTCTGAAATTATTCATTATTTCTTAAAGCACAGTAGTATTCTATCATGATCATATACCACAACATGTTCAGTTATTCCCCAGTTGATGGGCATCCCCTCAGTTTCCAGTTCTTTGCCACCACAGAAAGAGCTGCTATAAATATTTTTGTACATATAGATCCTTTTCCTTTTTTTTAAAAAAAAATTTCTTTGGGGTACAAACCTAATAGTGGTATTACTGGATCAAAGGGTATGCACAGTTTTATAGTCCTTTGGGCATAAATTCCAAATTGCTCTCCAGAATGGTTGGATCAGTTCACAACTCCACAAATAGTACCTTATTTTTTCCACATCCCCTCTAGCATTTGTCATTTTCCTTTACTGTGGTATATTAGTCAATCTGATAGGTGGTACCTCAGAGTTATTTTAATTTTCATTTCTCTAATCAATAGTGATTTAGAGCATTTTCTCGTATGATCATAAATAGCTTTGATTTCTTATGAAAACTGCTTGTTCATATCCTTTGACCATTTTTCACTTGGGGAATCTCTTGTATTCTTATAAATTTGATTCAGTTCTTTATACATTTGAAAAAGGGAGGCCTTTATCAGAGAAACTTGTTATAAATTTCCCCCCCAGTTTTCTGCTTTCTTTCTCATCTTGGCTGCATTGATTTTGTTTGGGCAAAAACTTCTTAATTTGATGTAACCAAAATCTTCTGTTTTATATCCTGTAATGCTCTCTGTTTCTTGTTTGGTCATAAATTATTTCCTTATCCATAAATCTGACAGATACATTGTTCCATGCCCTCCTAATTTGCTTGGTATATCACCCTTTATGTCCCAATCAGGTACCCATTTTGACTTTATCTTAGTATATGGTGTAAAATGTTTGTCTCTACCTAGTTTCTGCCAAACTGCTTCCCAGTTTTCCAAAAAAATTTTGTCAAATACTGATTTATTGTCCCCAAATCTTGGCTCTTTGGGTTTGTCAGACACTAGATTACTATAGTAGTAAATGGCCATAGTAATCTAGTGTTTGACAAGCCCAGAGAGCCAAGATTTTGGGACAAGCATATAATTTTAACCTCAACTTATCCATTTAATTTTTATCTTCAATTCTTTATCTTCTTATTTTTGACAGACTTCCCTGTCCATGTTCAATAAGAATGAATTTTCAGTTAAAAGAAGGTTTAGTGACTTTCTTGGATTGCACAGCAAATTAGCCACAAAGTACTTGCATGTTGGTTATATTGTGCCACCAGCTCCAGAGAAGAGTATTGTAGGTAAGCATAAGTTTGGAAGCAGTCTTATTAATTGTTGACAAATTTTACTATTCAAATTTTTAAATACTTTAATGTTTTTATGTTCATTTTCTCTCAAACATTGAAAAAAAAATCCTTGGTGCAAAATTAAAGTATTTCATTTAATGGAGTCTGTAGGACTGTTTTGGAATATATATATATATATACAAGTAATTACAGTTTTGCTTTCTAATGCTTAAAGGATTTGAGCTAAGTTAGAAGCAATTGGAGACCCTAGCTTTTTCTAGCCATTAAGCTTTTAGTAGTCAGTGGGCAAAATTTTATCATGAAAGTGGGTCATTAATGAACAATGATTTCCTAACATCCAGAAAAAGGTGATAAGAAGTATGTAGCTTAATACCCAGGTAGTATTTTATTGTTTTTATGGGATCTAGCCTTTTATATGAAGTATATTTGGATTAAACTATACTGTCTTGTTCTCTTACCTATCTCAGTCACTTGATACTTAAGCTTTCTCATATTCCACTTTGCTGGGCCTTAAATGTTTGTGTGTGTTTTTCTTAGTTTAGATTCTTGACTTTTGAAAGCAGGTAGAATTTTTTATAATTATGCTTTTATATAATTTTATATAATGCTTTTATAATTTTGGAAACTAACAGTATTGATGTTTAAGCACACCCTTTCTGTTATGGGATCTATCATGGATCTAGAGATTGGAGAGCCATCTAGTCATATCCACTCGTTTTACAAATGAGGAATCTGACTTCTCGGACAATTAAATTACTTGCTGAAGATAACACAGTAAACATCAGAAGAATTTGAACCCAGGTTCTCTGACTCCAGAGCCAGCGTTCTTTGCATTGTATACGATGCTGCATCCACTGTTAGTTTTTTTCCATCATAATCTAGTTAATACTCTTATTGATTTTCTCTTTTTGAAACATCTTGTAGGTGTCCATGTATGGAATTTAAGTATCTACTACTATTATGAATTTTTAGTGTCCTTGCTGTACTGTTATAGCTAGACTTGAAAATTATATGAGAGGGTATGTGTGTGTGTTGAGGGCGAGCACCCCAAATTCTTTTTCTCTAGAGTTTAGTCTAGTCCTTTTCATAGACTCACCTAAAAAATAAATTTGATTTTAAAAATAAGTTTTGATATCCTCTGAGACCTGATTCTCTAATTTTTTTCGGAACAAGTATAACCTCAAATTTTCTGTAGCCTAGGATGCAGGAATAAATAGGAAACTTAATAAATTCAAATGAGGTAGAAAATCAGGTCCCAAATTTGCCATAGACCACAGCTTTTGATACTGGGGGCCCTCAGTGAATAATTCGAGATAGTGAAACTTTCTTCGTTCAAGCTTCAATATAGTCACAGAAACTTATGATAACATTTTTAGATGGGCTTTACATTAATTTTTGAATGGAAAACTTAAACTTTTTGTGCAGTTTTTTCTTTTTTTCTTATTTTATTCTGAGCTTAAAACAAGCATTTTCATAACATAGTATAATAGGAAAAAAAGATGATTGTACATGAAACTGCAAATCTATTATGTACAACTTGCTGTTCTTTTACATATATGATAAAGTTATCTTGTAACTTTTTTCCTTTCTTTCCTACCTCCCACCCCCGCCCTAGAGATGGCTGTCATTAGGCACAAAGATGTTTATATGTAAAACCATTTTATACATACGTCTGTTTATCACTTCTTTTTCTGGATTCAGATAGTGTTTTCCTTCATATGTCCTTTGTAGATAATTTGGGTATTTATGATAGTCAAAATGATTTATTCACTCAAAGTCCTTCTTAAAATAATATTGTTACTGTATACAACTTTCTCTTGGTTCTGCTCATTTTGCACTTCATTACTTTATGCAAGTCTATCCATGTTTTTCTAAAATCATTGAGCTCATCATTTCTTACAGCCAGTAGTATTCCATTACAATCATATACCACAGTTTGTTCAGCCATTCCCAATTGATGGGCATTCTCACAATTTTCAGTACTTTGGCAACATAGATAGCTGCTATAAATATTTTAGAAAATGTAGGTTCTTTTCCTTTTTCCCTAATCATCTTGGGAAACAAACCTAGCCGTAGTATTGCTGGGTCAAGGGGTATAGGAAGTTTAATAACTCTGTGGTCATAATTCCAGCTTGCTCTCCAAAATGGTTGGATCAGTTCACAGTTCCACCAACAATGAATTAAGGTCCCAATTTTTCCACATCACCTCTAACATTTGTCGCAGTCCCTTTCAATCATATTAGCCAATCTGGTAGGTGTAAAATGATATCTTAAGGTTGTTTTAATTTTCATTTCTCTAATCAGTAATGATTTAGAACATTATATGACTATAAATTATTTTGATTTCTTCATTGGAAAACTGCCTATTTATATACATTGACCATTTATCAATTGGGAAATGACTCATTCTTATACGTTTGACAAAGTTCTTTATATTTGAGATATGAGACCTTTATCTGAGCAACTGTCTATAAATTTTTTTTTCCCAATTTTCTACTTTCCTTCTGATCTTGGCTGCATTTGTTTTATTTGTACAAAACCTTTTTAATTTAAAGTAATAAAAATTATCTATTTTCCACCTCATACTGCACTCTATCTCTTGTTTATTCATAAATTGTTCGCCTATCCATAAGTCTGTGTTCTTATATATATATTCATATATTGTGTCCTTCAAATTTTCTTGTACTTTCTCTCTATATCTATGTCATGTATCCATTTTGATCTTATCTTGGTAAATGTTGTAAGATATTGGTCTATGCCCAATTTCTGCCATGCTGCTTTCCAGTTTTCCCAACAATTTTTACCAAATTAATTCTTGTCCCCAAAACTTAAGTCTTTATACTTGTCAAATACAAGGTTACTATATTTATTTGCTGCTGTAAATTGTATGTCTACTCTGTTCTTATGACCTACCTTTCTATTTCTTAGCCTCTAACCAATAGTTTTGATGATTACTGCCTTATAATATAGTTTAAGATCTGGTACCACTATACTACCTTTCTTTACTTTTTTTTTTCATTAGTTCCTTTGATATTCTTGACTTTTTGTTCTTCCAAATGAATTTTGTTATTTTTTTTTTATTTAGCGAAGTAATTTTTTGGGAATTTTAATTGGGATGAGATTGGATATTTAAATTACTTTAGGCAAAATTGTCATTTTTATTGTATTGGCCCTACCTACCCATGAACAATTAATATTTCTCCAATTATTTAAAATTGATTTTATTTGTATTAAAAGTTTTTTTAATAATTTTGTACATATAGTTTCTGGGTTTGTTTTGGTAGGTGTACTCCTAGGTATTTTATACTGTCTAGAGTTATTTTAAATGGGGTATCTCTTACTGTCTCTTCTTGAATGGTTTTGTTTTTTGATATTAAAAAAAATTGCAGGGACAGCTAGGTGGCGCAGTGGATAGAGCACCAGCCTTGGATTCTGGAGGACCTGAGTTCAAATCCAGCCTCAGACACATAACACTTACTAGCTGTGTGACCCTGGGCAACTCAGTAACCCCATTGCCTAGGCAAAAAACAAACAAAAAAGAAATTGCCATGGTATTTACTATTTAGTAATAGACTTTTCCTCCCCTCCCTTCCCCCCAAAAAAAGTAAACATACAACATATAAAACATAGTTGTAATTATCCTATGATATATTTATATTTGATAGAATCCCAAAATGAAGCTAGGGCACTTCATGTTTAAGGATTAGTTAAAATGGATATACATCTTCAAACATTGACTATCCTCCTAATTGTATGGTTGATATACGGTGTCCCAAAAGTCTTAGTGCAGTGTTAAGCTATTATATAGTTTATGCTGAAACATTTGGAACACCCTGTTTTTGCTATTTGCATGATTTTTTTTTTGAGAGGAGGAACTTTATTAAGGCTTATATAGCTTTCTCTAATTGTTCATAAGAATATATCCTCAGTTAATGACAGTGAAGTATATGTGTTTTGAGAGAGCATACCAAATAATTTTTCTTATAATACTCATTGTGAGATGATAAAAATAACCTTTCTTTTTTAAAAAAACAACAAAAAAATGCCATTATTATAATATAAGGAACGTGGCTCTGAGTCATTCTTTTGAATAAGTTTAATAATGTTCTTTGTAAGGTAGCTGTTGCCACTTTTACCTGGATTTGAAGATATTAAAAGAGACTTTGGTCCAGGGATTCCTAACTATTTTTATGTCATGGATCCCTTTGTCAGCCTGAAGTCCATGAGTCTCTCCTCACAATAATGTTTTTAAATGCATAAAATGAAATATGTAGGATTACAAAGGGGAACAATTATATTAAAATAGTTATCAAAATACGTTTTTTAAAAAAGTTCATGGACTCCATGTTAAGAACCCCCACACTAGTTTCTGAAACCTAGTCCACAAAAGCAGGAGCAAAGTTCTTATTAGCTGACTGGGTTGCCATCAATTCATGATTGTCCCTTGTAGGATACAACAAGAGGAAAAGAGAAACTTTACTTTTGTAAAGAAAAGAAGGGTTATTGTAGTAAGATCAGTGAAGTCATCAGGTTTTATGAAATAATTAATTCTTGATCTATTCCTAGTATACTGTAATATACCATTTCATTACCACCAATCACTGTAATTGATTTTAAGGCTTTTAGGAATTGCTGTTATCATGTTAGGACTAAACTAAGTGAATTACATTAGACTCTGTAAATTATGTTTAATAACCTAACTACTAAGAACAATTATTATTTATGGTGTGTTCTATTCTTAAGTTTTACAATAGTGAATCCATTTTTAAAAAATCTCTGATATATGGAGTAATAGCACTAAAATTAGTTTTAACACAGTATTATATTAATTTGTTTTAATTTGAACCCTAGTGTTCCAAAGATTCCATAATTAGAAAAACATTTGTGATAATTACAATAACTACTATTTTTATAACACTTGAAAGTTTGTCGTAGGCTGTTTTTAAGATATTAGCTATGACATTCTAATAGGAAAATTTCATGCCAGAGTTTTGAATTTGTCATACTGTTAAAAGAATTCATCCTTAAAGTTGTGGCAAGGAAGATACGAAAATAATGAATTATACTTATTTTTGTATTTCTCTAGGCAAATAGATTCTTAAAAACTGCCTAAGAATGAAAATATGAAAAGAACTTAATTTTCTGATTTAAAATTCAATTTTATAAATTTTTATTAATACAAGGTATATTTATATTACTGTAATTAAAGCAGAAGAAACCTTTATTTTATACTTCTGTTCCAAGAGGCAAAAATGCAGCACAGCCTAGTTTATGTATTTGTATAACAGCCGAGAGACAGACAGACAGACAGACAGACATGCATTAACAGAGAAACAAATTCATATGAGAAAACTTCATGGGAGTTAAGAAAATTTTTTTCTTTAACATATAGCATCAATTTCAGAATTCTAAATGTTAATTTTATGTATTTTTGGCTGTAATGCCCAAATGTAGAGGAAAGAATTCCTTGTTGCAATAGTTGTGATAAAGATTGTTTCAAATACTGTAAAAATTGATTCAAGACTTGCTTAATATCTTCAAAGGCATGACTAAAGTGAAAGTTGGAAAAGAAGATTCATCATCCACTGAATTTGTAGAAAAAAGGAGAGCAGCCCTTGAGAGGTAATACGCTACTTTATATGTTTTCTTCATTATTTCAGTAGTCTAGATCTAATCTCATTGCAGTGTTTATAATGAAACAAGTGTTTCTAAGTTAAACCTGATATCGTTGTCCACATAATAATGACTAGAGCCAAAGATTATGTGTGATATTATATAAACATATATTAAAAATGAAGTCATTGGAAGTTGAAGATGCTCCTGAGCCATGCAGAATAAGAGAAATAAGAGACATCTGCAGTTTTTTTCAAAAGGAAGAATTCAAAGTTAGATGAAGTTTTGTTGATTCTGATGGAACACATGAAAACTTGGCAAAAGAATTTGGCATCATTCCTTTAACATTATATGTGTTATTACGTCTGTACTATTTGTGGGTATGAAAGTTTAATTGAGCATTGTTAATCTGAACAAAAAATGTTGCTTTTAAATTACTAATAGATATTATGTTTACTTTGGATAGTATGCAAAAATGATAGAATTTTGATACCCTTCCTCGAAGTTTGTTGTAATGGGGTTTGATCTTTGTTTTTAAACTGTTCATCTGTCAGTGATTCAATTTAATAAGCAGTACTGCATTATAATAATAGAATTCAATACCTAAAGATTGATAAATGGTTCCTCCCTAACTTAAAAAAATCTGACATATCTTAAAGAGATGAATAGTCAACCTCTACTATGGAGGGAAAGGGAGAAGTGGATGAAGTGTGTTCTCTGTGCTAATTCACTCCCTTCTTACTATACCAAGGGGTTCATTTTTCTAAATATACAAATGTATGCATATGTAGATACATATGGATATATACATATATATGTTTGATCCATAATGTAGTTGAAAAAGGACTTCTAGTGTTTACGCGCGCACGTGTGCACACACACACACACACACACCCACACACACCCCTAGGAATATAGGACCAAGAAATGAAGTAGCTAACACCAGAGATGGGGGTAGGTCCTCTATCTCGACTACTGGTGTTTTCAGGCTAGAAGCTGAAAACTGGTAACACTGCATTTGACTTAAGCAAGGATCAGAGCTTGGAATTGGGGTTAGGAAATAGAGCAGGGTACTTTAGTGATAGTAATAATGGTGTCCTACCCATTCCCCCTTGAGGACCTGTCAGGAATAGGATCATTGGTGTAGTAAGGAGGGAGAATTGATCAGAAGAAACCTTGTCAATTGATTTTCTTTCAACCCATTTAATGAAATCAAGGAACATAAACAGCGGACAACAGAGACAACAGTATTAAGGTCTTAAAGTGTGAAGACACAGTTGTACTTTGTCATCCCTTTAAAAAGTGTGAAGATGAATGCTTGATGAAATTAAAGGGTTTGCACTGGGTAACTGAAGAGTTAATTGCACCCTGATGTACCCTTAAAAGCAAGACACGTTCTATAATGAGTCAATTGAGGTAAGAGACAGCTCTAAGGACTGTGACCCCTGATAGCAGATGAGGAAGTCAGCAGTGGAAGATGAATCCATCCTTTTGAGACAGAATAGTTCCTTATCTCTCAGGAATAGGGAGAGAGAGGATTGCTCTGTCCTTCACTACTTCATCCTCTCTTCCTCACCTGCCAATACCCTTGGCCTTAGAGTCTTGCAATGGAGTTATTGATATAGTAGGACACCTAA
The DNA here is from genome assembly GCF_900497805.2 of Vombatus ursinus. Taxonomy (NCBI): domain Eukaryota; kingdom Metazoa; phylum Chordata; class Mammalia; order Diprotodontia; family Vombatidae; genus Vombatus; species Vombatus ursinus. The sequence goes on from NW_020954585.1 coordinate 33,615,134, forward strand.
AACCCAGGAGGGAGAAGACAGCCAAGAGCTGATGTAGGAAAAGATTTTGAACGATCTCTGTGAGTCAAGAAGAGAGCCAGCTCTGGCCATTGCAGGGTTATGCTACAGAGAAAAATAGACCCAAGAAGTCTGATTGAGCAATGGGCCCAGCAGAGATGCTGCACCCCAGGGGTACAGCATGCAAATACAGTGAGAAGGAAAAGGACACTGGGGCCCTGCAGTGCTAGAGGTCTTAGTCACCTTGGTCTGTGTGTCCCCTGAGTATGTACCTCAGTAATAATATACTGCAATGTTATAGATAAACACACCAGTTAGGGGTTGAACTATAGTTTTAGGAATATAGTCCCAAAGTACCTTGAACCTGGGATAGTTGCCTTCCTATAGACCTAGCCTATATGTGTGAGTTGTTGAGTAGCCCAGAGGAAGCAGTTACCCCAAAATCCAAAGTTTTCTGTTGGTTTACATTCCCAAAATTATAGCCCAACAATACTTTCCATTAATAACCAGTAAACACAACTCAAAGCAAAAGTATTTATTTACTGAGATGCCAGCATAAAAACATTGCCCCATAAGCCTGGAGCACACTCTCCTACAGTTTACACACAGTGTCATGGGAAGGGAGAGCACACAATCTGGATATACTAGTAGAGGGGCACGTTAGGGAAGACACATGGCCAAGGCAACTCACACCTCTAGTACTGCAAGGACCTTTGCTCCTTAAAGCTGGCTAACTGCTGGATGTTGTGTCTTCTACTGGATGGGTAGTTTCACTGAAAGATTCAGTGGCTGATGGAGGGACCATGAAGCAATTCCCTTCTCCTTAACCCTGAGGGGTAAGGAACTATGCTGTCTCAAGGACTAGGTTCTTCCATTGCTGACTCTCTTCAGGTTTTCTTCTGCCTCAACTGACTCCATATAGAGTATGTCTTGTTTTGTTTGGTTTTTTTTGTTTGGTTTTTTAAGGACCATCCAGCGTGCAGCAAATATTTTGGCCAGCCAGTGTCTAGCCATCTTCTTTTTCCATCAAGCTGGACATAAAACCTTCATACTTCATAAATGGGTAGCAGAGTATAACTGCATCTTTACATGAAGTTTAACAACTTAATACCTAACATCATTATCATCTTAGATTTAGACTTATGTAGTCCAGCTCCCTCATTTTACAGACTGAAGCCCAGGGATATTAAGTGACTTGCCCAAGGTCACAGAAGTGGTAAGTTGTTGTCTGTATTACCTGTCTCTTACGTTCCTTGATTTTATCAACTTGGCTGAGGGGGAAAGCAGGCTAACAGGTATCTGCTGATCAACTCCCTATGGTGCCTCTCCCCTTCATCCCAAATTTAGAGCTGAAAGAAACCACAGATGTCAACTAGTTCAAGCCCCTCATTTTAAAGATGAGGAAACTGAGGTTCAGAAAGATTCAGTGACTTGCCAAGGGTCACATGAAAAGTAAGCATCAAGGTTGAAATCTGTACCATGATCCTGGATATATCTTGCTGTCTTCAGTCCTCCTTATTGGGGGTTGGTACAAAGATCAGCTCCCGAGTGGACTAGGCTCAAGCCGGAATCCAACAGACTGGCGGGGAAGAAGAGAGGATCCAGCAGTTGTTGTAGGTCAGGAAGTTACAGGAGAGAAACAGGTAGAGAGGGGCAAAAAATAGTTGTAGATGGAAAGAAGGAAGGGTAGGCAGTAAAATCATTCTGATTTCTTTCCTCCCACATTGGAACTATTTTAAAATTTAAAACATTCTACAGCCACTGCTAATATAAACAATCTGATTATCCTAACTCTTCACTTAAAGGAAACATTTTATTTAGTTTCTCCATGTGAAAAGAAATTGAAAAATATGATAGATGCATAGTGAGACTTGGAATTAAATGAGGGCTTTGAATAATTAATTACCCTCCCAACCTGGCACTTTCACACTTTCTCAAGACCAAAACCGTGTATTTCCCAATTTAAGTAAAATAATCTTTTAATAGGCTTTAAAAACTGAGATTATTAGGTCATAAAGCTGAAGACCTCTTTAAAAAAAGAATTGATACTGTTTTTATTACTTCTTTTCTTTGTCTTCCTAATCAAATAGAAAAAGAGAATATGAAAATGAAAAACAGTCAAAAAAAGAAAATAGCTAATGCATCTAGAGGGGAAAAAAGTGGGAATGCAAAAGGAACTTAAAAATAAATACAGAGCATAGAAAAAAGGTAAATTTGGTGTGGAGTATAAAAAGTAGTGCAAAGAACAAATACTTTTAAACTTCAAAAATGAAATCGCATGCTTTTGATTGTCATATTTAATCACCATGTTTTATAATGAATGTTAAATTTCACTTACAAATGAAGATCCAGATAATTATGATCATATAGTTCTGTCAACATTCTTGATTCATATTGATTAAGTTCAACTTTTAAGAGAATTTCATAGCATGAAAATCATGATTTAGTAATTTACTAATAGGAAAGTCTTAAATGATTACTCTAGTGCAGAAAGTATAGCATGTGTATTGTGTTTAGTGTTTGTTGTATAGCAAGAGGTAATGAGTTTTAAAATACAGCAAGAAGAATTTAAGTTAGCATTAGAATGAACTTTCTGGTTCTGAATTATGAGAAAGGTCATAGTTTAATCATAATCTTCCATTCTGAAAGCAAGGGAATGACCTCTTGAGAGACTCTTCTAGACCTATATTCAGTGATTGCATTTGAGCTATTTTAGATGGCGTGCTTGATAAGTAACTTAATGAAGATTTATTGTACCAAGGACATATAATTTGAATCTGTTGCCTTCTTTCCTGAATTGACAACATAGCATAGTGCTTATTATACCTTCATGCAGAGTGAAGCAATGAGGATAGTTTTAAGGAAATATTGATAGTTGGCCTGGCTGTTTTGTGAGGACAGTTTCCTCACTTAGTCTTTGTTAAATGCTATGCCAGTGAAATTCTCAGTGGAGAAAAGAGAGAAAATGAGACAGAAGGAACAGGGTAATGTGAAGAGGATGTTCATTTAATATTAAAGAAAATAAGCAAAGAAAACAGAGCGAGGCCTGTAGTTTGTTCACCTTACCTACCAATCTCCTTTTCCCTCTATTCCTAATTATTTCACTGTATATTTGCTACTTTAGTGGGTAAAGTAAAGAAAGAAAAAATTAAGGGAGAGGTGAGAGGCAACTTGATGGTGTATTGGACAATGCACAGGTTTGGGAACTAACAAACCTAGATTCTCTGCCATTAATGAGCTATGTGACCTCAGGGAAATTGTTTCACCTCTCTAACCCTTAGTTTCCTGATCTGTAAAATGAGATTAGATTAGATATTTTGTTGGGTCCTTGCAAACTCTCAAGTTCTCTTAATCAAATTTGAAAGATGAGGGATTTTGAGGGAAAGAAAAAAAAACTTATAAGAAAACCTATTTTCATTGCTAATATTAGCAGAATTTTATAGGATATTACAATTTTCTAGCATATCAATTGATAAAAACAAAGTTGCAGCGCTTTTAAAGGGTAAATTATATTTGCATGAGATCCACTGTAAGCAGTAAGTTGAAGTTCTTCCAGTGTGCATCATTTAATGGTAAAATGGTAACTCCCCCTCCCCCCCAAAATACAAATTCTTACTGTGGGAAAAAAAGTTCACATCATGCCTTTTGATGTTTGCTTTGTGACTGCAGGCAAATAATTTAGCCTCTCTGACCCAGGCAGTTTTAAGACATACAGACAAATTGCTGATCTTCATGGGTGGAATGAATTCTAAATTGGAAATTTCCTCGAGTGATGAAATCACAGGCTTTAGCCTCCCCACCATCCACCACCCAAATGCATATATAGTGTCTAATTTGGTTAATCTAGAAGACTAACTTGAGTTAAGGAATAAATAGTTATATACAGTGTTAAAAACTAGAGAACAATAAAATAGAGTGGTTGATTCACTTATACCTGGCCTGGAATCCAGGTCTTTCCTAGGGTGTGGGTCATTAAGGATTTCTTTTGGATTTTCTTGAAGGAATTTGTAATTTACAAGACTAGTGCTCTTTTGTTAATATTTCAGTTATTCTTACATGACTTTCCAGTGTAAATGAAGGTATATAGTGTAGTTTATTTCATATTATAGATATGCTTATAAAAAAGTTAAAAATATATCTATATTATTCCCAAAATATTGTCCACCATATATATATAATAAAATTGAATTGTACTAGAGGACCAAATGTGACAAAAATACAGAATCTCAGAATTGGAAAGGACCTTCAAAGCCATTTAATCCTATCCATACTTGAATAAGAAACTCAGCTATACCACATATCCTATAAGTGGTCATTTACCATTTTCTCAAATACCTTTAGTGAAGGGGCAGCTAGGTGGCGCAGTGGATAGAGCTCCGGCCTTGGAGTCAGAAGGACCTGAGTTCAAATCCAGCCTTAGATACCTGACACTTGCTAGCTGTGTGATCTTGGACAAGTCACTTAACCCCATTTCCTAGCCCCCTCTCCAAAAAAATCCTTTATTGAAATGGGAACCCTCTGCCTCCAGAAGGCAGCCCGTTCTATTTTGAATAGCTCCATTTGTTAGGAAGTTTTCCTTTTTTATCAAGTCTCAATTGGCCTTTGTAACTCTCATCCATTCTTCCTGGTTCTGTCCTCTGAGACTTAGCAAAGCAAATCATCTTCCACATGACAGCCCTTCAAAGACAACTGTCGTTCCTCCCCAAATCTGTTTTCTGAGCTAAACATCCCCAGTTCCTTCCGTTGACCTTAGTAAAAATGAAAATCAAATGTTTGATTTTTAAAATTTGAACCTCTGAAAATTTTTCCTCTCATTTGGGTAATATTGCTGAGAACAGAAATCTCAAGAAATAACCTTACAAGTATATTAGTATTTTTTCTAAGTCTTTTCACTGAATTAAGTTAGTTTCTTGGCTCACCAGAAACCTAGCATAAGGTATAAAGTGATACTTTGGATCATAGCATCCAAGAGAGAAGGGACTTCAGAGATCATCTGGTTAAGGGATGACTAAACTCTTCAAATCTTAAAATTGTACATCCCTATCAAATATTTTTGCATATGTATGCTTAATGTATTCATATTTATTTTTATGTATATGTATTGCTATGCAAATATGTTATTTACATTATAAAGTATGCACAAAACTAATAAGCAAAAGAGATAAAGATGAAATAAGTAGTATTTTGTGAATAATTTTTATTTTCATAATGATACTAAAATATCCTTATTTTGCCCTGGGTGAAGTAGGGTATTTAAAAGGTTCACTGCCACTGCAGTTGCAGAGGCTATAGTTGGAGAAGAGGAAGGAGGACAGGGAAATGTGGGGCCAAGGGCCAGGTGGAGATGACTAGCCAACAGCCTGTCTGCCTGCCTGAGAAGCAGTGCAGGCAGTGAATGTCCAGCCCACCTGCAGTGGACACTTGGGGAAGGAGTGACATAGGCACAGGAGGACTGTAGGCACACTGAAAGCTATGCTATTCTCTTTAGTTTTAATGTCTCCTTTGCATACTCCACTTTAAAGACCACTGATGTAGCATAATTCCTTAACTTTACATAAAATATTAGTACCACTGAGAACAACAGAGCTTAATCCTAGGTCTTCTGACTAGGAAACAGCTCTTTCAGCTGCATCATGTTGCCTATATCACTATTTTACTTCATATTCTTGGACAAACCACTTAACCACAGTACGGGGGAAGGATGGATGAATGTGAGCCAGAATGAATCCAGGTTGCTACTTTCTGCCTTATGTGGCCTTGGGCAAGTTTCTTAACCCTTCAGAAGCTCACTTTTTTTTTGAGAGGGTGTAGGGGTGCATGTAATTAAAGTTTTGGACTAGATTGCCCTTAAGGTTGTGCAGAGACCTAATTCCATAATCATAAAATTAAATGAAATAATGGCTGGTCCTCCTTTTTGTTTTGTTGTTGTTGTTTCCCCTGTGTAGAATTGAGAAAGAGGGAGGTATGGTATTAAAAAAAAAGATGGTGTAAATACTTAAAATCAAGTTGAATGTAGAATGATAGTATGCTTTTGTTTTTACCTATTTTTATTCTCCAGGTAAAATATTTTAACAGTTTTTGTCCTGAAATAGAATCCCAATATTTTTAACCTAGGTATCTTCAACGTACAGTGAAACATCCAACATTGCTTCAAGATCCTGATTTAAGGCAGTTCCTAGAAAGTTCTGAGGTGCTATTTCTTTTTATTTAATTTTGGGGTTTTATCATTTTATTTCCTCCAACGTGACATGTCTAAAATAGAATTTTACTAATTGTGCAAAATTGTAACAAAATTTAGTTTGTTAAATTAACTAGATTTCTAACAGACTATCTGTTTTAACAGAAATATTTTGAAATAATTTCTTGAAAACAAAGCTAACATTTAAATAGTAATCTAAATATTCTTGCCTTTTAAAAATAGACTAGGTCGGGGCAGCTAGGTAGCGCAGTGGATAGAGCACCGGCCCTGGATTCAGGAGGACCTGAACCTGAGTTCAAATGCGGCCTCAGACACATAACACTTACTAGCTGTGTGACCCTGGGCAAGTCACTTAACCCCGTTGCCTAAACCAAAAAACAAAACAAAAGAAAAATAGACTGAGTTGTTGATTAAGTACATTGTTGGAAATTTATATAAAATTATATATCATTTATGCAAAAATGTTTTTTGTGAAAAGCACTGGATGAAAATTTTAATATTAGGGTAAGAAATGTCAACTTTCTTACCTCCCTTTTCTGTATTTGAGGGATTTTGAAGTTCTGTAGACACATATCTGATATTTCAAACTCAACAGAGTTCTAGCCAAAATATTGCCTGATTTAGAATCTCAGATTTGAAAACTAGTAGTAAGAAATTAATCCTTACTTTGCGAATATAAATCCTAACCTAAAGAAAAAAATTTTACTCCCCCTTTCTTTATTAACAGCCTATCCCTGCTAGCAAACAGGTGGCTAGTGTTAGGGTACTTGGCAATTTCTTAATATTGTTTGACAAATAGGGTGTTTGTTCCATCTAAATGTAAAGATGCTGAAGAAAAGCAAATGTAAAGTCCATTTTTTAAGTTTTCCTTTGAGAATGTACAAGTAGTATATTTGAGAAATGAGGTCCTGCTATATTGAAATGTATGAGAGTGAAGAAAACACGACATCCCTTTTTATTTTTTTTTTTCAGTCCCTCTTGTGCCCAGTTAAACCTCCAGGCTTTTAACCGGTTTGTTTGCCCTTATTTGTCATTCAATTCCAGCTGCCGAGAGCAGTTAATACTCAGGCTCTGAGTGGAGCAGGAATATTGAGGATGGTGAACAAGGCTGCCGACGCTGTCAACAAAATGACAATCAAGATGAATGAATCGGATGCAGTAAGAGCTGATTTTTCGACTTGAATAATGAGATGAATTAATGAGCCTCAACAATTGCATTTTAAAGCTGTAGAAGTAGAAAATAGGATATTAATTTGCTTATTGAGTTTAGTTCTCAGCTACATCAGTTGGCCACCATGGCTATACATAGCTAATTTGTTGCTTTAAAACAGAGAGTATATCTTGCTATTGGTAAGCCAATTTATAGTGGTTTGTTCTTGCTAAATTAACTCCATTTTTCATTTTTTCCTAGTGGTTTGAGGAAAAGCAGCAGCAATTTGAGAATCTGGATCAGCAACTTAGGAAACTTCACGCCAGTGTTGAAGCCTTGGTCTGTCACAGAAAAGGTTGGTTTTATTCTTTTGTGAGTTTGGGACACTTAGGCTAACATAAAGTAGTTTATTAAATTAAAGGGATTATAATGTTCTAGAAAGACAACTTTAAATGTCAAATAGTAGTTGAAGGATACTCTTGTTTATTTCAGCTTATTTGTTCCTATCTGAATCTGATTTGCAATTGCAGAGTTTAGAAGTAGATTAATAATTACAATAATAACTAAAATTTATATAGGGCCTCTTATAAGCCAGGTACTGTGCTAAGTGCTACAAATATTATTTTATTTGATCCTCACAACAACCCTGGGAGGCAGATGCTAATATTATCCCTATTTTGCAGATGAGGAAACTGAGGTAAAAAGGTTAAGTAACTTGTCCAGTGTCACAGTGTCAGAGGCTAAATTTGAACTCATATCTTGACAGCAGAACCCATACTTTATTCACTGCGCTGCGCCATTATAAGTTACTAAAGCCTTAAAAGGGCTTTTGTAATAGAAATAAAATTATTCTATATTTCCAAATTGGAATATGTGTAAATGGCGTAGATTTTAGTTAATTTACATCATAAGAAAGCATTAAGATTTTTTTAAAATGTCCTTTAAAAAATATTTGCATTTGATTTGCATTTCTTTAACTAGTAGTGTAAACTTAAAAGTAAAGTATTTTATTCTTACTTTGAAAGAATTGGAAAACTGTAGCACTTCCTTGAGGTTCCACAGTAAAACTTTTGTGTATGTGTATACATACATACATATAGAGAGAGATTTTTATATTTTAGTCCTTTTAAGAGAAAAGGCTAGTTTTTTAAACAAAATTATATTTATCATAATACTTAGCAAATAATTCCCATGTGTCATTTTAATTAAAACATTAACAACTATACTAATGTGTAAATTTTTCATTTATTGAAGATAATTTTTAAGTAGCAATTACTATTCTCCTATCCTTTTGTGAAATAGGCCTTATAGAGCTTTAACAGAGGATTCGAATATAAAGTAACTAAGACTTCCAGCATATATAGTTGTCAGTGACCATTTCTGAAATACAAACAAAATATTTATTTTCCTTTTCTTAAACACTTTAAGGATCTCCATTTAGCTTTATCTAGATCCTTTGCTAAAGTTTCAATATAATTTGACTACCTCATTTTGAGTTTTGTTGAGCATCAAAGGAAGGAAAAGGAGATTTTTAATATTTCTACAGTTTTCACTTCTTTATTTGAATAGCTATTGAATTGTCCTTTTGAATTTTCTTTTCTTTGAATAGCTGTTTCACTAAGACCTATAAGCACTTGGTGATGAATAAGTTTGCAGGTTAGAGATTATGTGCTCCATTTATATGTTATACTTCTTAATGGCACATTCATTAATGTAATGGAAAAGCTTAAGATAATCTCCAGTCTACTACTCTCCTTCCTTAAAGATTTTGATACTTAATTATTTAAACCAGGGGTGGGGAACCTGAGGCCTTGAGGCCACATGTGGCCTTCTAGGTCCTTGGGTGCAGCCTTATGACTGAGTCCAAGTTTTACAGAACAAATCACTTTATTAAGGGGATTTGTTCTGTGAAGTTTGGATTCAGTCAGAGGGCTTCACTTGAGGACCTTAGAGGGCCACATGTGTCCTCAAGGCCACAGGTTCCCCACCCTTGATTTAAATATCGATTAGCCTCTGGAAATATAGACAGTGATGTCTCTCACTTGCTGCCAGGAGTTTTCTCTGAGTGTCTAGCATATTATGCCTAATGCTGTTTAATGTTTAATTGTTTCATACTCTTTTTCATGATGATTACTAACATGACGGCACATAAAGACACAAGTAAGAAACTGGACACTTGTATTAATTTGTTTTTCTTTCTAATGTACAGTAAAAGTTGTTACATTTCTTTTTCAGAACTTTCAGCCAACACAGCTGCCTTTGCCAAAAGTGCTGCCATGTTAGGTAATTCTGAGGATCATACTGCTTTATCTAGAGCTTTGTCTCAGCTTGCTGAGGTGGAAGAGAAGATAGACCAGTTACATCAGGAACAAGCCTTTGCTGACTTTTATGTGTTTTCAGAACTACTTAGTGACTACATTCGTCTTATTGCCGCAGTAAAAGTAAGCTACATTTTCCCTATTTTGACTCTTCCCTGTTCCCTCCCCCACTCCTCACTTTTCCCCTATTATGAACAGAAGAGTATTTATATTGGGAAAATTTCAGTTTCTTTTATATATTTGTTTTTTTAGAAGCATGCATATAGATGTACAGGTATATATGTATGGGTGTGTGTGTGTGTGTGTGTGTGTGTGTATGTGTGTACACATAGATAAGTACAAATAACCACAAATTATATCATGAGGATTGGAATTTCTTGATCTGACAAGCTATTTGGCTTTGACAATGAAGTAAAGTATTGACATTTCTAATAACTAAAAGGGATGCCAAATAAAGTCAAATATTGTACATGTATATTAAAGATAAAAGTTTAGAGCTAAATAATGTTAATGTTAGCCAATTAATTTAAATATTATCCAAAATGTTATGGGAAAATATCTGCTTCAGATATTTTAAAGATAATATACAAAGTTTTACAAGATTAGATACATAGACCAATATTATAGGCATCAGGAAAACCTTTTTGGAGAAAATGGCATTTGCATTGGATCTTCTAGGATTTCAAAATCACACATCAACAGAGATTGGAGAGAGCATCCTAAAGAAGAAAAAAGAAGACGAGTAAAGATTGAGGGGAAGTGCAGCTTATCTTCAATGAACAGTCCAGTTTAGCTAGAACATGGAATATGTGGAGAGGAGATACAAATGAAAAGCCTAATTATTAAAATGTTTACAAATGTTGTATCATCTACTGTAATCAAGCTGAAATCTCAAGACTGTGGAACTCTACTTCTGTGGATCTATGATCACATCTAAATAGATATTCCACCCCTGCCTTCAACAATGCAGATTGACACTCATCCGTGCTTTTTTATTCTGTGCCATTCCTGTCCTTGTCTTTCCACAAATCATTCATTAAAGATCTGTCAGTAAAAAGGATCTACAAGCTAGCGTCCTTCCTCTAGTTCCTTTAATATATTATAGATACCAATATAGTACTTGAGCCAGCTCTCTGTTATCTTTTGCTTTTAACACATGACTAGCCAATCTCATTTTCTGGTTATAAATTTAGAGATCCGTGGTTCCTCCCATTAGTTCTAATTCTTTATATCATGCCTAATGTGAAAAAATGTTTAATATGAAGGTATAAGTCGAGTCTCAGATTGCACACTGTTTTGGGGAGGGAGCAGGAGAGGAAGGGGAAAAAAATTTAAAACTCAAAATCTTATGGAAGAGAATGTTGAAAACTAAAAGTAAATAAAAAAATAAATTTAGAGATCATCTAATCCAACTCCCCTCATCCCCTCTATATTCTACAAATAAAGAAACTACGACTTAAAGAGATTTAGTGACTTTTACGTGCTCATACAGGTTAAATGACAGAGCGAGTATTGGAACTGAATCTCAGAGAGATGATCTGCATTCTCCTCTGTACCACGCCAACTTCTTTTAGAGGATCATAGATTTAAACCTTGAAGAAACCTCAAAGGCTGTGTAGTCCAACTCTTTCATTTAAAGACAAGCAAACTAAGACTCAGGGGTGTTAAATGACTTACCTAAGGTCACAGTAAGTGTGAGGGGTAGAATTTGGACTCGGGTTCTCTGATTCCAGAGCCAGTGTGCTTTCCACTGTACAGTTTTGCCTGTGATGACCTCGATGATTTAAGTACTTGTCACACACAAATCATCATTGTTAATATACTACAGCCTACTTATAGCTGTCATTTTTCCCCTCATTACTCTTTAGTTACCTGTAATTGTGATTTTTCCAAAATTGTGTTATTCCTTGATTCATAGCCAGAAAGCTTGACCAGGAGAATATTGTTACTAAAAAGTTGGACCTTTTGGGCAGGGTGTAGCCTAGGATCATTGAAAATGCTAAGTAGGACTTGTGAGTTATGAAAACACCAAGATAGTGGACTAGGCACCTTCCCCAATCCCTACTAACTCTCAAGGGCCTCTTCTCCCTCCACTCCCCACCCCCCAATAAGAATTATATGCCAGACAGAGAGCAGTTACAGCTAAATCCATCAGACAAAAAAGGGAAAACCACACCCAGCAAAATAAAACTTTGTTAACACAAAAATTGACAGTACTTACAAAGTACCTTTTGCCTGCCAGCCTTTACATTACCAATAGGGATATATAACCAACCTGTGGGTTTTTGCCTGAGGCCCATGTTGGAAATGCCTCCTGTTTCAGAGATTTTGCAAACAAACCTTGCTCCTCTGTTCATCCCCAACCCCATAACAAATGACAATCATTGATTCTGCCTAATGATATGTGGAGGAATTCTACCCCTCACACTTACTGCCATTATCTGCCTAGAGAAGTTCCTAGGTTAGGGACCCCCCCACCTCCACAAGACTGCAGACATACTCTGTCTGGAATATTGTCTGTACCCTCTTCTAATCTTATAAAAAGTCATAGGTGATGATTCAGTCCAGTGAAAGAAGAAAAGAACTACAGGAAGGGATGGGGAAGAGACTGAGTCAGAGGCCAGCCTTTATGGCATCATGGGCCTAAAAGAAAGGAGACTGAAAAAACAGCTATGGTCAGTTCCTATACTCACGTAGCTACTTACAGGAGGGACCAAAGCTGGTGAAACTTAAATCGCCTAATGTGGCAGGAGGCTGAAGCAATTTCCCAGTCTGATCTTGGGGGTGTACCCACTAGCAAAGAAGGAGGAATCAGAAAGTGAGTGATGAAGGAATATACGGAAAAAATGCTGAAAGACTAAAGATTTCAAGAGGAAAAAAGTTGGAGCACCATCAGATAAATCATTAGAAAAAATGAGTACTAAACCCTCAAAGAGATTACAAAGCTTTCTTGATGAATGTTATAAGACAAAAAAAAAGTGGGACAGTGCTTGATGAAACAAGAATGAAAAAAGTGCCAGAATGTATTGCTTTCAAAGCAAAAAAAAATTTTTTTTTTTTGATCTATAGATCAGAAAGATTTGAATTTAAGCTTTTTCCAAAGAAGCCAAAGAGAAAGAAATTCTGCAGAAGAGAAGTAAAAGGACTCATTTTGTGATTCCTGTTTGACCTGAATGGCTGGGGAAACTGGAAAGCAGACTGGCAGAAATTAGTTTTAGACCATCTAAATGGGCACATGAGGTTAATTTTAAATATGCCATTAAAAAATAGTCAGAATCAGATAACATCTTTTATAGCAGTTCTTACAATATTATTTCTTAACCAAACAAAGGATAGAAGCCATTACAAAAGGTAAAGTAATTTAAATTACATAAATTAAAAGGTGTTTCTATTAACAGAATTAATACTACTCAGCATAGAAACAGATGACTAAGAAAAAAATCTTTGTATCAAATATTTCTGATGTCTGCTATGCAAGATATATAGATTGCTTATAAAGTAGCCAAAAGCACTTCTCTGATAGATAAGTAGCCAAAGGATTTGAGTTCTCAAAAGAATTGTTAAGTATTAATGATATGAAAGAATGCTATAATTCATGTATTTATAAAGTGTAAATGAGGTATCACTCAGCAAATAAGCTGAAAACAAGGTGGGAAGAGCCTGTGTTAAAGACATTGTGGAAGGAGAGGTGTAATTGTGTATTTTGATGGAGCTTTGAACTAGTCCACCCATTGGTAAGCAATTTAGAATTTTGCAAAGAGAGTGACAAAAATATCATTATCCTTTGATCTGGGACTTTGGTTTACATTTGAAAAACAACATGCTCCTTTAGAAATCTCTTTAAAAGCTAAAAAAAATTTTGAAAACTTACTTATTCTGAACCTCCTTAAAAGTCCTGAAAGTGGATTTTGCCATATGTGGATTAGTTGAAGGAAGTAAGGATGTTTAGTTTAGAAAAGAGAAAACTCAGTGGGGGACATGAAAGTTGTGCTTAGTTATTTGAAAATCTGTAATGTGGAAGAAGATTAGATTTCTTTCTCTTGGCCCTAGTGAGCAGAATTAGAAGTAATGGAGAAGTTACAGAGAAGAATTTAGTTGTGATATAAGGTAAAAATACTTTGTAAAAATTAGATCTTTCCAGAAATGAAATGGACTGCGCTCCCAGGCAGTATTCCTTCCCAGAGGTCTTCAAACAAAGGTTGGATAACCACTTGTTGAGTATATGTCAGAGATGGGTTCAGTTTGAATCAGATGGTCTCTTAAATTCCAAATCTGAGAGTCTATGATTCTGGTATGGACCTCAGTTTAATTTATTTATCCTTCATTTTATTTTGTCTTTTGTCAGTTTTTGAAACCATTGAGTATGAATTTTCTTTTTTCTTAACCGATATATTTGCATTGAAGATAATAATCTTAATGAATTAAAGTTTATACAGCCTGGTAGTTTTATGTTCTCCAATTTCACATTACTTCTAGAGTCATGAAATGTCAAATTATGTATTTCATTGTTAAAATTGTGATAATATCATGTTATAGGGTGTGTTTGATCATCGAATGAAATGTTGGCAGAAATGGGATGATGCTCAGATTACTTTGCAGAAAAAACGTGAAGCTGAAGCAAAAATGATGCTTGCCAACAAACCAGATAAAATACAGCAAGCTAAAAATGAAATCAGAGAGGTAATTGATGTCAGTTGTTTTATCTGTTCACATTGTTAGATCTAAATTATTCATAATTCATTCATTAATGCATATTTTTCATGTATTTAATTTCTGAACCATTGGGCACTTTGGCTGTTTCCATATATTTCTCGATTTTTTAGATTTATTTTAATAAATTCTACATAGTTGGTCTGGAATAACAAGAATCTCAGGACCCTTAGCTTATGCCTAGTGAAGATAGAGTCAAAATGATGGACAGATATGGGGGAAATATTTTAAATTATCCTTTACCATAATTTTAACTTTTTTTGTAGTTTAAATGGTTAAACATATATGTGTCTAAAAAAGGATCAGAGTAAGAGCTATCCTATGTTTTGTTGTCTTTTGCAACATTCTCCCCATATATATGTATGTATATATGGTATTTTAGTAAATTTGTGGAGGTTTGTCATAATATATACGCTTTTTTTGCCATGCTTCAATAAGGAAATTGAAGAGGTAGGACAAACTTTATATTTTTGAAAATAAATACAAATGCTCTTTAAAGAGTATGTGCCAGTGTTGTTATATAAAGGGGAGCCATCATTTGCATAGCTTAAATTTTCACAGTTGTTTTTATTTTGGCTGCTTCATTGGTCACTAATCACAATTTGTTTTGTTCATTGCTGCATTTGATATATTTACCCATACTAACCTTGATATAGTTACTAGGGAATTTGTTCTTCTCTGAACTTAATTCCACCAGTGATTTTTACCTTTTTCAGTCAGATTTTAAAATAATTTATTCTGTATGGATTTTAATTTAAAGTATTTTCATGGATATGTTTATAGCTTCTTTTATTTAAATGAAAAATACTCATAAGTAAAATCTTTACAGACATTTAATATTTTGAAAATGTAAGAGAAAGGGAAGGAGAAGAATATCAGTATAACACTAATATTTTGTTATCTGAGATTTTCATCTGTTATGCTTTATCTATAGAAAATGAAATCCAGAGCATCCCAATGCTGAGTTAGTCTCTATTGGGGAAGTTAAATATTAATAAACTTTCAAAAATGAACTGTTGTTAAGTAAAGAAGGCTGAGGTATGTTAGTTCTATTTAAAGAGCACATAAAAGTTTGAAATGTGGTATCAAGAGTTATAATTTTGAGCTTCTTTGAGGCACTAAAAGTATTATGTTGAAGTTTAACTTATTAGATAAGACATTGTAGATTTAAAACTAACTTCTTTGCTAGATGGAGATAAAAAGTAATTCTGTGTGTGTGTGTGTGTGTGTGTGTGTGTGTGTGTTTTTCTTTGTCAGTGGGAAGCCAAAGTTCAGCAAGGAGAGAGAGACTTTGAACAAATCTCCAAAACTATTAGAAAGGAGGTTGGAAGATTTGAGGCATGTATAATAGTTTTCTACTTTCCATGAGAACATAATGAGATTTTATTGCAATTTTATCTTAAATAATTTGCTTTTTTGATTATGAGAAATTTTGTTTTATTTCATTTAATAGAAGGAACGAGTGAAAGACTTTAAAACTGTTATTATCAAGTACTTGGAATCATTAGTACAAACACAACAACAGGTAAGCTAGATTCAATAATTTTTAAATTATAAAATTTGCTTTCCACATAACTTAAAATGTTTTGTTGTTGCCTTTTAAAATACCACTATCAGGGAAATATAGTTAGTAATAGTAACTATGAAAAAAATTTTGAAGCAAGTTGCTGTGATAAAGGCCTCATTTCTCAAACATATAGAGAACTGAGTCACATTTATAAAAATAAGAGCCATTCCCCAACTGATAAATGATCAAAAGATATGATCAGTTTTTAGATGAAGTAATCAAAGCCATCTATAGTCATCTGAAAAAATATAACTCACTGTTGATTAAACAATTCTGAGGTACTATCTCATCTCTATTAGATTGGTTAATTGGACAGAAAAAGTAAATGACAAATGTTGGAGGGGATGTGGGAAAAAATAAGACCTTAATGCACTATTGGTGGAGTTGTGAACTGATTCAACCATTCTGTAGAGCAATTTGGAACTATGCCCAAAGGGTTATAAAACCTTTGACCTAGCAGTACCACTACTTGGTCAGTATCCCAAAAGAAATAAAAAAACAAAAAGTAAAAGTACCTATGTATATAAAAATATTTATAGCAGCTCTTTTCTAGGGGTAAAGAATTAGAAGTTGAGGGGAAACTCATCAATTGGGGAATTGCCGAACAAGTTGTGGTATGTGATTATGATGGGATACTATTGTACTATAAGAAATAATGAGCAGAATGCTCTTAGAAAAACCTGGAAAGACTTGCATAGGCTGATGTAAAATGAAATGTACTGTGTACAAAATAACAGAAATATTATTGTAAGGTGATGAATGGTGAATGACTTGGCAAGACAACTTTGAAGGAATTATGATCAAAAATGCTATCGATCCCCAGAGAAAGAACTGATGATGTCAGAATACAGATTGAAGTATACTTTTTTTTTTAACTTTATTTTTCTGGAGGTTTTTTTTTTTCTATCACAACATGACTGTTATGGAAATGTTTTGCATGACTACACATGTATAACCTATATTGAATTGGTTACCTTCTCAAGGGGAGGAAGGGAGAGAAATTTTGAACTCAGAGTTTTAAAAACAAATGTTAAAAATTGTTTGTACATGTAACTGAGGAAAAATAAAATACTAAATACAATGAAAATAAAGAGTAGAAAAACAAAATAAAACAAAATACCACTATCGACGCTCACCTCTATCACCCAAGCATAGAACCTTTCCAAGAAAAAACAGTTACATACAACATTTTCCACCTCTCTAGAGCCTAGCCGGTCTTTGCATTTAATCTTAATTCCATTATCTTTTTATTGTTATTTTTTGTTACATTATTGTGGTCATTATATATGTTGTTCCCCTCGTTCCGTTTTCTTTGCCCTGATTCATTTCATAAACGTTTCTCTTAAGTCCTCATACTTCTCATTTTTCATGGTGCAGTAATCTCCCATGATATTCATATATTTGTTCAGCCATTCCCCAGTTAAGGGGCAAAACATTTATACTTTAACATGTTTGTTGTTTGTTTTGTTTGCTTTTTTGTTTTTGGTATACCACAAGTGCTATTATGAATATTGTGGTAAATATGTGGTACTTTTCTTTCTCTTTGATCTCCTTGCATTTATGGCCAGTAGTGAGATTGCTGGCTTACAGGTCTGAGCAGTTTATTAACTTCTTGCATAATTCCAAATTGTTTAACAGAATAAGTGGATCGATTCACCTCTCTCCCAATAAATTATATTAGTGTTCCTGTCTTTTTGAAGCCCCTCCAACATGAACTTTTTCTGTCTTTGACCATCTCTGTCAAATTATTGGGTATAAAGTAAAACTCAGACTTACTTTGATTATAATTTGTTTTATCATTATTCATTTGAAACAGTTTTTCATAATTGTTATTGTGTGTCTTGATTTGCAAATCTTTTGTTCTTATCCTTTGATTTTCCATATAATTTCTTACTTTTAGACTTGATAATGAAATTATTAATAGATTGAATTTGTGTTTTCCTTTCTATCTCGGAGGGGAGATTTCTGAAAATAAAATGCTAGTTTTGAGGTAATAGTTGTTTTTATAGCAAGAAACAAAATAATTTGCACTGTTTCTACTGCGGATATTTTTAATTTACCTGAGAAATTCAAATAACTGTCCAGAGGTTCATAGCTTTCAGAAATAGAGCAGTGTACTATCCTATTGTACTCTACCCTCATCAGAGTATTATAGAATACCACAGTTTAAGGACATTGATACCCTGTATTGTAGCCAGAGTAGAGTAACCAAAATAGTAAAGGGCCTTGGGTCCATGACATGAGAGAATTGATTGAAGGAACTGGCCAGCTTTAACTTGGAAATGAGAGGACTCAGGGGAGACACGGTAGCTCTTTTCAAGTATTTAAAGGGATATCATGTGAAGGAGGGAATAGACTTGTTTTGTTTTTGCCCAGAGAGCCAAACTTAGAGCAGAGGGTAGAAGTTGTCACGAGGTCACTTTACACTTCCTAACAATTAGAGTTACCCAAGAGTGAAATGAGCTGCCTTCAGAGGTGCTAAGTCTCCCTTCCTTGGAGGTCGTCAAGCAGAGACCACTTGTCAGGCATATTATAATAGGGATTCCTTTCATGTATAAGTTGGACCATATATGGCCTCAGAGGTCCCTTCCAACTTTCAGATTCTGTAGTCTGGGACTTGGGCAAATGAAAACCTTAGGGAAGGCTTTTCATTTTTACTGTTTGACTAAAAACTAAAGTATTGACTAAAGTATTTTTAATTTAAAATTCTGTTACTATATTTTGTTTTTATACAGTTTCATTTCACCTTCCATCTCCCAAAGAGGTATCCTTTATGTAAAAGTATAAAACAGAGAGTAAAAAACCAGTCAGCAAAAATAACCAATACATCAACTATTTCTCACATTATATGCATGAATCTACACCCCTGCCCCATAGTATACACCTTCTGCAAAAAAGGGAAGAAAATGCATTCTTATATTTCTTCTTTGGAGTTAAGTTTGGTCAGTATAAGTTTGTAGCATTCAATTTTAGTTGTTTTCTTATTTTTTCCCTTTATGTTGTTTTTGTATTTTGTTTTCCTGGTTCTTCATACTTTACTTTCCATCCACTCATATAAGCCTTTCTATACTTCTCTGTATTCATCATGTTCATCATTTGTTACAGCACAGTAATATTACATGTCACTCATGTACCACCATTTATTTTAGACATTCCCCAGTCTATGGACATTTACTTTGCCTCTAGGTTGCTACCACAAATGTGATAAGAATATTTTGGCAGGACCTATATGCCTTACAGTGGAATCTTTGGGTTCTAAAACGTTAAACAGATCAGTAAAAGGAGTCCATAAAAGCTCCAACAAAAAACTAATCCTGTATCTTTTAACAAAAAAAAAAAGTTGTACAAAGCATCATGACTTAAGAAGGGAATAATGTAATTCTAATGGAAAAACATCTATATATAAGATATAAGCTTTAGAATTAATAGGTGATTTTAAAACAAATGTTTAGAGTATGAAGTTTTTTTTATCAACTATGCACTTTTAAGTTTGTTCACATTTAATATTGTGTTTAAGGAATTATAACCTAAGAATCAAGAGAGACACTGTAAAAGTTCTTCTGTAGTGGAAAGAGTACTAGATACACCAACATTTTCTATGGAGGTAAAGCAGTGGCCATAATGAGGAGGCAAAAAGGACCTGGAATTTGCCATAATCATCCAACATGATTTCCTTGCCAAGCAGAGATTTGTCAACAAAGGACACTACTGGTTTAATAAATTTATTTGCAAAACCCTACAGGACAAGGATGGTGGAAGATCATGAAAAGTATCACCTCACAGGACAATGAGAGGTCATGGAGGGAAAATGAGTTTACAGAAAACTTGGCAGGATGTCCAGTTAAGCTGCATGATCTAAAGAAGATTTAAGGATAAAACTGGAAGGAGGACAGCAACAGATGAAAAAACTGGCTAACATTTTTATAACTTTTTTTCATCAATGACAATGGAGCCATCACATTTGGACATCAGATGAACTACATGAGGAAGTAGAAGTGGCTTAAAGTAAATGGAGATAAGAAGAGCACTTGGACCAGACTAAGCCTACAGAGAAGCGATCTTTGCAGGAATTGATAAAATTTAGAGGGAATTGTGGATTTGATTCTCAAGATATCTGAAAGAGGTGAAGACACTTCAAAATTAGAAAAAATACAAATGTTATTCCTATTGGGAAAAAAAAGGCAATGGAGAGCTCATCAGTAACCACTTTCCCATATACCTAACCCTAACCCATATACCTATCTTATTCCTACAAATTTTTTGTTGCTACATTTTGTTTTATTACAAATACTTGCCTATAAATATAATTAAGTAAAAACAGTCTGTTAAGAGTGATCGTAACCAAAGCAAATGACATTTCACACCCTTATCGTTTATCACATTAACAAAAAAGAAGGATCTGAAATCAAGACTGGTCATTCTGTTTGACCTGAATTCTGTTGTGTTTTAGTGAACATAATTTTAATCACTGTGATTTTGTTCTTTTAGTTCTCATTTCTTTGCTCTGCATCAGTTTATAAAAGCCTTTCCATGTTTCTCTGAATTCTTCATATTTTAAATTGCTTCTGATAAAATCCTTACATTTTTATACCACGGTTTTTCATCTATACCCCATTTGTTGGACAGTTTGTTTCCAGCGTTTTCATATACAAATTGTGCTGCTATGAATATATATATATATATATGTGTGTATATGTATGTATGTTTATATATGTATATGTATATATGAGACTTTTCTTTCTGTCATTAAACTCCTTTGGGTCTAAATCCAGTTTAATAACTTTATACAATTTCTAATTGTTTTCTAAATGGACCAATTAACATCTCTCTGCTATTAGTGTGTATTAGTGTACACACATTTTCAAACCCTCCTCCAACACTGACTTTGCATTTTTTACCAGCCTTACCAGTTTCATGGTTATGGATAGGCAAGCAGGCTGATGGTCTTCAGAGACCATATCATTCAGGCCATCTAATCCACTCTGTACCTGAATAGTAATCTCTTCTATTATTATATAATCTACAAGTTGATATATTGTTTCTACATAAAGACTGCTAGGTTTTCCAACTGTTTCACAAAGTATTCCTTTTTACTTTTGGTTATCTCTGTTAGGAAGTTTTTGCTTACCTCCAGCCTGAATTTGTCACTTTGCAACTTCTGCTCTAAATGACTTCTAATTCTTCTCTCTAAGTCAAAGATCACAACTCTATTCTTTTTTCTGTTTCACAGCCTCTTTAAATAGTTGAAGACAGATATATTATTCCCTCTCCTCAAGTCCTGTCTTTTTCAAACTAATGATCCTAACTTCCTTTAACTGATACTAATGTGGCAAGAACTTTGAGGTCCCTCACTGTCCTCATTGCTTTCCTCTGCATGAACTCAGACTTACAAGTGCCCTTCCTAAAATGTGACAATTATAACTGAACACATTATTCTTTATGTAGTCTGAACAAGGGAAAATACAGTGTTGATTTACATATTAGAAAAGTGCATAGAATACGCTATTCCACTCTACTTATTGTTTGACTATAAAACTTTTGTTTTGGTACAGGGAAATCATGCATAGTAAAAACAGAAGGCCACTTTAAAAGTATCTTCTTGTGACGTGTTAGGATCATACGAAATTGCTTGATAGATGCAGGAGGAGAGAAAATTTTGTTTGATCTTTTGATTATTAGTATCAAGAGAGGCATGTAACAAAGAGATTTGTATTTTGCTAGAGGTTTTGCCACTGTCATGGGAGATGACAAGTGCAGATTTGGTTAAAAAAAAAAATCCCTCACAAATACTTATATGTTGGTGCATTAGAGTGCTGGTCCTGGAGTCAGGAAGTCCTGAGTTCAAACCTAGGCACTTATTAACTATGTGACTCTGGACAAGTCTTCTCAGCTGTAAAATGAGGATGATAATAGCACCTGTCCCTCACAGTTGCTATGATAATCAAGTGAGATAATTTGTAAAAGTGCTTAGCATAGTGTCTGGCACATAGTAGCTGCTACATAAATGATTATTCCCTATATTCACTTCCCTGATTGCCCCCAAAGTTTGGTAAACCTTCTCAACGAGATGCAGTTATTGTACACACTACTAAAACCAACTGGATGGAGACTTTCAGACCATGATATGTAGTCCATCCATACACATATATTGGATGGATACTGCAGATAAAAAATAATTGAATTAGAGAAAAGGAGTGAGTTGGATTAGATCTGAGAAAGTGAGTAGAGCTTTCATGACCCCCCCCACCTGAAAGAAAAAGATATCATAGAACAAAATACTTTTCTATATTGCTGCAAAACTGGGAAGATCAGCCTTCAAAGAATCAAAAGGAAAGGCCACCCAAAATGCAATAGTAGCTATGATTAGACTGTGTGGCATTACCAAGGATGAACTGCATGCAGAAGTGGCATAAAAGATATCAGTAAAGAGATCTGTAACCAGAAAGGGATTTGAGCTAGATATATGATTTAAAAAAAAAAAAAAAAACAAAGAGGCCACTTGCTGCACTAGTACTTATGTAAGGTTCAGAGACTCAAAGGAGTGCCCTTAGCAAGTTAGGTTGACACCCCAGTGGAAGATTTATGGGAAGACATACAAGAGTAATGTGGGATGAAAAGGTAGGAATGGGGTTGCAGTTTACTGCAAAGTGTATTCATATCAATGATTTACATTTAGATAGCTAATGTTTTAATTGGTTAACATTTATTTAATATTCAGCTGACCAAATAATTCATTAAAATGATAAAAGATTTTTGTCAATTTGATTTCCAGCTGAATTGATATTAGTCATTTTTAGTATCTTAGGCTACTTTTAGCAGATTAGTACATGTATATGCCAATGTAAAATAACACTCACATCCTTTTGTTTTTATCTACACAGCTGATAAAGTACTGGGAGGCATTCCTACCTGAAGCCAAAGCCATTGCCTAGCAAGGTGACTTCAAGTCAGAAGATTCTCTGGATGTTTTTTTCTCAGTTATGCTAAATTCCACAATGAAATCACTTTACATCTAAATAAACCACTATATATTTTATGAATTAACATGTGGCTTTTTTTATATACTCTGACATTTTATTAACAAGCTGCATGTCCTGACCCTCTCTGAATCAAGTGGACTGTGGCATGACATTCTGCAGTACTTTGCTGAATTGAACACTATTGTGTCTTAATACTTGCACTAAAAAAGTGCACTGCAAGGCCAGAAAGTTTTACAATATTTTTTCTTTACAATGTGTTCTGTTATTACTACTACTGTTATCTGACCTCTTTAAATCAAATTATAATTGCATTGATTAATGTTCACTTATACATTCCTGTACAGAATCATGATTTTGTGATTACAATAATAAAAGATTGTACCTTGTGAAATACTAGTTTACACAGATTTTTTGAGTATGGTGATTAATATATAGGAACTTTTAAAATGTTTTTAATGATACATATTTTTTCTTCTAGAAAATCTAGTTTCCATTATTAATTATTTTTATTCATGGTAGGATTTGAAATTGTTATTGAAAAAAAGTAATCTGGTTTATTTATCAGAAGTCATTGAGCAGCATGGTAAGATGGAAAAGGTTTTGGTCATATGGTCTGGGAGCAAATTTTGGCTTTGCCATTTGCTGCCTGTGTGTAACTTTGAACAAGTCCTTTAATCTCTTTAAACCTCAGTTTCCTCCTCAATAAAATTAGTGGGTTGGATTAGATGACCTCCAAGGTCCCAACTCTAAATCTATGATCCTGTGACCAAAAGAAATCTTCATTTTTCAAAGATAACCAAAGAGTGTTCATACTAGAGTAAGTAAGGAATAGAGAAGCCATGGGTATTTGACTTTATCTATAAACAACTTAAGAAGTGTAGTTTGTCCAGGAAAAAAAAAATGTTTTCTGTGCTTCTGGTTATAAATTTTATGTATTTATCACATATTCCATTATTGCTCTGATTATCCCAGACTTATAAGTACTAAAATAAATTTTCACACATCATAAAATTTAAGATTTTATAATTATGTATACATACACATATTTATAATTTTACACATATGCACACACTTTAACGTCATAAAATGTAACTTTTTTCCAAGACAGGATTGACAACCGATAGCATATGTTGTTAAAGAAAGATGCAAAGTGACTGAGTGACAAATATGAACTTAGACAAAATTGTAAATTAAGTGAAATTTCTTTGCTTAGTATCTATCTTAACAGTCTAAATCCTTGCTTTTGGGGGCAGCTAGGTGGCACAGAGGATAGAACACTGGCCCTGAAGTCAGGAGGACCTGAGTTCAAATCTGGCCTCAGACCAAACACTTGACGCTTACTAGCTGTGTGACCCTGGGCAAGTCACTTAACCCCAATTGCCTAAAAATAAATAAATAAATAAATGAAATGAATCCTTGCTTTCTAAATCCTCATATCAGTATTAACTGATATGAGTTAACATTACGTGTGTTCCTTTTCCAATGCTCCATTTTAAAAGGAGCCCTTGCATATAGAACCTGTAATACCTTTTCCTACATCCCTTTCACTACCCTGTTTCTGAAAAGGCAGTAAACAACAGTCTTTATTTTACCCCTTCTGAATGGTTTCTGCTCTCTGATAAGAAGGCTCATAGTATGCAATTAATATTAATGAAACTTGATCATCCCAGTGAAATGTCCTAAATAGTGAGCATGGCTAAAAACATTAGAGGAAATTAGAACGTAAATAATAATTGTTGCCCTCTCCTATCCCTCTTTTCCCAAGGTAAGTCTTTTATATCCTGAACATGGTTTATTTGTCAGAGAAGGATTATGGTTGCAAGGAGCAGTGAAGGTTGATGTCCCATATTTGTTTCCTTTTTTTTCCAGCCCTCTTTAAGATTTCATCTCATTTTTTGCTAAAAATTTTCAAATCCTATCCCTGAAATTAAATGGCTCTTTGACTACCTTCCAATGAGATATGACTTATACATCAGTACCCCTGGAGCTTTGGTGAGCCAGAGAACTGTAGATGTAAGAATACTACAGTTCAGGCTCTCAAATAGTCACACAGTAAGAATAAGCACTATAATAGGTCAGATAACAATAGGTTTATTTAAAAAAACAAAACAAAACCTTTTGTTTATAAGATTATAGCCAAAGAGGAAGGGTAGCTCACCTTGTGTTATATAAAATCACAGAGGAATAAAATTATTGGAAGCTACTGGTTATCATGTAGGAGCAGAAGAAATCACACTTTTCTTTTGAGGAACCCTTTAACTTTTCAAAGCACTTTCACATTTATCATTTCATTGTAATCTAAATAAATTGAATTTCAGCCATTTTCACTGATATTAGGTGTGAAGGACTGTCTGATGTTGGCAACTACCAGGTGGGCGCTGTGGCAAGATTAGGGTAGAATCTGGGTATTTGGAAGTCGAGGCAGGGGCTGTGGTAGGCGGAGTTGTGGTGAACTGGGATGGGCTGGGTTACGGAGAAGCCCTGAGGCAATGGGCAGTGCTATGTGAGATTAAGCTGGGTGCAAGGAAGTAGCCGGAGCTTGCGCTCCTGAGGCAAGGGGCGGTGCCACGTGGGAGTGGGACGGCAGAGAACGAGTTCCCTTTTCTTAGTCCCCTCCCTATATGCAACGTCAACCCCAGACGTCAACCTCCTTCCTGTGACCTTCCTGACTTCCTGGGTCCCTTTGTGTAGCACTGACCCCAGACACCTCCTTCCTGTGTCGTTCCTGACTTCCTAGGTCACGTACTCTGTCTATGCACTAATCCCAGACACCTCCTTCCTGTATCCAGTCCTAGCCTCCTACGTCACTCCCTCCCCCTTGGTGTGCTAAACTCAGACAGCCCCTTCTGGTATCTGACCCTACAATCATTGGCTAGTAAGCGGGCTGGGGAGGAGGGGCTAGGTAGGTATTTAGGAACGAGCGTGGTCAGATCACGTGCTCTCTCTTGGCTCCTGCTCTGTTGCTCTGGCCTTGGTGCTTGGGCTTGCTGTGATGGCCTCTGAATAAAGCTCTGGTGTTGGCGCCTCCTGATGGCTCATCTCTGTGTGTTTATCCGGTTGAGGACCGAAGACTGATGAGTGAGTATGACTCGGTCAGCGCGGCCGGTACAATTAGGCTAGCCAATGAAAATTTTTTTGTTCTCAGAAGTAGATAATGGGTTAGATATATTTTTGGCCATTGAGATTATATGCTCCCAAATTATTTATCTGTAGGAATGTTCACAAGCAAGGGAATAGAGAGGAAATACTTTATTCAACAAATTTCTTGAAGTAAAAAAAAAAATGGGGAGGGGTGGTTTCTGCTTTGTATAATGACTATGGGAATTCCCTTCAAAATTCCCTTCAAAAAAAAAAAGTCTTACAGATGAGGACACATGAAAAGATATGAATTTGACTACACAAGTATAATCTATATCAAATCACTTGCCTTCTCCATAAGGGGGTGGGGAGAAAAGGAGGGAGAGAATTGGAAATCAACATTTTTTAAAAAAGTGTTAAAAATTGTCACGTAAAGAAGAAAGGGTATGACCTGTCCTTAATCATACATACAGCCAGTATAAGTCAGATGCAGAACTTGAGCCCAGGTGTTTGACTCCAGGATTTAACTCTTTTCCACCAGACCACATTTGCTTTTCATACAAGTACTACTAAGAAAAAAATGTCTAGAATGATAAAATCAAATAATATAGGAAAGTTATGAGGAGGGGAACAGCAACTTGAAAATTTTCTTGAGGTGGCTTTAAAAAAAAAAGTGAACTCTTTAAAGTTTTAGAGCTTACTAACTCTACAAGGGCAAATAAATGAAGCAGAGTGAGACAATGTGACAAATGCTGGTACTAGCCTTAATTTTTATGGCTTTTCTTTAACAAAGCAGAGTTATTGATACTGTTAGAAATTTGTATTTTCCTTTAAATTTGTGTGTAGTCTTTTGACTGAGTCCTATTTTTACAGAATAAATACTTTTATTATGGGGATTTGTTCTGTGAAGTTTGGATTCAGTCAAAGGGCCACACTTGAGAACCTAGAGGGTCGTGTGTGGCTGCAAGTTGCCCACCCCTGTACTAGATGATCTCTAAGGTCCCTTTCAACTCTTAACAGTCCTATGAAGAGTCAAATGAAAGTAACATTAGCACTGATTTAAATCACTACTTGTACCAAGACAGACACTGGCGAGATAAAAATACAAAAATAAAGTTGTTCCTCAGTCAAGTAACATTTATTTAGAGCTTCTTATGGGTAGGAAGGGGGGAGCCAAGATGATGGAGTTAAGGCAAGGACTTGCCTGAGCTCTCCCCTAAACCCTTCCAAATACCTTTAAAAATGACTCTAAACAAATTCTAGAGCAGCAGAACCCATAAAAACATGGAGTGAAACAAATTTCCAGCCCCAGACAACTTGGAAGGTCTACAGGAAAGGTCTGTTGCACTCAGCGAAGTAGGAGCAGGCCTTGGAGTGACTAAATCACTGGCAGTAGTGGTGGTTTTCAGACCTCAGCCCACAGATGCCAAAGACAACTTAGAAGGTCAGCAGGAAGGGGCTGCTGCACCTGGGTGAGAGTGGAGCATAGTCCAGTGCATCCTGCTCCAGCACAGCCCAGCCTCAGCCACCTGGGAGCAGACCTTGGGAATGACTAAATCAGCAGTGGCAGCAGCTGCTTCTGGAGCTCTCAGCCCACGGACGGTAAAGAGGTCAAACAACTGGTCAGAAAGAGATTAAAAGGGCTTTTTGCTAGCACTGAGGCAGGACTTTGTTGCTTTACACATACTTAAATCTGGATCTCAGTCCTGGGTGGCAGTCCCAGGGCAAGGAGGAGCACTAACACAGCAAAAATTGTGGCCACGGTAGAGGGGGATCCCTCCTCACGGTTCCAGGGCAGAAAGGTGTGCTGGTAGTCACTCAGACCAGAGCACAGGCCAGGAGACTAGTAAACACCTCAGATCATACCACCTTGGAAGAACTGAAAACTTACAGGTCCCTAAAGTATCTCTTAAAACAGCTGCAAAAAAAAAAACCCTAAAGTTTGGGACAATGTACCCTGTGCCCTAGAAGCAGAGCCCTACTTTAACAAAGAATTAAAAGTCAAGTAATAGGCTGAGAAAATGAGCAAAGAAGAGAAAAAAAACTGACAATAGAAAGTTACTATGGGAACAAGGAAGATCAAAACACACTCAGAAGATGACAACAAAGTCAAAGCTCCAACATCCAAAGCCTCCAAGAAAAAATATGAATTTGTCTCAGGCCATGGAAGAGCTCAAAAAGGAGATTGAAAATCAAGTAAGAGAGGTAGAGAAAAAATTGGGAAGAGAAATGAGAGGAATGTAAGTAAATCATGAAAAACGAGTCAACAGTTTGGTAAAGGAGACATAAAAAAAAAATACTGAAGCAAATAACACCTTAAAAAACAGACTAGGCCAAATGGTAAAAGAGATCCAAAAAGCCAATAAGGAGAAAAAGGCCTTAAAAAGTAGAATTGGCCAAATGGAAAAGGAGGTCCAAAAGCTCACTGAAGAAAATAATTCCTTAAAAATTAGAATGGAACAAATGGAAGCTAATGACTTCATGAGAAATCAAATAATAAAACAAAAACAAAACCATGAAAAACTAGAAGGAATGTAAAATATCTCAATGGAAAAACAACTGATCTGGCAAATAGATCCAGGAGAGAAAATTTAAAAATTATTGGACTACCTGAAAGTCTTGATCAAAAAAAGGAGCCTAGACATCATCTTTCAAGAAATTATCAAGGAAAACTGCCCTGATATTCTAGAACCAGAGGGTAAAATAGACATTAAAAGAATCCTCTGATCACCTCCCAAAAGAGATCTCAAAATAAAAACTCCCAGGAATATTATAGCCAAATTTCAGAGCTCCCAGGTCAATGGGAAAATATTGCAAGCCCCCAGAAAGAAACAATTTGATTATCCTAGTGGCTTCTACATTAAAGCATTGGAGGGCTTGGAATATAATATTCCAGAGGGCAAAGGAACTAGGATTATAACCAAGAATCACCTACCCAGTCAAACTGAGCATAATCCTTCAGGGGGAAACAATGGATATTCAAGGAGATAGAGGACTTTCAAGCATTTCTGATGAAAAGACCAGAGCTGAATAGAAAATCTGACTTTCAAATACAAGACTCGAGAAGCATAAAAAGGTAAACAGGAAAAGGAATTCATAAGGTTAAACTGTTTACATTCCTACATGGGAAGATGATACTTGTAACTCATAAGAACTTTCTCATTATTAGGGTAGTTAGGAGTACATATATAGAGAGCACAGGTGTGAGTTGAATATGAAGAGATGATATCTAAAAAATAAAATTAAGTGATGAGAGTGTATGGTAAGAAAGAGAAAAGGAGATAGAATGGGGTAAACGATCTCACATAAAAAGAGGCAAGAAAAGGCTTTTACAGTGGAGGGGCAGAATGGGGAAGTAAGGGGCAGTGAGTAAACTTTACTCCCATCAGAATTGGCTCAAAGAGGGAATAACATACATACTCAATTGGGTACAGAAATCCATCTTGCCCTCCAGGAAAGAAGAAGGGGAAGGTGATAAGGGGGAGGGTGATAGAAGGGAGGGGATAGTCAAAAGCAAAACACTTTCGAGGAGGGACAGGGTGAGAAAGAATATAATAAACAGAGGGGGGGGGGGGGGATGGGATGGAGGGAAATACAGTTAGCAATAGTAACTGTGGGGAAAAAAATTTAAAGCAAGTCTTTCTGATAAAGGCCTCATTTTTCAAACACATAGAGAACTGAGTCAAATTTATAAAAATAAGAGCCATTCCCCAATTAATAAATGATGAGAAGATAGATCAATTGTCAGATGAAGTAATCAAAGTCATCTAAAGCCACATGAAAAATATTCTCATTCACTTCTGACTGGATAAATGCAAATTAAAACAATTCTGAGGTACTACCTCATACTTATTAGATTGGCTAGTAGGCTAGAAAAGGTAAATGACAAATGTTGGAGGGGATGTGGGAAAAATGAGACATTAATGCATTGTTGGTGGAGTTGTGAACTGATTCAACCATTCTGGAGACCTATTTGGAACTATGCCCAAAGGGCCATAAAACCATGCATACCCTTTGACCTGGCATACCACTACTAGGTCTGTATCCCAAAAGAGATTAAAAGAAAAAGGAAAAAGACCTATATATACAAAAATATTTATAACAGCTCTTTTCTACTGACAAAGAATTAGAAAATAACAGGATGCCCATCAACTGGTGAATGGCTAAACAAGTTGTAGTATGTGATTATGATGAAATACTGTTGTACTATAAGAAATAATGAGCAGGATGCTCTCAGAAAACCTGGAAAGACTTACATGAGCTGATGCAAAGTGAAATGTACTGTGTACAAAGTAATAGCAATATTGTAAGATGATCAGCTATGAATGACTTAGCCATTCTCAGTGATACACTGATTCAAGACAACTCTAAAGAACTTATGATGAAAAACGCTATCCACCCCCAGAGAAAGAACCAATGGTGTCTCAATACAGATTGAAGCATTCTTTTTTTTTTAACTTTATTTTTTTTTGTTTTCTTTTACAACATGACTATTATGGAAATGTTTTGCATGACTATATATATATATATGTGTATATATATATATATAAAACCTATATCAAATTGCTTGCCTTCTCAATGGGGGGTGGGGTGGGGAGGGAGGAAAAGAAAGAATTTGGAACTCAAAGTTTTAAAAACAAATGTTAAAAATTGTTTTTACATGTAACTGGGGAAAAAATAAACTACTAAATTTTTTTTAATTTAAAAAGAGCTTATTATGTGCCAGGCACTTTACTAAGTGTTGGGATACAAAGAGAGGAAAAAGATAGCCCTTCCCATTAAGGACCACACGTTCTGTCTTGAGAGACACGTGAAGATAAATACTTAGATGAATCTGTGATCTCATGAATTTGGGAATTTCCTCCCTTGATACATATTGCAACCCATCCATGTGTGCCCAGCCTGTGACACACTCATACATGTCCTATGAACTGGCAACCTGGGAACCTTTTCAGTGTTTTGAAAGCCTTCCTTATTTTCTCTTCATATCTTCGGGTACCAGTGGAGAGCTGTGGTTGTCTGTTTGCTATCCCTCACCATTGCCACTTGATACTTCTCTTACTATCCTTGATGAAATCTTTTCTCTCTTCTTTAAATTTCCTTATTGGTTATATTTTGTAGCCTGTTCACACCCACCATGGGCCCCTACGTTATTCTCTGTATGATACTTATTTTTAATTATTCACATTTGTGGTAGGAACAGCAACAGCTTTATGTAGGCTTGACTGGTTTCTCTTTAAAAGGGTAGGTATGCCATCCTGAGAAGGATCATTATTAGTTTGGTATCCTTGCCACCTGATGCATAAAAGACCCAGTTGGGGTCAGAGACTGTTATTAAGTCTCTTATTTACCTGTAGGGAACTCCTTCTGACTTAGCATGGTCAGTTGCTGTGGTAAATACAGATGTGGAAGACAGTAGTTGTATTATTTAAATTACTATCTTTTCAACCTTAGAAATTGTTATTGTTTTTATCTTTTGTCCTCAATAAAGGTGATTTTATTGTATTTCATGTCCCTTGATTGCATTATTATTCTTGAATCCCAAACCTGCATTATTAGACTAGCTTGAGTAAGACTGGCCCAAAATATTTGACATGGTTTACAGAGGTTTTTGTTTGTTTTAACAGTCTTTGTGTTACATTCCTTGTTGGGTTGTTTTTTTTTTAAGTGAGATAAAGGTGGTATGGAAGAAAGGGAATCCTGGGTGATTGGATGGCCAGGTACAAAACTCTGGCATCTGGTGACTATACTGTTTGAAATATATGGGGAGTTTTTTGGTGGGATGAGAAAGAAGATCCCATTCACCCTGTAGGGTTAGCACAAAGGATGCTTAAGAGTTTTGATAGGAATAATAAAAATGTAGCAAAATCATGTATTCCTTGGCTCTTGTTGGCAGTTTTAGAAAAGCTAGGTTGCCATCATAAGGAAAATGAAAACAAATTGTCCTTACATATTAAGTAGCTAGAGACAGACATGGGTGAAGTTTTAAAAAATTTTTTTCTTAAACTACTTTTAAGGCAGAGGAATTTTCAATGGATCCAATAATAGCATAGGAGAAAAGGGTAGTGCTAATGGAGGAAGGCTATGGGTAGGAAGTATGATTTCTGACCCAGAAGTTTGTCTGGAAATGTTAAACCCTGTTGAGTTATAAGGGAAGAAAGAATTGAAGCAGAAATTTGGGAACCAGACCAGGTGGTAAGAAATCCTTGGGATCATCCCCTTACTAACTCCTGAGATATTAACTCCTTTTATGGGAGAATCAGATGATGGTTGAGCTTTCACCACCAAAAAACTTGGGTGGTTGCAAGAGAAATTTAAGTAGTAAGCTAAGGAATCATTAAAACAAAGGGGTAATAACAATTTCGATAATAGGGATAATCAAGAATTTTTGTCAGTTGTAGAATTCCATAGGCTATTAAAGCTTACAAAGGATTTATATCTGTAAAGTTATCTGAATCAATTAGAGGCTCCTGATGGGAACTGCCATTTGTCCCTTCTAAAGGGGAAAAATGAAGAGTTTTGCATACTTGACACACAAAGATGTTTCAGAGCTCTCTGTAGCCAATTCTCCAATAAAGGGCAGTAAGGAAAAGGACGAAATTTCTAAAAGAGATGGGTTTTGTGGACCAAATTTATGTTTGCTCCTCACCTTCACCCCCTTCACACACACTTACCTTTGAGGACAATTAGATCCAGTCTTTTGGGTGAAGCCCACCCTGAATGTCATCAGGCCTTTCCCATAGGCCAACCATGCTGGCCTAGGCAGATCAATTCATGAAGTTTGAGAGGGAAATTGAAGTAATGCCAGCAGCTATCTGGGCAAATAGGGATGTCCACACAAATGGGCACTTAGGGCATGATGGGAGATGGCACTATATCTTCCTGACAGGTTAGATGGGTAGAAGGTGATGATACTCTTTAATTTGACTGTTAGTGCTCTAAATATAATAAATAAATTATAAGGCAATTTTTGTGCTCGGGAGAAGAGGGAGAAGGAAGTAGCAATCTAGAAGGTCAAGAAAGGCTTCATGAGCTAAGTTTTGAAGGAAATTATTTTAAGTGGAGGAAGGAAGGAAAGTACTTAATCTGATGAACCAAGTTGAACTGAAAGAACTTTAGATTGTTTAAAGTAATCATCATGTTTTTACAAACACTAATACATGACTGAGCAAAAATAAAGAGCAATATTTTTGCCCTTGGGAAAGAAGCCATCCTAAATTTTTGCTCTACAAATTTCCTTCACTGAGTAAAGACTTACGATTTTGGTGTTTAAAACAAACAAAACAAAAGATACTCATCAAATCTGGAAGAAATCTATAGTCTAACACACTCCCCTCTCTCCATTTTACAATTTTACAAAATCCATTTTACAATTGAAGAAACTGAGTCAAAAAATGACAATCCTTCAAGATACCCTTTTAGACAAGATGGAGAGATATGGGTGAGATCAGCGATGTCAAATCCCCATGGGCTTAGAAAACCTCAAATTAAGATTATCTATGTTACATTGTATTTGTATTTTGTTAAACATTTCCCAGTTACCTTTTCTTCTGATTTAGGCCACACCTTGGAGTTTTGTGGACTTAAGGCCTGGTGCAGGGAGTTTGACACTTCTGGGCTAGAAGCTTAGTACAGTTAGGTAGATTCAGAACTAGTTGGATAACTGGACCAAAAACAATAGATGTCACTTAGTGGACAGATACATTCAACATTTACTTCAGTTATCTGGATGAAGGCATACATGGCATATTCGTCAGATTTGCAGATGACAATGAAGCTGGGGGGAATAGCTACAACACTGTGGGTCTCAATTCTAATGTCCAACAATCTCAACAGGCTAGAAGGATAGGCCAATTTTAATATGATATTAGGGATAAATATCAAGTCTGTGGACTAAAAAAGAAATTACTTTTATGAGTAAAAAAGTGATAGGTGTATCTTGATAACTGTTATTTGAAAAGATCTAAGAGATTAAGTGGACCATAAGTTCAGTGTGAAAGATATAAAAAATCTGATTGAATATGAAACTTCATTAATATATCCAAAATGAGGGACATAATGGCATTCCCATTATACCCTGTAAGATATAGATATTATGGAACACCACCAAAAAGGGAACCAGGATATTAAAGTCATTAAAAACCATGTCACATGAGGATCAATTGAACTTTCATCTGAAGAAGAGAATACTTTGGAGAAGCTTGATATCTGTGTAATGCAGCTAGGTAATGTGGCAAATAGAGTACTAGACTTGGAGTCACAAAGATTGAAGTTCAAATACTACTAGTAAGGCTAGTTTTTTTTTTCTTTTCCTGAAAGACAATCCTCGAGGCTTAATTGCTCCAGGGGAGTAAGGGCCAAATTGTTAATGTAGCTTCCTGATCAATCAAATACAAAATTCCACCTAATGAAAAGGCAGGAATTCCTCTAGACTGATGCTATTAAACAGGAGGACCACCATGGCAAATGCCTAGAAGCTAGAGAGCTATGTCCAACTAATGTTGTATCCTTGCTAATTATCTTTTTCATGGTATTGTTAAGTAAACATCCTTCTGTTCATTTTTTTTAAGTTGATGTAAAGTGTTGCCACTTAAATATTCATGTAGGGGACACAAACATGAACACGACAATGTCTTTGTCTTAAAAAGGTCAAAGGGGAGGAAAGCTATGTACTCAAATACCTTATAAGAACAAAAAATGTTACAAAGGAGGTGCAAACATTCTATTTTAAGTAAACACTGAAACAGGAATGACATTTGGTGTGGATCAGGGAAGATAATGGAGGAGGTGTTTGAGTTGAATCTTGTGTCATGAAATGAAAAAAACAGGTGTTTCTCCAGAAAAATGTATTAGTTCTTAAAATGTCACAATGCCCTGGAGAAGCTTTTACTTTGTGAAGAAGTGAGGTGTCTTTATTTTTCTAAACCACTATGTCAACTTTCTTCATATGACGCTGTTGCCATATTAGCGTTTTCTTACTCTTAGCCCAGATGACTGGTTTTTACATATTGGCTGCTACCCATATTTATTAAGATATCCTTGAAAATGAAGTAGTACTAGTATAGGAATTGATGGATTCATTCTTTACTATTCAAAATAACAATGGTAGTTGTTGATTTTAAAATACTTACCTCCTTTGGACCTTGTTGGAAGCAGGGAGTTTTAATTGGCAACCCAAGCTCCATCATCAGAGTATAAGTTCTGTTTTGAACTCTTCTGGCTCCCCACAAGTCAGATGGACTGACATGGCAGAATGAGTATCACAGATGTGCCACTTTATCCATAAAGGGAAAATGGGATATTTTTACAAGTGGCAGATTCTAAAAAATGTATGTTTGCATAGTCTTCATCTTCAAATCCTGTCAGAGATCTAAATAGGAAGGTGAACAGTCACCAATGATACTTATAATTGTATGCATGAGGAAATATTCAAGGCAACAAGAAATATCAATCAATAGTGGGGTGTTCATTTAGACATTTGCGTATTGTGTTCATATAGTTATACTTAAGGCTTTAGTTGATAGAGGAAAAGTTCTCATCAGGGTTTGGAGGGAAGGAGTGTTAAGAGTTTAGGGCAATTTCTTGGGAGGCTGTCTTCTTTAAAACAATACATAGAATTATCATGCTATACATTTCTTGCTCCCACCTTTGTTATTGCTGGCTGATGGGGAGGCTTATCCTTTGTCTCCAACCCAATGCCTTTCTTCCCATTCTGGATGTGTCATCTTCCCCTGAGTTATGGATGCACTGGCCTTTATGACATGAAAACTTACACTCATGCTGTCTGGTGGCACCATTATTGACTTATTGCTGACTGTCTGACTCTTGTGAAGCACTTGACTGACCATGCATAGAGGAGTGACAAGTAAAATAAGTAGCCACTTGAGAATCACATGCTTTATTTAAGTCAGTAAAATGGATGTAAGCTTTTGGCTGTTGAAATTCTTTGCAATTCCCCCATGGGCCATCTTTTTAAAGGAACCTAAACCTTTTTCCCTTCTACCCCATTCCTATAAAAAAATTTAATTATTTAAGCTTAATTTTTATTTGTGGAATTTTGTATTTAAAACATTCAAATAAAATTATTCCTAGGAGTTTATGATGATTACTAGATTGGAGGGGAAAACCACACAGAGGGTTTAACTCAAAAAGAAGGCATTTTAGGGTTAATACAAATGATGGGTTAATATACCTTTATATCCACTAGGATAGAAACCAGCCTTTGAATAAAGCAAATCAGGGTTCAAGTCCTGCTTCTGACACTTGCTGTGACTCTAGCAAGTGTCTTAGCTTCCCAGTGTACCTAACTGTCTCAACTTTCTAAGATGATGAATTGCAGAAATGGATTGGCAAGAAAACTCCTGATGACAAAACACTATAAAGATGAAATCCTAGCTCTGGTATTAAAAACAGACCAACAAAAACCAGCCCCCAATTATATTTAACATGAGTAATTCAGTAAAAATTGGATGTGCTTGAATCCCATTCTATGTGTACAGTGAAAAGAGTGTTAATTTGGAGTCAGAAGACATTCTTTTGAAATTTTCTACCCAAGTGACACTGTGCAAATTGCTTAACCATTCTGGGCATTACTTTAATTACCTATAAAATGAATAGGTTGGACTAAATCAATGGTGTCAGACTCAAATAGAAATTTGTTGTTGTTCAGTCCTTTTCAGTTGTGTCCACTCCTCATGACCCCATTTGGGATTTTCTTGGCAAAGATGCTGAAATGGTTTGCCATTTCCTTCTCCAGCTCATTTTACAGATGAGGCTGGTGACTTTGCACAGCCCTCCCTCACTTAAATCCAATTCACTTGCAAGTCATGGCATCACCTTCCTGATGCCATGGTCCTCCTCAAGAACGAAGGACAAACAACTTACAGATGAAGATACTGAGGCAAACAGTGTTAAGTGACTTGCCCGGGGTCACACAAGTAGTAAGTGTCTGAGGCCAGATTTGAACTCAGGAAAAGTAGTCTCCTTGACTCCAGGCCTGGTACTCTGTCCACTGCACCACCTAGCTGCCCTAAAATAGAAATAAGGGCTGTCAAACTGTATGTAAGAATCCCTAGGACTGCAAAATGACTTAGTTTCAGAATGTAATGTTATCTATGTTTTATTGTGTTTTCATTTATTGTATTAAACATCTCCAATTACATTTAAATCTGGTTCAAGCATCACTTGGGAATGTTGCAAGCCAAGTGTTTGACACCCCTAGACTACATGATTTCTAAGGTCCCTCCCAGTTCTAATCTATAATTATCTTACAGACCAATAGGAGTTCAGTTCTTGGAATATGAGCAGTATGTCTATAGGTCCTTAGTGTAACTGTTTACTGGGATGGAGGAACGCCCTGCCTCTGTTTCAGAGCATCGACAAGTATTCCCATTGGCATAATGTGTAGTGATGAAAAGCTTTTTAATAGACTACTGGGATACACACACACACACATACACACACACACACACACACACACACACACACACACATACCTACCTCAAAACAAAAACAAATTCTAACAAAAGAATTTGCCCTATCTCCCTGGCATCTTTCAAGTGAAGATCCTGTTATAAGCTTCTGGATGGGGTGGGTGGGGGGAATCTCTCTCCACCCTGGTCAACACGTGGTTTCAACCTACTGAAGCTATGAAATTTAGCTGTGACATTCTTGGGAATTTTCGTCTTGCATTTTCTTTCAAGAGGTTCAATGGCTTCTTTCTTGGATTCCAGGTTGATTCACTTCTGGGCTAGATGCTATGGGTTACTTTTTTAAAAAATTATATTTATTTTTACAAATACTTATTATTCCTTCTTTCTCTGCAATTCCACAAATGAAGCAATAAAATCCTCCTAACAAATATGAATAGTTGCACAAAACAAATTCTCATTTTGGCTTTATCCAACAATGTATGTCTCATACTCTGCATTTTAAGTATGCCACCTTGTTGGCAGGAGGTAGGTTGAATTTTATCTTCAGTCTTCTGTAATCACAGTTGATTGAATTGATCAGAGTTTTAATGTCTTTCCAAATGATTTTTTCTCTTTATACTGTTGTCATTGTGTAAATTGTTTTCCTAATTCTGCTCACTCATTTATTTCACTCTGCATCAATTCCTAGGATGTCTTCCTGGATTCCTTTGAAATCGTCCACTTCATCATTTTTATGGCAAAATAATTATATTCATATCCAAATATTTTTTGTATATATAGGACATTTTCCTTTTTCTTTGGTCTCTTTGGGATACAGACCTAGTAGTGGTATTGCTGGGTCAAAGTGTGCACACAATTTTATAGCTCTCTGGGAATAGTTCCAACTTTCCCTCCAGAATGGTTGGATCAGTTTACAACTCCACCTATAGTGCATTATGTTTCAGTTTTTCCACATCCTTCCCTCCACCTCTGCCCCCAGCATTTGTCATTTTCCTTTTCTGTCACATTAGCCAATCTGATAGGTGTGAGGTGGTACCTCATAGTTGTTTTTATTTGCATTTCTCTAATCAATAGTGATTTAGAGCATTTTTTTTCATATGACTATAGGTAACTTTGATTTCTTCTTATAACTGCCTGTTCATATCCCTTGACCATTTATCAACAGGGGAATGACTTATATTCTTATAAATTCAACTCAATTCCATATATTTGAGAAATGAGGCCTTTATCAGAGAAACTTGTAAACTCCCTCCCCCCGGTATTCTGATTTCCTTTTAATGCTGCTGTATTGGTTTTATTTGTGCAAACCCTTTTTACTTTAACAAAATTGAAATTATCCATTTTATAACCCATGATCCTCTCTATCACTTGTTTAGTCATAAATTTATTCCTTATCTATAGATCTGACAGGTGTATTTTCCATGCTCCCTTAATTTACTTATATATCACCCTTTATGTCTAAATCACATACTCTTTTTGACTTTATCTTGGTATCGGGTGTGAGATGTTGGTCTATGTCTAGTTTCAGGCAAACTGCTTTTCAGTTTTGTTATAAATTCTTGTCAAATTTTGAGTTTTTACCCCAAAATCTTGGACCTTTGGGTTTATCAAACAGTAGATTACAATGGTCATTTACTGCTATGTATTGTGTAGCTGGGCAGGTAGGTGGTGCAATGGGCCTGGAGTCAGGAAGACCTGAGTTCAAATTTAGCCTCAGACACTATTTGTGTGGCCCTGGGCAAGTCACTTAACTCTTTGTATCAGTTTCCTTATCTGTAAAATGAGCTGGAAAAGGAAATGGCAAATCACTCCAGTATCTTTGTCAAGAAAACCCCAAATGGGGTCATGAAGAGTTGTACATGACTGAAACAACTGAACAACAACAAATTGCGTAGCTAACCTATTCTATTGATCCACCACTCTGTTTCTTAGCCAGTATCAGATTGTTTTGATGATTACTGTTTTGTAGTGTAGTTTGAAATCTGGAACTGCTAGGCTGCCTTCTTTTACTTTTTTTTTTTTTATTTATTCCCTTGATATTCTTGACCCTTTGTTCTTCCAGATGAATTTTGTTACTATTTTTTTCTAGCTCTATAAAATAATTCTTTGGTAGTTTCATAGGTATGGCACTGAGTAAGTAAATTTACTTCCATGGAATTGTCATTTTTATCACATTGGTTCAGCCTACCCCTGAGCAATTAATATTTCTCCAATTATTTAGATCTATCTTTGTGTGAGAAGTACTTTGTAACAATCCCTGGGTTTATCTTGGCAGGTAGACTCCAAAGTATTTTATATTGCTTGAAGTTATTTTAAATAAAATTTCTCTATCTCTTCCTACTGTGTTTTATTGGTAGTATGCAGAAATGCTGAATATTTCTATGGATTTATTTTATATCCTAAGACTTTGCTGAATTTGTTCATTGTTTCAATTAATTTTTTATTTGATTCTCTAAGTTTACCATCATATCATCTGAAAGGGTAATAGTTTTGTTTCCTCATTGCCTATTTTTATTCTTTCAATTTATTTTTCTTGTCTTATT
Organism: Vombatus ursinus; assembly: GCF_900497805.2. Taxonomy (NCBI): domain Eukaryota; kingdom Metazoa; phylum Chordata; class Mammalia; order Diprotodontia; family Vombatidae; genus Vombatus; species Vombatus ursinus. Next base: position 33,655,108 of record NW_020954585.1, read on the forward strand.
GCTATAGTTAGCATTGCTACTGCAAGACTGAATAATAGTGGTGATAATGGACATCTTTGTTTCACACCTGATCTTACTGGAAAGGCTTTAAGTTCATCCCCACTACAGATAATGCTTACTCTTGGTTTTAGATAGAAACTATTTACCATTTTAAGAAAGGTTCTATTGATTCTTATGCTTCCAAGTATTTTTTAGTAAGAATAGGTGTTATATTTTGTTTTCTCTCTTCCTTCCCCCCTATTTCTCCTCAAAAGTTTGTTTTGCTTCTGACTACTGCCTCCCTTAATCCACCCCCTTTTTATCAGCCCTCATGCCCCTTATTCCTTTCTGCTCCTACTTCCCTATAGGATAAGATAGATTCCTATAACCAACTGAATGTGTATGTTTTTCCCTCTTTGAGCCAATTCTGATGACAATAAGGTTCAAATGCTGCTTACCACCACTACCATTTTTCCCTCCACTGTAAAAGCTCTTTCTTGCATGCCTTTTTTATGTGAGACAGTTTCCCCCCATTCTTCTTGTCCTTCCCCCCTTCTCCTAGTACATCTCTCTTTCTCACTTTAATTTTTTTGGAGATCATCCCACCATAATCAACTCACACCTATGCCCTCTTTCTATGTATACTTCTTCTAATTTCCCTAATAATAATAAAGTTCTTAGGAATTACATGTGTCATCTTCCTACATAGGAACATAAGGGGTTTAACCATATTGAACCCCTTATGATTTCTCTTTCATGTTTACTTTTTTATACTTCCTTAATCATTATATTTGAATGTCAAATTTTCTATTCAGCTCTGGTCTTTTAATCAAGAATGCTTGAAATTCCTCTATTTCATTAAATATCCATTTTTCTTCTGAAGGATTATATTCAGTTTTGCTTGTAGGTTATTTTTTGGTTGTAATCATAGGTTGTAATCAATCCTCTGCTTTTTAATGTGGAAGCTGCTATATCTTGTGTGATCCTGACCGTGGCTCCACAATATTTAAATTATTTCTTTCCAGCTGCTTGAAGTATTTTCTCTTGGACCTGGGTGCTCTGGAATTTGGGAATAATATTCCTGGGACTTTTCATTTTGGGATCTCTTTCAGGAGGTGACCAGTAGATTCTTTCAATTTCTATTTCACCTTCTGGTTCTAGGATATCAGGACAATTTTCTTTGATAATTTCTTGAAATATGATGTATAGGCTCTATTTTTTTTTATTATGGCTTTCAGGTAGTTCAATAATTCTTAAATTATCTCTCCTCAGTCTATTTTCCAGGTCTGCCATTTTTCCAAAGAGATTTTCATCTATTTTTTCATTCTTTTGGCTTTATTTTATTGTTTCTTGATGTCTTGTAGGGTCATTAGCTTCAACTTTGTTCAGTTCTAATTTTTAAGAAATTATTTTCTTCAGTGAGCTTTTGTACCCCTTTTTCCATTTGACCAATTCTGCTTTTTAAGGAGTTCTTCTCTTCAGCAGATTTTTGTTCTTCTTTTACTCCTTGGTCAATTCTGTTTTTTAAGGTGTTATTTTCTTCAGTATTTTCCTGTGCCTCTTTTACCGGACTGTTAACTCTCTTTTCATAATTTTCTTGTATCCCTCTCATTTCCTTCTCTGATTTTTCCTCTACTTCTCTTATTTATTTTTGCATATCTTTTTTGAGCTCTTCCAGGAATTCTTGTTGGGCTTGTGTCCAATTCACTTTTTTCTTTAAGGCTTTGCTTTTAGCTGTTTGGATGTTGTCGTCTTCTTCTAAAGCTTGTATCTTGATCTTATCTCTTACCATAGCAGATTTTTATTGTCAAGTTCTTTCTGTTGTTGTTGCTTGGTCATTTTTCCTTTTATTTCCTGAATTTTAACTTCATGTTAAAGTTCAGCTCTGCTCCCAAGGTGGAAGGGGCAATATCCCAAGCTTCAGGTTTTTCAGGCTGCTATTTTCAGAGCTACTTCTGGGGGTCTGTAAGTTTTCAGTATTTCCAATGTGGAGTGATCTAAGGAAGCATGTGGTCACCAATCTCCTGCCTGTGCTCTGGTCTTTACCCAGGAGGTGACCTTGTTCCCCTGAAGCCACAAATGCTAGCACATTCCTTTTCCCCTTGGAACTGAGACCAGGGCTCCTAAACCCCGTGTGTGACCATAAGCAATCTTCTCTTTCCCAGAATTATGACCAGGGCCCCTGCTCCCCTGTTGCTACAAGCACTAGTGCTCCTCTTTGCCCTAGAACTGCAATCCAGAACTGCATATAGGCAATTTCAACAGAATCCTTAACCCTGTGCCACAAAGGGTCCCCGTAGTCTCTTCCTGACCAGTTGTCCGATCATCTGACCATTGGTGGGCTAACAGCTACCAAAGCTGCTGCTATCACTGTTGCAGCTACTTCCAAGGCCTGCACTGTATTGCCACAGAGTGCATTGGGCTCTGGGTCAACCACCACTCTAGTGTCACAGACCACTCCTGCCGACTCCTAAATAGTGTTGGGCTGGAAAAGTACCTCACCCTGAACTTTTGTTGGTTCTGCTACTCCAGAATTCTATTTGAAGTATTATTTTAAAGTTGTTTGGAGGGAATGTTGGAAGAATTCATCTGATTTGCTGCTTGTACTCCATTATCTTGGCTCTGTCCCCTTCAGATGGCTTTCAAAACAATTTTTTTCTGGCTTTATAAAATAATTCTTTAGTAGCTTAATTGGTTCAGTACTGAATAAGTAGATTAATTTAGGCATTATTGTTAGTTTTATTATGCTGAATCAATCTATCCATAGGCAATTAATTTCTTCGATTATCTATTGTTTATTTCTACAAAGTGTCTTATAGGTGGTGTCATAATTTCTGGGTGTATAACTCCTAAATATTTTATGTCTTCTGTTGTTACTTTGGATGAATTTCTCTAACTTTTCTTGCTAGATTTTTCTTATAGTATATAGGAATGCTAATGATTTTTGTGGCTTTATTTTATATCCTGCAACTTTTCCGAATTCATCATTTGTTTGAATTAATTTTTTGGTTCACTCTTTAGTAAAGGTAGATATCATCTGCAAAAAGCAATAATTGTTTTCTCTTTACTGCTTATTCCTTTGATTTCTTTTTCCTTTATTATTGCTCTAACTAGTATTTCTAGGACTATATTAAATAGAAGGGATGAAAACTGCCATCTCTGCTTTACTTGGAAAGACCTCTAACTTTTCTATATCACATATCATGTTTGTTCTTGGATTTAGGTAGATATTTACTATATAAAGGAAAAGTCCATTTATTCCCATACTCTCTTGTGTTTCTAATAGAAACAGATGTTGGATTTTATCAAAAGCCTCCTCAGTATCTACTGATATAATCATGTGGTTTTTATTATTAACATGATTTATTATATTTACAATCTTAGATTGAACCAACCCTATTATTGGTACAAATCCAACTTGATTATAATCTTTTGACCTTTTTGAAAAGCTCATTTCCTATTATTTTCTTTAAATTTTTTACATCAATGTTAGGGAGTCTGACCTATAGTTTTTGCCCTCTGCTTTGTCTTCCAATTTTTGAGAAATCATTTTAGTATCACAAGAAAAGGTTACAAGAGTGCTTCCTTTTCCTATTGTGAACAGTTACGTAACATTATTAATTTTTCTTGAAATATCTGATTGAATTTGCTTATAAACTTATCTGGTCCTGGAGTTTTTTTCTTTTATTTATGGTTTATTCAATTTTTTTTTGTTATATTGGGTTATTTAAGCAGTCTAATTCTTTTGTTAATCTGGGTATTTTATATTTTTTGTCATATAATTGAATAAAAATTTCTGATTTCATGTTTTCTTCCAATTATAAATTTTCCTTCTTGAAATGAATGTTTCTGTTTTCCTATCTCATTTTAAATCATTTAGCTTACGATATTTTTTTATTCTATCCTAATAAGACTGGAAGCTAAAACAGCCCCTAGTTTCATCATTCCTATTTTTTTTTTTTGCTTTCATTTTATTAATCTCATCTTTAATTTTTAAAATTTCTACTTTGGGGCAGTTAGGTGGCACAGCGGATAGAGCACTGGCTCTGGAGGCAGACAGACCTGAGTTCAAATCTGGTCTCAGATCAGACACTTGATACTTACTAGTTGTGTAACCATGGGCAAGTCACTTAACCTCACTGCCTAGTCAAAAAAAAAAAAATTCTACTTCATTGCTTAGGTAGCGTTTCTGATTTGTTGCTATTTGAGGTGGGGTTTTTTTTAGTTGCATGCCTAATTCATTTATCTTTCTTTCTTTTGTTAATGAAAACTTTTAAAGATGTAAATTTTCCCCTCAGAATTGCTTTAGTTGCTTCCCGTAAGTTTTGGTATATTGTCTCATTGTCATTTTCTTTAATGAAAGTTTCTATTTAAAAAAAAAATTTGCTCTCTGACCTATGTTTATTAGAATTTTGTATTTAATCTCCAAATATTTTAAAATAATTTTCCAAGGACCTATTAATATATGTAATTTTATTGCAATGAGATCAGCAAAAAATGTGTTTAGTTCTACTTTTCTACTTTTTGTGAGACCTTTTTGCCACAACATGGCCAAATTTTATAATGAAGCCAGCTATAGCTGAGTATATAAATTACTATTTCCATTCAGCAATTACCAGAGAGCTATTACCTCTGATTTTCCTAAAGATCTATTCAGGTCCTTAATGGTTTTCTTATTTTTGGTAAGATTTGCCAAGATCTGAAAGGGGTATACTGAGTTCTCTCATTGTTATAATTTTACTATCAATTTGTTACTCTAATTCAATTTTTCCATTAAGTTTTTAGATACTATCCTACGTGGTACACACATGTTAAGTTTCAATATTGATTTATTACCTCTTATGATATTTATATTTATTATCTCATCTGAAATCATGATTTCTATGTCTTTTTTTTTTAATTTAGCTGAAGTATAATAGATTTTGCTCCAGTTTCTCATTTTAACTCCATATGAATCTTTAGTTTGGGGATGAGGTGAGGTTTCTGGTTTTTTTGTAAACAACACATTGTTTGACTGTGTTTACTAATGCCTTCTGCTATCCTCTTCTGTTTTGTGAAATTTGTGCCATTCATGTTCACAGTTACGATTGTTAGTTGTGCATTTTCCTCCATCCTGTCCCCTTGTACTTTTTCTTCTTTGTTCTCATCCTTTTTACAAATAAAAGGAAATCTACAGTAGGAATATCTATAAAGAAAACAGCATAGGTTCATTCTGCCACAATTCTCTTCACTTTGCCCTACCCCTAAATACCAGGTCTTTACTCTTTCTTTCTGTTATTTTAATTTCCCATTCGAGTTTCCTTCTTGAACATTCATGTTTGTTTTGCTTGCCTATCCTGTACTCCCTCTTAAAATCCTCTCTTCTTCTCTTTTCCATTCCCTCCTGCTTTCCTTTTGAATTTAATGTATTTCTAATACGAAGATCTGTGATCTATGTATGTGGGTGTGTAATTATGTTCTATTTTACTTTAATGAGTTAAAGATGAAAGAGAGCATCATAGGATGCTTATTCCTCCCACACCTTCCTCCATAATTAAATATTCTTATGAACTTATATTATGTGATAGTAGTTTTCCTCTTTTCTTATTTCTTCTACAGTACAGTTCCCATTCCTCCCATGTTCGTCTTCTCCACAGACCATCAAAACACAATAAAACCACACAGCCATCTGTCATATTTACCTTTCCCTATTATCCTTAAAGATATTAGGATTCTGAGAACATATTTCCTTACCACTTTTTAACATGAAATAAATTCATCTCTACATATTTTCTTCCAATTAAAATAAAAATGTGTACTTTCTATTAGTTTCTCTTGCCTTCTACATTTCCATTCCCAAATATTTACTCAATTCTGGTCCTTTTATCAGGAATGCTTAGAAATTCTCTTTCATTAAAGACTCATTTTCTCCTTATAGGATCACACTTTGTTGTATTTTCTCAGGTTATTCTTTATTTTAAGCTTTATCTTTTGCAATATCATATTCTGAGTTCTCTCCTTTAAAGTGGCAGATGCTTATTACAAGCTCCTTAGATGCTGAACTCTTTGGTTATTTACAGTTTTTTTCCCTCTGTAACTGGGAAAATCCAGATTTTGGTTGTGACATTTCTGGACATTTTTATTTGAAGTTTCTTTCAGAAAGTGACCAGTTGCGGCAGCTAGGTGGCGCAGTGAATAGAGCTCTGGCCTTGGAGTCAGGAGGGCTCAGACACATAACACTAGCTGTGTGACTCTGGGCAAGTCACTTAACCCTAATTGCCTTAAAAAAAAAAAATGAAGAAAGTAACCAGTGAACTTTTTCTATATTCACTTTACTTTCTGGTTCTAAGAATTCTAGACAGTTTTAATTTAAATTTCTTGAAATATAATGTCAAACTCAGATGACTGAATCTGACCCATCTGTTTCCAGACTCATGAATTGCCTGAGGCTGACCAGACATTATCACTCCTAGCATCTGTCTATTTCGTAAGTGTCTCAAACTCTCCCCTCCAGAGATTCCCAAACTTTCTCTATGGACATTCACTTGTTATGAAAAACAACTTACCTCCCACATAGAGCTTGGCCATCCTCTCTGCCTTAGTACCTCTACATAAACCCTATTCCCAGCCCCCCTCCTTGGGTACCTTAACACTTGCTGCCTGGCACCCTGAGTTGGAATTCACTTGCCTCAATTTTGCTATAATGTCTGTTTTCTCTTGAATTCAAGTTGATAATAGAATCAGATTTTTTTTTTGGTCATGTTTTTCATATAATCCCATAATTCTTAGATTTTTCTCTCTTTGTTATATTTTCCAGGTCAGTTGTTTTTTATATTACATTTCTTAGATTTTCTTCTGTTTTTTTTTTTTTTGTCTCAATAAGTCCTTTTCTATTTTGCCCATTCTAATTTTTAGGGCATTCATTTTTACCTGAGGCTTTTTTCTTGTGGGGTGTCTCTCTCTTCCTTGGGATTTACCCCCTGACCATTTCTCATTCCAAGGTATTTCTTCATAATGTTCAGTCTTTTCCTTGGTTTTCTTACCTCAGCAGCCTAGGTGTCTAGGTTGGGAGTCCTGTGCTTGGATCAAATTCCATTTTTCCACTCCTGAATGGTATGAGCAAGCCCTGACTGGTCTGAAATGTGGTGACCATGACCAGATCCCTCTTTCTTGCCACAAGGTTCCTGAGCTGCCCCCAAGACTAGGTTCTTCCACTGAGTTTCAGATTTCCCTGGGCTGGTCTTTATCTATGGCCTTTCTCCTGAAGAAAGGCTCAGGGTCACCAGCCTCTAGGTCCTGCTGGGCTTTGGCCTTGCTGGCCTCTACGGTTCTACTGCCCTGGAGCTGCTTTGTGCTGTGTTTTCTTCCTACTCTGCCTTTTATACTTCTGGGTTTCTGCAGGATTGCATTAGTCATTCTGTTCATCCCATAGCTGTATGGAGTAACCACAGATGATTCTCATGATTTCTCTTTTAACTGGTGCATTGTTAAATTTATTAGTGTGTTAATAACAATCTGGGCTATTAAAGGTCCTGGTACACTTCCATTTTCCCCCACCACTGCAACTATTAACAAATTGGTACAAACTCCAGTTCTTGGACCTTTGGTGGCTTTTTCAACCTTTCAAGGCTCATAAGCTTACTCTGTTCCGTCTTCAACACTTCAACTAAGAGGAGGAAACAATGAAACACAACAGGGATAGAAAAATCAATCATATCATGCCCTCACAGACTCATGGCAGTGTGAGGAAAAGAGGCCTCATGGTACTACCTCTTTCTACAGTCAAACTCTGAAAATAAATGACCAAAGAGCCACAGAGGTTATGTAACAACTGTTAACTCTGCAAATACCAAAGAACTCACAGAGATTGTACACCAACTGTGAACTCTGAAAAATAAAATAAAATAAAATAAAATAAAATAAAGAGCTACAGAGGTTATTACACCAACTGTCAATTCTGATCAAAGACCCACAAAGGTTATAGCAAAAGTTTTATGTCAACTATCAACTCTGAAAAATAAAATAAAACCAAAGAACTCACAGAGATTATAAGCAAAAAGCTTTCTTTATTCCGTTGGAGAAGGGAAACTAACATGTAAGCCAGGGTCTCCTCCAGGAGAGTTACAGAAATCTTTGCCTCAAATGTCCACCAGGATAAAGACACTTGGGACTGGCCACTTAGTGTCTTTTGTATGCACATTCAGTTCTGGCTCAGTAAACAAACAAAAGGCTTTTCTATACCACAGTAAATGGACAGAAAACAGCCAAAGAATACTGGTTATACTCTGAGTGGAGGGCAGTGCTCCTCCATTCCACATTATTAAATAATTCCAGAAGAAGATGCACCAAACATTCACAAGTCCCTTGCTCACACTCCCCAAACTAGATCCTCATTGGCCAGTGCCCTGTTGTACTTATAAGTTCTCTAGTGCTTCAAGGCTAGATAAAGAAGCTCTGGGGTCCTAAACCAAAAGCTTCAGAAAAAACAGATGTGCCCATTTTTTCTTGGACTCATGCCATGAGGCTCCTTTGGGAATGTGCCTTTACCTATTCTTGTCATTTTTGACATAAATCTAAATAAAATTAATCTCAGTTGAGTCTTCTGTCACAGAATCCCATTATCTGTTACAGAATTTCCATTGGATTATGAGCTCTTGGAGGGCAGGGAGTGGCATCTCTTTTTGTATCTAATACTTAGCACATAGTGGGAGTTTCATAAATATTTATTGACTGTCTGGTAGAATCACAAAATGTTACAGCTGGAAAGAAACATCTAGGGGCAGCTAGGTGGCGCAGAGGATAGAGCACTGGCCCTGGATTCAGGAGGACCTGAGTTCAAATCCAGCCTCAGACACATAACACTTACTAGCTGTGTGACTCTGGGCAAGTCACTTAACCCCATTGCCTAGCCAAAAAAAAAAAAAAAAAAAAAATCTAGGCCAAGTGACTTATTTTAAAAATAAGAAAACAAATCTTGACAGGTCAAATAAGCTTGTGCTTTGAAGTCTAATTTTAATTCCTGTTTTCTTCTTAAATGCATGTATTTAGTGATGGATTTAAAAAAATTCTCCTTTAAAGGATAAACAAAATAGGCTTACAAGCTGTGTTTTATAGGTTTGAGCTTCTAAGCTACCAGGCATAATTCTTTGAAGAACAAGGATTTCAATTCTTTAAATAGCTGCATTACAATATTACACTGCACCGATAAAGCTAGTTCAGTCTGACTCTTCGATTCCACAGCTGAATGCAGAAGCTGCTGGGAACAGAAAGTTGGAGAAAACAAAGGGAAGTTGTGGCTTGATGCCTAACTTGTTTATGGACTTTGATGGAAAAAAGAGGGGAAAATAAAAACCACCATTCATATTACTTTCTCCTACTGTCACATAAATTCTGTTATTTTTCAAGGTATTTAGTAGTTTCAATGCTTGTTGAATGCTAGTAGTTCAATCCTGATTTTAACTGGGTAACATAAAAATTTCCTAATTTAATCAGCTAAACTAGTTTTTATAACAAAATATTCCTTTTCAATACATCTCAATGCATTTTCCTCCCCTTAAATAAAGGAATACATTAAGGGAATTTATGCTATATCTGAATAATAAATGCATATAAAAATAAGGAATACACAGAAATAATAATTTCCCTAATCCAACCTGTGAATGAATTGTAGGGAATTCTCCATGAGGAAATTTCATCTCCCAATAAAGATTAACAACTATTCTACAATTTATATATAGTCTGAGAGGGTTGCCTGGAGCACAGAGAGGTGAAGTGACTTGCCTAGGGTCACACAGCCAGTATGTTTCAGAGGCAGAACTTGAAGCCAAGTTTTTATGATTCCAAAGCCATTTCTTCATTCACTTTCTGGCCACATCCACTTCATGCCACCTGCACTTGGCCATGATTCCCATATCCCCACTCTGGAATCTTGGACTCTGCCCTTGTGGCACTGGGCTCTGATAGGTGAACTTTTGCCTCTTACTCAGAACTAGCTCTCCACCTGACTTCCTCTCCATTTCTATCAACGCCATTCCCCCAACTTGTACTGCCTGTAATCCCCCAATTACAACATAAGATCCTTAAGGGCAAGGACTGTCTTGCTCGTTTGTATTTGTATACTCATATTTTAAGAGCTTAGCACAGTGCCTGGCACACTGTAAGCACTTGAAAATGCTCTCCCCCTCTTCCCACTTCTTTTCAGAGACAATACCATTGAGAAAAGTCTGTAATCAAAATTAAACACAATTTTTAAATTAGAGTTACCATTCCCATGACTTTTCCAGGTGTTCATTTATGTAACTTTATTTATTTACCTAAAAATATTTATTATGAACTCACTGATTTTTTAAAATACACATTAATGCAACAAAGTAAGACAAATAATTAATTATGTGTCCATTGGTGAGTCACTTCTCAGAGTCTCAATTTCTTCATCTGTAAAATGAGAGAGTTGGATTGGGTTAACTCTCATGTCTCATGTGAATAAAAATCATACATGCAGTCATAAGCCCATATAACTTTCTTTTGCCCAGTGTACCCTTCCAATTTTTCCCTTATTTGTATCTGTGAAATTATACTGACGTACTGATGTAGTTGCATGTATGTTCAATTTCTGACTGGCTTATTTTTAAATCCATATTTTACTTCTATGATTGTGTATATGTGGTCCAAATATGCATAGTCCAAATAGTAGGGTTCTGACAATTCAAACAGCTTCCAAATTCTAGTGAAATAGAAATGATTCCCAGTCTCCTATTAATGAAATAATTTAATTACTAACTACTAATTATTTATATTGCTTTTCAGAATCACCTACTTAGTGTTTCAGTATTAAAATCCTCAATATCATTATGCAGCCCTGCTTCTGCCAAAGCCTGGAATGGATCTGCAGAGGAAGAGCCTTACTGCAAGTTACTCAGCATTGAATTCAGCATTCACCCAGTCAGTCAGGAATCATGCGTCCCTTTGCCTAAGAAGCAGACCTCTGTCTACTTTTGTAGAGAATTAAGAAAATTTTGGACACCAGTGAGGAGGGACAGGGTGGAAAGAGAGAGAGAAGTATAAATGGGGGGAAATAGGATAGAGAGAAATATACTGTTAATAATCACAACTGTAAATGTGAATGAGATGAACTTACCTCCAAAATGGGAGTAGAGAGCAGAGTGGATTAAAAACCAGAATCCTACAAAATGTTGTATATAAGAAACACATTTGAAACAGAGAAACACACACAGAGTAAAGGTAAAAGGCTACAGCAGAATACATTATGTTTAGCTGAAGTAAAAAAAAAAATGGGTAGCAATCATAATCTCAGACAAAGCAAAAGCAAAAATAGATCTAATTAAAAGACACAAGGAAGGAAACTATATGTTGCTAAAAGGTACCATAAACAATAAAGTAATATCAACACTAAACATATATGCACCAAATGGTATAGCATCCAAATTTCCAAAGAAGTAGTTAAATGAGTTATGGGAAAAAGTAGACAGTAAAAGTATACTAGTGGGGGATCTCAATCCTCCCCTTTCAGAACTAGACAAATCTAACCACAAAATAAACAAGAAAAAAGTTAAGGAGGTAAACAGAATTTTATAAAAGTTATATATGATAGACCTCTGGAAGAAATTAAATGGGTATAAAAAAGGAATGTACCTTTTTTTTCAGTGATACATGGCACCTACACAAAAACTGACCACATATTAGGGCATAAAAACCTCACAATCAAATGCAGAAAGGCAGAAATATTAAATGCATCATTTTCAGGTCATGATGCATGTAAAAGATGTAAAAAATTACATCTAGGGGCAACTAGGTGGCGCAATGGATAGAGCATAGGCCCTGAAGTCAGGAGGACCTGAGTTCAAATCCGGCCTCAGACACATAACACTTACTAGCTGTGTGACCCTGGGCAAGTCACTTAACTCCATTGCCTAGCCAACTACACACACACACACACACACACACACACATATATGTGAAGAGACTGTATTAGGGGCAGGTAGGTGGTACAGTAGATATAGCACCAGCCTTGGAGTCAGGAGAACCTGAGTTCAAATCTGGGTCTCTGAGCAGACCCTTGACACTAGCTGTGTGAACCTGGGCAAGTTACTTAACCCTAATTGCCTTGCCAAAAAAAAAAAAAAAATTACATCTAATAAAAGGCCATGGAAAGATTAAAAATTAATTGGAAACTAAATAATCTAATCCTAAAGAATGGGTGGGTGAAACAATAAATCATAAAAACAATCAATAACTTCATCAAAGAGAATGACTTTAATGAGAAAACATACCAAAATTTATAAGTAGTGGTGTTGCTTATACCTCAGAAAGATCAAAGAGAGAAAGAAATGATTTGGGTGTACAAAAATACTTACAGCAGCAATTTTTGTGTGGTAAAGAACAGAAGACAAAAGTGTATGCCTATTAATTGGGGAATGGCCAAACAAATTATATAACTGCTTTATATATTTGTATTTATTAACTTTATATTTATGCTGTATATACTCTATGCCTCTCACATTAGAATGTAATAAGTACATTGCAAGTAGGGATTGTTTCATTCTTTGTATTTGTTCTGCCAGTGTCTAGTGCATTGTCTGGCAACATAATAGGCACTTATTACTTGTGGAATGATTAGAACTGACAAAAAAGACAGAGAAACCTGAGAGGGCTTGCATGAACTGATGCAGAATGAAATGAGCATAAACAGGTTAATAATTTATGATTATAAAATTATAAAGGAAAACAAATTTGAAGGACATAACTTTGAGAAAGGTAATGATCAATTACAACTACAGAACACTGATGGTGGAAAGGCAAGCCACAGGTTCAGAATGAGATATATCTTTTCAGACACAGCCAAATATGATTTGTTTTTGCTTGAATAAACTTATTTGTTAGAAGGGGAGGACTTTTCTCCTTTTTCTGGGGAGGGGGGAAGGGTCTGTTCCTTATTTATATATAAATTAATTATTCCACATCATCTGTTTTGTTAACATTCTTGTTCCATTTTTGAGGATGACTTCAAGTTAGTAAGGTGAAATCTTGCCTTTAGCATAGCAACCAAGTTTATTTCTAGTGACATCATATGTCTTGAACTGTTGGGGAAATAGCCTGTTCTGTGTTTAAACTCTTGGACGATGACATTGGCACATCATATTTATTCACTTTTTCTTTTGTGATCTACCCAGCTTTACTAATTTCAGTCAAAATTTTTTGACTATGTGCTTGCTTTCTTAATGCCAGGAACACATTCATTCCTCATTGTCTACCCCAATCTTTGCCTGTTGAAATCTTACTTATCTCAGAGCTTCAAGTCAGAATGAATATTCTATTTCATATTATTATAATTTGTGCGGCAGTACTACCTCCCCTACTTTTTTTTTTACTGTCTTATTCATCTTCACATCCTCCAGCCTCTAGAACAGAACCTTGTACATAAGAATTACAGAATCTCAGAACATATGAACTGGAAAGCTAGAAGCCTCATAGATTTTTCTGACCCATACCTGAACAAGAATCTCTTCTACAATATGCCTAATTTCCATCAGCTAGACTGCACTTCAAGATCTCCAGTAACAGTGAACCCACTCCCTCCCAAAGCCTCACTATAAGACAGTTCAAATTATTAGGAAATTTTTCTTTACATCAAACCTAAACCAACATTTCTTCCATTTTTGCTCTTGGTTCTGCCCTCTGGCGACAAACTGAAAAAATTTAATGCCATGCAGAGCTTGAATGATGCTGTCATTTCTCTCCCAAATCTTCTCTTTTCATGCTAAATATTCCCAATTCCAGTTTCTTCAACCAATCCATACTCTCTCTCTCTCTCTCCCTTTCTCTATTTCTCTCTTTCTGGCTTTTTAGCTTCCCTCACCCTATATTTATATAGGGTGGAGGAAGTGGGGGTGGGGAGGAGTGTGAAGCTATAGACAGTTTCAAATTTTCAGCTTAAGGATGGCGTTGTGTTTTCGAGAAAGGGGAAGAGAAAATTTCTGCTTTCCCCTCTTTCCTCTGCAAATTGGTTTCTCTGTTCTCAGACCCAGGAATACTGTCAGTACTTTTAGTAAATGTAGTTCAGCTACATTACTGTTTATAAGGATTTTGTGGGCTGGTCTAGGAACCTGACTATAATTTTAAAAAATTTTCTAAGAAAAATATGTTATACAAGCATTATATGTAATGGGGACAAGCTAGAAGCATTTCCAATAAGATCGGGGGTGAAAGAAGGATGTTCATTATCACCATTGTTGTTCAATATCGTACTGGAAATGTTAGCTTTAGCAATAAGAGAAGAAAAAGAAATTGAAGATATTAGAATAAGCAAAGAAGAAACAAAGCTATCACTCTTTGCAGATGACATGATGATAAACTTCCAGAATCCTAGAGAATCAAGTAAAAAACTACTTGAAATAATAAACAACTTTAGCAAAGTTGCAGGCTATAAAATAAACCCACATAAATCATTGGCATTTCTATATATTACCAACAAAAGCCCAACAGCAAGAGATAGAAAGAGAAATTCCATATAAACTTACTGTAGACATTATAAAATATTTAGGAGTCTACCTCCCAAAACAAACCCAGGAACTCTATGAACACAATTTCAAAACACTATTCAGACAAATAAAGTCACATCTAAATAATTGGAAAAATATCAGTTGCTCATGGGTAGGCCGAGCTAATATAATAAAAATGACAATTCTACCTAAGCTAATTTACTTATTCAGTGCCATGCCAATCAAACTACCAAAGATTATTTTATAGAGTTAGAAAAAATAATAACAAGACTCATCTGGAAGAACAAAAGGTCCAGAATATCAAGAGAACTAATGAAAAGAAATGCAGGGGAAGGTGGCCTAGCTATTCCAGATCTTGAATTGTATTATAAACTAGCAATCATCAAAACTGCTTGGTACTGGCTAAGAAATAGAGTGGTGGATCACTGGAACAGGTTAAATATATAAGACACAGTAGTCAATGACTACAGTAATCTATTATTTGATAAACCCAAAGACCCCAGCTTCTGGGATAAGAACCCACTTTTTGAAAAAAACTGCTAGGAAAACTGGAAAAGAGTATGGCAGACACTAGGCATAGACCAAAATTTTACACCATATATCAAAATAAAGTCAAAAGGGGTTCATGATTTAGATAAAAAGGCTAATACTATAAGCAAACTGGGAGAGCAAGGAATAGTTTACCTATCAGATCTATGGAGAACAGAAGAATTCAAACAGGAGATAGAGAACATTACAAAAAGCAAAATGGATAACTTTGATTACATTAAATTAAAAACTTTTTGCACAAACAAAGCCAATGCAACTAAGATTAGAAGAAAGGTAGAAAATTGGGAAAGAATTTTTACAACCAGTCTCTCTGATAAGGACCTCATTTCTAAACTATATAGAGAATTAAGTCAAATCTATAAGAATACAAGTCATTCTCCAATTGATAAATGGTCAAAGGATATGAACAGGCAGTTCTCAGATGAAGAAATTAAAGCCATCTATAGTCATATGAAAAAATGCTCTAAAGCACTATTGATTAGAGAAATGCAAATCAAAACAACTCTGAGGTACCATATCACACCTATCAGATTGGCCAACATGACAAAACAGGAAAATGATAAATGTTGGAGAAGATGTGGGAAAATTGGAACACTAATGCATTGTTGGTAGAGTTATGAAATGATTCAACCATTTTGGAGAGCAATTTGGAACTATGCCCAAAGGGCTATAAAAATGTTATTGACCCAGCAATAGCACTTCTAGGACTATATCACAAAGAGATCATACAAACGGGAAAAGGAACCACATATACAAAAATATTCATAGCAGCTCTTTTTGTGGTGGCAAAGAACTGGAAATTGAGAGGATGCCCATCAACTGAGGAATGGCTGATCAAGTTGTGGTATATGAATGTAATGGAATACTATTGTGCTATAAGAAATGATGAACAGGCTGACTTCAGAAAAATCTGGAAAGACTTGTATGGTCTGATGCTGAGTGAAGTGAGCAGAACCAAAAGAACGTTGTACACAATAATAGCCATGTTGTACCATGACTAATACTGATAAACTTAACCCTTCCCAGCAATACAAGGATCTAAGACATCTCCAAAGGCCTTGTGATGGAAAATGCTATCCACATCCAAAGAAAGAACTATGGAAGTTGAATTGCTAATTTTTTTTCTCTTCTCTTGAGTTTTGTTTCCTCTTTCTGGTGGTTCCTCCTATTGGTTCTAATTTTTACTTACAACATCACTAATGTGAAAATATGTTTCATAGGAAAGTATATGTATAGCCTATATCAGATTGTGTGCCATCTTGGGGAGGGTGGTGGGAAGGAAGGGGGAGAAAAATTTTAAACTCAAAAGCATATGGAAGTGATTGTTGATAAATCAAAATAAATTAATGAAAAATTAAAAAAAAAGAAAAATGTGTTATGGGTTACCAAATGCTTCATAAGTGAGTTTTTGGAACTAATCTTGTTTGTAAATTGGGGAAATGTGTGTAAAGTATTTCTTTTCTAGAGGTTAAACACTCCACCTCAAATTAAAAAAAAAAAACAGAATTTTAAATGTAAGTGATATAGAATTTTAAATTATAATTTTAACTTAGTATCTCATTATACAACCTACAAAAAAATCTCTTAGATGAATTGTTACAACCAGAAGTTGGCAAGGGACAACTCAATAATCATGTTTATGCAATTAGGAATGTTATTCTGATTTCCCTATCATTTGTTAAATCTTGTCTGCAAAAAGAAGTAGCACTATACTTCAGGCAAGATAGCAGAGGGAAGAGCCCAGTTTTAATCTAGCTTCCATCCTTACCATTTAAAACAAATGTGCCAAAAAAAAAAAGTAATAACAATTAAAAGGAAACATTTCCCCACAAGATAATGCCTACTAAAAAAACAATAACAACAACAGAAGCCTGAAATACCAGTTACTGCTTCTTGCTGTATTAAGCATATTCTACCTCCCTTGGTTGGTCTTTCTTTACTTTCTAACTTTGTGTGGTTGCTGTATCAGTCCCTTAGTTTCCTCTTTGCTTAGAACCAGCCTTACTTGTCACTTTTTAAGGTGAAGTGAGAAAATTCTTTAATGGTGTTCTTGATAAGAGAAAATGGCAGGATACACAACAAATCCACAAAAATCAGCCAAAAAAAACAACAGATGATAGAAAAATTGCTTTCAGAGTAACTATAAAATACATTAAAATACCTACCAAAAAACACCCAAGATTCATCTCATTCCTTTATTCACTTAATTTGAGTTCCTACTACCTCTGGAATAAAATCTAAATTTGTTTGGCTATTAAAGTCCTTCACAACCTGGTCCTAAACTCTCTTTCCAACCTTACTACACATTACTCTCATATTTATGCACATTATGGTCTTACTTTTGTCCCTTAGAATTCCTAGTCAAGGTTCAGCTTAAGCACCACCTTCTTTATGAATTCTTTCCTGAGATGCCTCCTCTACATTTCCCTCCAATGCTTCTGGTGCCTTTTCTCCAAAATTATCTTCTATCTATAGTACTCCCACAGGATTACTCACTCAACCTACACTCAAAGAGTAGGTTCCCAGAAAGTGCCTTGCTGCTGGGTTCTAGAGGTAGGAGAATGCTGGAAGAAGCTCACACTGGCTTTTAAAAGTCAACTGTTGAATTTTCTGTGTGATTATTTATACCTGCTAAAAAGGGTCACACTCCTTAAAGTGGCCTCCCCCTACCAATGACTCTCTCCACATATGTATCTGTCCTCTGTCATAACTCTTTGCTCCTGACTGGATATATTGTTTCCTACTGGTTCAGTAGTTCTGATGACTTGGTTGATAGGAGAGAAGAAAGAGAAAGTCCATCTCCCTTCTTTGCTTCTCACTGGTTCAAACAAAGGGATTTCATTCTACAAAAGGTACACCTGAACCTATATTCAGTTCTTCAACTGGAATTGTAGAACTGCCTTCTTCTAAGAAAGTAAATCTGGTCCTAAGTCCCTCCCCCCAATTCTTGAAGGAGTACTTAAAAGAAATGTAGGTTCTGCCACACCTAGGCATTAAGCAGTTAGGATTAGCTTTAAAGAGAAGCAATTAGCCCTAAGGAGATGGGATTACCCCTAGAGACCACCCTCTTTAGCCAGCTGGTGCTGGTTAAGTAAATTAAACAAGTAGGGTCCCTTAGGCTGACTCTGCACCAGTGGCTGTACTTTTTCTAGAGTCTCAGGCTGTAACTTCTCCAAGTATTAGCCTGCTTTCCTCCCTTCAAGGCTTACCTTTTTAAAGCCCCCAGGGGCAAAGATAATTTGTTTGCTCAACCAATCACAGTGTTGGTCTTAATTCCCATAAAGAAGGGGATGTTATTATAAAAAAATAATTTGGTATTAACACCTCATTACCTATGTTATCTATTTTTTGTTTTGTGTGACTTTAGTAATTGAGGTTGAGAGGGGTAATTCCCCCAACTCCCAAATATTTATAGGGAGTGGGAATAGATGGTAGAAGCCTTGATCAGGGAATCACTGATCAATTGAGTTCTCTAATTAACTTGATCAAACTACAGGGTAAAGAATGTTAAAAATGATTTCTCTTGGTAATCTCTATCTCGGAAAAACAGAGCTCCCTGCCTGCCAGCCTTCTGACCATAGTTCCTCAGAAGGGCATCTCTGATAACGAGATTGCATTGAATCTTCTTATCTTGGTCAAACTTCAACCCAGGCCTGAATTGATTTTATCTTACTCAAGTTTGGGTGGAGACAGAATTCCAAGACTGGGGGTGGTATTTCCTTTGATGGCAGGGGATATAGGCCCCTGGGGACTGAGGGATCTAAGGAACCCACCTACCTCCTAGCATGTCGACCAATCATGGTTGATTGGCACTCCCTTGGGAACACCTACTCTTTGAAGGTCACATAATGTTGTACCCCAAAATCCCAAACCGAGCCAGCTCTGAACTGGCCTCCTTAGGGGGGCCCAATTTTGGACTGAACTCCCATGCAATGCATGTCAAGCCACCTTGAGAAATTAAAACGTGGACATATGTACCCCAATTTCATTTGTCTCTTTCTTAGAGCAGACTATTTCAAATTGGGATTTGTGGAGTTCATGGGGTTTGGGGTTCACTGGAGCAAAAGGCCTTTTCAGATTTCAGTGGCTCTATTTTTAGGATGTGAGGGTCAAGGAGAAAAGGATTATTTAAGGGTGTGTCTCTTTCCACCTGTAAGTGACCACATTTGTATACGAAAAGAGTTTTATTAGGCACAATCACTACCACTGCTAAACACTGGGCATACAAAGAAAGGCAAAAATAGAACCTGAGGTCAAGAAGCTCACATTTTAAAGAGGAGAAACAACCTCCAAACAACTATGTACAAACAAGATATGTCCTGGAGATCATTTCTGAGAGAAGACTCAATGAACCTGCCACTTATGAACTGCTTCCATTCCTTTTCTCTATCTACTCAATTACATAGATAACTGGAAGAGATTAAGACTTAAAAAACAGGGGAACCACCCTGGTTATGTTAGTCAACAATACACTCAGTTCTTAAGGACTGGCCATTGTCCCTCTTCTGGAGTTAAGCAAGGGACAGGAGATTTCTCTCTTGCTCTCATCATCAATGATGCCTTGAAGCAGAAACACATATCCACACGAAACATATACCCATGTGTAGACTGTGAGGGGGAATTCAAGGACATTGCTTCCTAAACGCTGAATGCTTCCTTCTATCAAATGGTTTAAAAAAGAGAGAAGTTCACTGATATGAAGATATTACTGCTTAGCAGATGGCTGATCTACCGCAAAGTCAAGACTTGAGGGAGTCCTGCTATTTCTAGAAGAAGAAAAGCTGAAGATTTTGAGGACCTTGATCAACCACTGGAGCGATGTGCCTGACAGAATAGGCTCAATGAGCCCAGCATTAACACCATACCCAGGGAAGGCAGGCCCAGTGAGCCTGGCAAATATATAGACCAGCAAGGAGTAGTGTAAGGATATCACAGGAGGACATCAGCACTTCAGAACTGGAAGTGTGTTGCTCATCCTTCCACTTGTGTGGGACCCTCATGAATAGTTTCTTGTCTTGCTCACTGTCTCCACTGATGATGTGTTTGTTTTTGGGAATCTGTCCTAAGTTTATTGGCAGGGATGGCAGTGAGGGTGTTTTGCTGTATATTATTATTTACTATTACAGTAAATGCCTTTGCTTTGAGGTAATTTGTCCTGTAAGCAGCTTGATTGCATAGTGGATAAAGCACTGGGCATGGAGTCAGTAAGACCTAAGTTGAAATTTGGTCTTAGACACTACCTGTGTGACCCTGGACAAGTCACTTGTTTCTTCAACTGTAAAATGGGGGTAATGATGGCACCTACTTTGCAAGGTTGCTTTGAAGATCAAATAAGAAAATATTTGTAAAGCACCTAGCATCATGCCTAGCCCATTGTAAGCACTATATAAAGGTTTATTCCCTTCCCCTGGCCCTGTGGCTAATCACTGAAAGAGAAATACATCAATTAGAGCCTGTGAGTTAGGCTTTTAAGACTGAGCAACCAGAGGGTACCTTGAGACTTGAGTCTACAAGTTTGTGTTAGGGTTGGTAGCCCAACAGTAGTAACTCCAACTCCCCCAAGTTGGACCCTTTGTATCCCTAGTACCTTGCATAGTGCCTAGCACAAAGTAGGTACTTAATAAATGTTTGGTGATTGGTTGATTGATATTAAGTACCACTATTAATTGTAAGGCCTTGTCAAACTAATACAAATAACCACCTAAATTAATTTGCAGATTGAGTTCTATAAGAATCAAACCTCTACAGGTTATTTAAAAACATTAAACAAAATACTAACAAAATTCATTTACTATATAAGCAACAATCATTAAAACTATTTGGTACTGGTCAAAAAAGTAGAAAAGTATAACAGTGGTACAGATTGGAAGATCAGATTAAGAAACAAACAAGTACAGTTATCCAATTTTTGAGAGGGGAAAAACCCTACGCAGAACATCTAGAGGTAAGGCCTTCTTTGTACTTTTTGATAATAACTGTTGAAAAAGCTTGAAAGCAGTTTGGCAGAAAACAGGTCCAGTCCAGCAGATTATACCACAATAAATTCTAAGCAGATAAGCAATTTAATGTAAAGTCTCTTACTATTAAAAATATAGAGGAAAATGGAAGGAGGTCCATTCTGTTAGGAACAAAATTTATAACCAAAGGATAAAAGAAAACACTAAATAAATAATTTTGCTTCTTTAAAATTAAAAGGCTTTTACATGAACAAAATCAGGGCAAAGTTAAAAAAAGGTATAAGAGGGAAACAAGTCTTTGTATAAAACTCAAATGGATTTGTGATCTTATTGATTTGGATGTTTCCCTATCCCTATTCTCATCTGCCCATCCCACAAGACTATTTTCCATATCTTCTCTTAAGTTCACCAAAGGAAATCAACCAAACACAGGAGAGTAAAAGCTCTTTAAAAAAGCCTAGTGAGAACCAAAAAACCAAAATCATCCTGAGAACATTTAAGGATGAAAATGGGAGGAAAACTAACAAAGAAAGAATGGAAAAAGTATGCAAAGATTATGAAGGTGTTGAAGAATTTATTTGCAAGTTATTTGAAGGAGGGAAGTTACCAAAGGTATGTATACAATCTTGGACTTTATTAAAATAAAGGTGACCCAGAAAATATTAATAACTAGCGCATTATATGTCTACTTTCCTATCTATATAAAATGTTTATGAGAATTATCCACATAGGCATCAAGGACATCATCTATGAGGGTATTCGTAGTATATTGGAAATGCTTTTGTAAGCAATATTCTACAGGAGACCACAAAATTGACTGAAAGATGTAGAAAATACAAGCTGCTATGCTCATTGTTAGTTGATTATAAAAAAAAGTATCTGTTTTGGCAAGCCGGGCAAGCAAGAAGCACGTGCCACAGTACTAATCTTTGGAGATACAAATACAAGCCAAAAAAGAAGAGATAGTACTTGCCCTCTAGGTATAAGGTAGGGGAAGACAAAAAGGAGATGAAAAGAGAAGCCTGGGAAGTTCTGAGAGTCAAAAGCACAGCAGGGAGTGGAAATGAAACAAGCCAGGCCTGTGCTTAACCCAAAGTGAAGGTCCCATGATAAACCAATAGGAGAGGGAGCTGAAGAGGTGAAAATGGCAAGAAGGACTCAGTTAGTGAGGGACATCTATAGAACAAAATACCATTTTAAAGGCTTTCTTCAAGAAAGATGTATCTCAAACATTTAGCAAAAGTATTTTTCAAGATAAAGTGAAAGGTAGTTTAATATGTTGAATCATAATCTGCCAGACCTATGCCTTTCTGATTAAACAATACTGTTAAGTTTCACCTATGCCCATTTGTAATAGTTCATGTAAGAAAATTTTCACACAAATAATTAAAATATACAGTGCTTTTTAATCAAATAAAAATCTTCAGAATTTCTAGTGTATTATTTTGTAAATTTATCAGTTTCATCATTGCCTACAAATACTGAATGACTAGGAATATGCACCCATGCCATAGCCATGCCTTGAATAAGTTTAAAATGCATTACAAAGTCCGCTGTGTTGCTTACATCTTTTCCTGTGTTTGTTTTCCAGCCTTAAACTCAAATGGTAATATCATTTACAATAAACATACTGTCTGTGTAAATGACTAGCTTACTTGTTTTGATTCTTTGTTCAAAACATTTTAGTTTGCATGCATTTCTACTCCAAGTGTGTCTGTCACCCAGGAAGTCTATTATACAAATTCAGGGAATGACCTGGACTCCAGTGGATACAATGCCTGTTTGTGCCCTCCCCATTCCATTACTGAAGCAGCAACTATTTAGCAAACAACTGCTGAATCTTTGGTATAAGAAAATGTTTTTGCTAACTTTTGAGTACTGAGTTTGCATTTTGTTTTGCAAGCTTCAGGCAAAGCTCTTCCTCTTCATCTGATGACTCATAGGTCTCTTATCTGGCTTCACTTTTGGGTCTTGTTTGTAACATTTCTTTTTCCACTCTATTGAATTATGCTTGAAATATTTTGGCTTGACAGTCAAAACCTCATTCTCAGCAGCAAACTTTTTTTTTATTTTTAAAATTTTTTACTTTTTGCTTTTTGGTGAGGCAGTCAGGGTTAAGTGACTTGCCCAGGGTCACGTGGCTAGTAAGTGTCAAGTGTCTAAGGCCAGATTTGAACTCAGGTTCTCCTGACTCCAGGGCTGGTGCTCTATTCACCTCGCCACCTAGCTGCCCCCTTAAGACAATTTTTTAACATTCATTTTTTTATAAAATTTTGAGTTCCAAATTTTCTCCCTCCCTCTTTCTCTTTCCCCTCCCTAATATGGTAAACAATTTGATACAGGTTATATATGTGCAATCATATAAAACATATTTCCATATTAATAATAATGTAAAAGAAGAAATGGAAAAGAAAAAACCATGGGAAAAAAAAGTGAAAATGGTATGATTCAATCTGCATTCAGACTCCATCAGTTCTTTGTCTAGACATGGATAGAATTTTCCATCATGAGTCTTTTGGAATTGTCTTGGATTGTACTGCTGAGAAGAATTGTATTGCTGAGAAGAGCTAAGTCAATCATAGTTGATCATTGCACAATGTCAGTTTTTATGTACGATGTTCTCCTGGTTCTACTCATTTCACTTTGCATCAGTTTATCAGTCTTTCCAGGTTTTGGTGAAATCTGTGGCAAAGTTCTTGAACTTGGCCCCAGGAAGTAGATCCTCATGCTTTGCATTCACTCCAAGTGAGGAAAATATTAATTCTGTGGGCCCTTCTGTATAGAATGTTAAGGAGCAGGCTAGGATAGAACTCTAAACCTGAGGGCAAGAAGACCTGCATTGAAATCCTGCCTCAGCTACTTACTAGCAGTGTGACCGCAGGCATGTCACTTACTCTCCGTTTTTAATTTCCTTATCTGAAAAATGGGGATTATCCTTTACTTTCTATGGTTGTTGTGGGAATTCATAGTATTTGTAAAGCACTTTGCAAACCTTAAAAGTGCTATATATGTGCTAGCTATTATCTTGAAATTCCTGTAGGTTTAGGCTGGTTCAGTTCAGGGATCCCAAGGCAACTCTGCAGACAAAAGAAATGAGCCTCAATATGGCCTTCTCTTGTGCATTTTGATTAGAGGAAGCACAGGGAGCACTCCCCATACTGTGTGTGGGAGGAGAAAGGAAAGCCCATGGACAGTCCTCACTTTACATTAAGTAGATATAAGTGGACTGTCCAAAGACCTCTACATAAAGGGATTTCTATGGCTGGAACCCAGAAAAAGAACATAGGAGAAGGAGGGAGGGAGCAAACACTGACATTAGATTTTGGGTTAGGCACAGACAAGTAGTGCTTGAGCTCTGATGGGTGTTTGGAGTGGCTCTCTCAGGTGCCAGAGGTCTCAAGCCAAGCCCCCAATCCAGCTGTGGTTAGCACAGACATAGTACCATACATGAAATAGGTTTTTGTTTTTTTATGTGGATTTCTTCCATTTTTTAGGTAAAATTTACTTTGCATAATGCAAATTTACATATAGCAAGAATTGTCTGTACATCCAAATTATTCAAGCTTCCCTGAAATTTATAACAACAGATATGACCCTATTTGACAAGCTTCTGCTTATCATAAATATCAAACTAGGCATAAAACAAGTAGATGTTTGGTTACCAAAGGATTTTGATATTGTCAGGGTCATGATCCAGGGCTAAAAGCAGAATCCTAGTTGAGGAGGGATTCCTTCTTGGTAAAGTGTGTTAGATGCTTATATTTGTGAATGACATCATGCTAGCAGCCCTAAGCCCCCAGAGCACTATAGAATCACTGGAAGAGAACTATAACCACTTAAAGGAATTTGGCCTAACCACCTACACAAGAAAAACTAAATGGATAAAGAATATCTGCCAATCAGATGACATGTAGTTAAATTGAAAACCTATAGTTCTAGTCCATCGAGTCAACAGATAGCTAGCTAGTTACAGATAGTGATACAGGTATTTTATTTTTTATTTATATATTTATCTCTATATATCTGGGACAGGTAGTACAAATGGACAGGTTGGACCCAAAATTAAAAAAGGAACAGTGGACTAGATTTTCTTGAAACTGCAAAGCTCTTTTAATGATCTCAAAGTTCTTCCCAAAACAAAGACCCCATCTTTTTAATACCAATATTTTTTAAAGTATTACAAGGCTGAAAGTCATGAAACACAAATCTCTAAGATATTAAAATGAGTAGAGTGGGCAGACTGTAAGAAGCATATAATAAATTAAGAACTTTGAAAAGAACAAGAGTAAAGGTTTTCAGAAGGGAAATATGGTCAAAAAGATGAAGTCATCTAGTGAGAGCAAGGACTAACAAGTAGATAAACTGCATGGTCTACTGGAATTGTTGGTTCTTTCCTGGGATCTCTTCTCTTGTCCCTCTGTCTATATTACTTCACTTGGTGATCTCAGCAGTTACTATGGATTTAATTGCCCTCTCTAGGGTAATTCTCAAATGTACCTTTTTTGCCCCAGTTTCTCAGCTGATCTCCAATCTCACATCCAACTGCCTTTGAGACATCTAAAACTGGATGTTCAGTAGACATCTTAAATTCAATATATCCAAAACAGAACTCATTATTTTTTCCTTTCCCCACTCCCACTATTTCCCATTATTTTAGAGGGCAACACAATTTCTTCTGGTCCCTCAGTTTCACTACCTAGGAGTCAGCCTTGAATCCTCACTATCTCTCACCCTCCATATCCAAGATGTTGCCAATGCCTGTCAATTTCACCTTTGTAACATCTTTCCAATACACCCCCTTTGGCATTTGAACTAAGATTAAATGCAATGACTAATCTTGGTTATAGAAGACAGATGATGAAATAAATTTCCTTCTTTCAGCAGAGATATGGGAAACTAAGTGTGCTGTACATTACGGTTATACAAGGTCCTTGAATCAGATGGTCTTGCATAACTGTTTTTCTTTGTTTCAAGGAAGGGTTACATTATATATGTGAAGGATCATCATGGGGGTGGGGGTGGGGATATACTGGACACCTTGGGGTTAGGAATTGGGCCTGTAATTTCTTTGGAATAGGAAACTATCCATGAGGGAATTCCTTCCAACAAAGATAGGCCAGCATTTTCTCTGTAACTCAGTTTTAGAAAGCCCATTTGGAGTACTGAGAGGTCAAGGTTAAGTCCTGACTTGTCCAAGGTCACACAGTCCAAATGATATATGTAAGGTCTGACTTGAATCCAAGAGTTTCAAGAGTTTCTGCCTTTAAGGCCAGTTCTCTGTTTACTATATACCACTATATTCTTGTTTAAGAATTTTTAAAAAAAGACATTAAAGCACAGTACTTGTACAAAATCTGGTTGTCGATTAGTGAAGGGGCACTGACGGTAAGTCTGTCCTATGCTATGTCAATGCTGTCTTATGGCTATGAAGGGGAATATGGACCAAAAAATCTCCCACA
>NW_020954585.1:33681559-33854185 GCF_900497805.2 Vombatus ursinus
TGTGTCTGGGGGTTGTGACTTCAGGTGTATTTCGTCCCACACTTCTTGTTTACCTAACCTGACCCATCCTTCACTTCGGCCACCAACGCCGCCACGGCCGTTCCGCAGTGACTCTGCCAGCGCTACTGGCTCCGGGACCGCCCCCCGTTGCTGCCCCAGGTCTAGGCAGTCCCCCGGGGTTCAGAAGCTGCTTTCTTTCCTCTGCTACGCCCAGCACCGACCCCGAGAGCTCCGGCCCCTCGGCCTCGCTGCCCCGACACACGCGGGTCACGTGGGGCCGTCGCGTCCTCACGTGATGGGATTGCTGCTTGACCCCCGGCCTCGGGCGGCTGAGGGAGGGGCCCGGAGGGGGCGGGAGGAGGCGATAGGCCCCGCCCCGGCCCCGCCCCTCCGGCGCCTCGTTCTGAATAAAGCCTCCGCCTCCCTCCTCCTCCGCCCACCCCAGGGGCGGGGCAGGCGATGGTGGGGCGGAGGCAGGAAGACGAGGAGGGGGGTTGGCCCTCAACCCGCCCGGCCCTGCCCGGCCAGGCCATGGAGGTCTACATTCCGTCTTTTCGTTATGAAGAGAGCGAGCTGGAGAGAGGCTACACGGTAGGGCGCGAGTCAGGGTCAGGAGGGAGCCAGCCGGCTGTTGGGGAGGGGAAAAGTACGAGGAATCCTGAGGGGAAAGTACCCCCGTGCCTACACCCGGTTCCCCGCGGGACGGGCTTCCCACCGCTGCTCCTCTCTCCGCGGGGAGAAAGGGCGGGGTCCCGCGAGCTTGGACGCGCGTTGTCCTGGAAACCGCCGCTTCCCCTCCCCCTCCACTGCCCCCCCCCCCGGCACTGCTGCCCCCCCATCCCCCGTGCCTTCACCCCGCACCTCGGACTCTGGCAACTCCAGCCCATCTTGCTCGGGTCACCCCGGGAGGTGTCGCCGGCTCCTGCCCTGGGTCCTGGTCCAGAGTGCCGAGGACTGGGTTGTGTGCACAGCTGCAGAGCAGATCCTCTGCGCCCCATCCTGTGCAATGGGGGGGGGCTCGCCCCCTGCACTGCCACACTTTTGCTTCCCGTGCCCCCTCCCGGGACGGCTCGGCAAAATCCGCCTGGGCTGCTGTGCATCCCCCCACCTCCCCCCCAAAAACAGCCCCACAAACAAAACAGAAAACCAGTCAAAATGAAAAGCTTGGGGGGAGTGGGGACTGTCCCTCATCCCGAACCTACAGTCTCTAACTTTTTTTCCTCCCCTGCCCCAAATAAAAAAGGGTGCGTGGGGCGTCTCTTGAAATGACAAGTTTCTGGAGTTGAGTCTCTTTGGCTTTTGGGAACACAGCTTTTTCACCATCTACATTGAGTGTTAGAGTATTGTTTCTTTTTGAGCTGCCTGTCACTCTCCCTTTAAAGTTACTGTCTTTTATAGCGAAAAGTGGCTTATAAGAAGTTTGCAAAATTCTGTGGCATGTATCAAGATGGACATTATTTAAAAAGCATAGATTGCTGGCCACTCATTAGCTGAAACTTAACACAAAGTTCTCAATTTCAAATAATTTCTAACTTCCTCCATGAAAACTTTGTTAAGTCAGATTGAATGCCTATTCTATGTCAGGCAGGTAAAAACTTAAAAGGGATAGGATTATAGACAGTGTTAGAAGGGACTTCTGACATCATCTAGTGAATAGATGATCTAGTCCCCTTGTTTTGTAGATTAGGAAACTGAATCCCTCCAAGGCCCAGTAACTTGTCTTGCATCATAAAGGTAATATGGTTTATATATCCGGAGCAAGTTTTTGTATCCAGTTCTTCTGACTCCAGATCAGGGATCAGGGATCTTTCCACTGTACCATACTGCTGGTGTTTCCTGCTTTTGAGGGGTTTGTGATTTATCTAGTAGGGAAGAACACAGGTTGTAAAAGGCTGACAATAAAAGATTTAAGTCAAAGGTTGTGTGCAATTAACTCTCTAGCCAAACAGGACTTTTTATTATTCCTCACACATGACAATCCCATCTCCCATCTCTATACTCACATTGTCTTCTCCTGTGCTTGGAATGCACACCTCTGCCTCTTAGAATCCCTTCTTAAGACTTAGCCATTTTCTGTGTGAAATGGAATAGAAAATCATCAAATACTTATATGTGCCAACTACTTCAATAGAAAATATTACATATAGAAAATGGAGACAGTCCTTGTTCTCCAAGAGTCTACGTGCTTATTATCTTCTCCAAAAAATTGGAGAAGATAATGTATTGAAAAGTTTAGTTGTAGGCCCAGGGGTTTTTAGTTTTCAGTATTGTGAAGGGGAAATACTTGAAGGGATCCTGATACTTAAGCTTCTAGTGCTTTTCTTCAAAGAATTTGAAAATAGAGGACTTGGGTTCAAGTCCTAGGTTTATCATTTACTGCCAGTATCACCTTCAGGAAATCACTTAACCTCTCTGGATGTCAGTTTCCTCTGTAAAACTAGAGAGTTGGACTATTTGAGTTCCTGAGTTCCCTTCTAGCTCTAAATCTGTCATTTTATTTACACATCTCTTGATAAAAGCTTGAGAGCAGAGGCTTTAATTTTTCTTTGTATCTCAAAGAAAGCACTGTGATTGGTACATTGTAGGTGCTTGTTGATTGAGTGATAAGTGAATGATACAGACAAGTGCTAATAAAGTTCACTGGACAAATGAACTTTGGAGGAAAGGGTGGTCAAGGAGCACCTTACTAGCGGGAGATTCAAGCAATGTTGATGCATTCCAGGTAAGAAGAACTTCCTGATATTAGAGAGCTATTGAAGATTTTGAACAGGGAAAAGGACATGATTAAGCTTTTGTTTTAAGAAGATTACTCTAGTAGTCAGAGAGGTATTCATCATGTCATAGTGCAAAGAGACCTGGCCTCAAAGCCAGGAAGACTTAGGTTCCAGTGCCACGTCTGACACATAGTAGCTGTGTGACCCTGGGAAAGGCACAACCTCTCAGTTTTCTCTCTAGGCAACTCTGAGACTACAATTTTCTGAGAAGGAATAAACCTGCAGTGGTAGAGGGAGGTCTAGTACCAATTTCTAATTTAATGGGCCATGTATCAAGAATGAGGGATAACATGGTAGCAGGAGTGAACACTGCTATCCTGTAAATATTAAAAGAAATGGAAAGGGGCAGCTAGGTGACACAGTGGATAAGCTCCAGCCTTGGAGTCAGGAGGACCTGAGTTCAAATCTGGTCTCAGACACTTGATTCTGGGCAAGACACTTAACCCCAATTGCCTCACCAAAAGGCAAAAAAAAGAAATGAAAGACCTGTTTTTCATTGTATGAATCTTTCCTTTAAGGAAAGGACAAGAAATCCCACAAGGAAAGAATGTGTGGAGGAATAGTTGTATGTACTGATGGAAGAGGTACCAATACCAATGAGATCATGGATCCTTCTAAGTTTAAAAAAAAAATCTGGTGATGTTATTCAGAAGTTTTGGATCTAGGGAGACTAGAGGAGGCAAGAAGACCAGTCAGTCAGCAAACATTTATAAATCATATATATAATATATTTAGTATATATATATATAGTAGGCACTATGCTAAGCTAAGCAGTAGAGATTCAAAGAAAGACAAAAACAATGTCCCTGTCCTCAAGGAGCTCACATTCTAATGGGGAGACAGCATACTAATAACTATGTATATAAAAGATATGTACAGAATAAGTTGAAGGTACTCTTAAAGGCCAGGGACTGGGTGGGAGGGAAAGGAAGTGGGGCACCACTGGTAAAAGGTGAGATTTGAGCTTTTTAAAAAAATATATTTTTATTTATCTTTTTTAAGTCACCAGAATTTTTCCCAGTGCCTTTTCTCAGAAAGTCATTCCATGTAACAATTTTTAAAGAGAATAGAAAAAAAAAATCAGCGAAACTGATCAATATATTGCAAAAGTCTGAAAATCTATGAAATGAACCACATTCCTGGACCCAGGGAGTTAAGGAGAGAGTGTCTCCTTAATATCTCTTCTTTGGAGCCTTGCTTGTTTTTTGTAATTTTGTGCTTTTGATTTTTTTGTCATTCTTTTCGTTCACATTGGGATAGTTGTATATATTGTCTTTTTGGCTCTGCTTATTTCATATAGTTCATATAGATATTTCTGTGCTTTATTGTATTTATCATATTTGTTATTTCTTAAAGCACAATTTGTTTAGCCCATCTATGGGGTATATACTTTATTTTCAATTCTTTGCTACCATTTCAGTGCAGGCCCTCATCACCAAACATCTGGATTATTGCAATAGCCTGATGGTGGGTCTGCCTGCCTCAAGTCAATCTAATCTCTTCTCCATTCATACACTAAAGTAATTTTCCTGAAACACGGGTCTGATCATGTCACTCCCCTACTTGATAAACCCCAGTGACTTTCTGTTGCCTTCAGGATCAAATACAAAATACTCTGGCATTCAAAGTCCTTCATTTAACTTAGCCACATCTACCTTTCCAGTCTTCTTAACATCCTACTCCCTGACTCTGCGACACTGGGCCTGCTGGATGTTCCAGGAAGAAGACACTCCATCTCTCAGCTCCAGGCATTTTTTCTGGCTGTCCCCTGTGCCTGGAATGCTCTCTCTCCTTTGCCTCAGCTACTGACCTACCTGGCTTTTGTCATTCCTAAAATCCTACCTTCTATAGGAAGCCTTTCCCAATTCCTCTTAATTCCAGGGCCTTGCCTCTTTTAATTATTTCCCGTTGATCCTGTCTGTAGCTTGCTTTGTGTATATTTATTTGCATGTTATCTTCCCCGTTAGATTGTAAGCTCCTTGAGGGCGGGAACTGTCTTTTGCCTCGTTTGGTATCCCTATCAATTAGCACTGTGCCTGGAACATGGTAGGAACTTAATAAATGTTTATTAATTGATTGATTGATGTAGGCACGTTCTCCTTATTAATGGTCTCCTTGGGGCATAAGCATAGTAGTGGAATTTCTGTGTCAAAGGATGTGGAAATTTTTGTCATTTTATTTGCGTAGTTCCAAAAAGCTTTCCAAAATGATTATGCTGGTTTACGACTTCACTAACAAGGTGTGCTTATCTTCTTGCAACTCTTCTAACATTGACTATTCCCATCTTTTTTCATCTTTGCCAATTTTTCAAGGTATATGGTAAAACTTCAAGGTTATTTTGATTTTCCTTTTCCTTATTAGTAATTTGGAGTATTCTTTCATATGGTTATTAATAGTTTGCAATTCTTTTAAGAAGTGTTTGTTCATATCCTTTGATCACTTATCTATTTGAGGAATATATTTTTTTTAATGTTTTATCTGTTAATTGTTTATGTATCTGGGATAACAAATCTTTATCAGAGAAATTTGGTGGAAAGATTTTTTTACCATTTGTTTCCTTTTTAACTTAGATGTATGCTTTTGTATATATAGAAGCTTTTCAATAAGTTTCATCAAAGTCTTTTTATCTCTACTTTATTTAATTTTATCTCTATTTTATTCTATTTAATCTATTTTATCTTTTGTAATTGCCTCTATCCCTTGTTGGGTTAAGAATTCATCCCGTGCTCATAGCTGGGAAAGGTATTTTATCTGTTTCTCTCTCTTTTTGATAATGAGATCTTTAATATTAAGGTCATTTATCCTTTTAACATATATTATATATTATGACTTCAGGTGTTGATAGAAGCCTAATTTCTGTCAGACTGTTTTCCAAGTTTGCCAGCAGTTTTTAATCAGGAAGGGAGTTCTTTCCTAAGTAGTTATTTTTTTCCCCCAGATTAATCCAACACTAAATTACTGAGTTCCATTGTTTCTAATTCTCCCTTGTTTAGTCTTTTCCATTGATCGGTCTCTCTGTTTTTTAACCAACAGAAAATCGTTTTGATGATGGCTACTTTACGATATCATTTGAGGTCTGGATATGCTATTCTTCTCTAGTTATTTTCATTATTTCTCTTGATATTCTAGATGCTCTATTTCTCCAAATGAATTTTGTTGGTTTCAGAGATTGTGAAGGTGGGAGAAAGTGTCTACTTCTTGTTGGTGACATGGTCTAGAAGTTTAAGCTAAGTCTTGAAGACAGATAAGATCTTTTTAATTTAATACATTGCTATAGCCTCTTTGCTCATATTTTAGTTAATATTTCCACATTGATATTCATTAAGTATATTGGTCTTTCAGTTTGGTCTTGATATATTGGTCTGTCATTTCCTTCTGTTTTCTCTTTACTTTAGGTATCAAAGATCCTTTAAAGGTATTTGCTAAGATCTCTTCAATTTCTGTTTTTGGGAACAGTTTATCTCATATTGAAACTAAGTTTTTCTTTGAATCTTTAATAGAATTAACTAGTAAATCCTTCTCGTCTTGATGTTTTTATTCTTTGGGAGTTTATGGCATGTTCAATTTTTTTTCCCTAAGATTGAGTTATTTAAATTCTCTTATTTCTTGGTATTTTATGTTTTTGGAAATGCTCTTGCATTTTTCATTTATCAACTTTGTTGATATGTAATTGGGCAAAATGTTGTCTAATAGTTTCCTTTATTTCCTCTTAACTCAGTTTTCCTCTCTTTAAAAATCAGGTTTGCTAATATATATTTTATGAGGATTTTAAAAAAAAGCTCTTTTTTATTTATAATGGTTATTTTGCTGTAATTTTTATCTTTCTCCTGATTTTCTAAATGTCCTTTTTTGTCTTTGGAGTTTTTAGATTTGTTGCCTTTCTAGCTTTTTTTCTTTTACTAGTATGTCATTTATTTACCTGTTCTTTTCCTCTTGCTTTTTAAATTTTTTCTTTTATTTTTTCAGTTAATAAGCATTTTTTCTCTTTTTTCTTGCTGTTCCTCCCCTTGAAAAAAAGTAAAAAGAAAAATGAAAGCTTTGAACAATTGTGCATAGTCAAGCAAAACAAATTCTTATTCTGGCCATGTCCAAAAACATATGTCTTATTCTGCACCTTGAGTCCATCACCTCTTTCAGGAGATGGATAGCATGCTATATTACCAGTCCTCTGAAATTGTGTTTGGTCATTGCATTGACCAGAACTCTAAAATCTTTCAAAGTTGTTTGTCTTTATGATGTTGTTGTTACTGTATAAATTGTTCTTCTGGTTCTCTTTCCTTCATACTGCATCAGTTCATAGGGTTCTTATTTCTCATGGTATGTTGCATTTAGGCATTCACCAAGTGATGGCCACCCCCTTAGTTTCCAGTTCTTTGCCATCACAAAACGTTCTGCTTTAAATATTGGGTCCTTTTCTACTTTTTAGAATAACTTTGGGGTGTAAGCCCACTATTGATATCACTAGACCAAAAGTTTAGTAACTTTTAAGCCATAGTAACATATAACTTTGCATTATGACTGGACCACTTCATAGCTCTACTAACATTGCATTAAAAGGCTTATTTTCTTCTCCAACATTTGTCCTTTTCTCTTTTTGTCAGCTTTGCTGATCTGATCTGTGAGGTGGAATCTCAGAATTGCTTTAGTTTGCATATCTCTTAATTAGTTGTTTGTAGCATTTTTTCATATAGCTATTGATAGTATATCTTCCTTAGAAGAAGGAAGTTTGTATTTCTTCCTTTGCCTATTCATATTCTTTGACCAATTATCAGTTGGGTTTTTTCTCTTTTTATCTTGAGGAAGATATTTAGTCACATAAAGTCTTCCTTAAGAGCTGTTTTTATTGGGTCACCCAAGTTTTGATATGCTGTTTTATTATTGTAATTTTCTTTGATAAAATTATCAGTTCTTTCTATGATTTGTTCTTTGAGCCTCTGATTCTCTAGGAATAAATTCTTTAGTCTCTACTTAACTTTGAATCCTTTCTGTAACGTCCCATTATTTGATGGTTATAATTTTTTTGCATATTCTTAGTAAAGGATGTCCTTAATATTTGTATGTTTTTGCATTTTTGTGAGGTTTTATAACCTTAGTGCATGGTCATTTTTATAAAGATTTGACACCCAGCTGATAA
The DNA here is from genome assembly GCF_900497805.2 of Vombatus ursinus. Classification (NCBI taxonomy): domain Eukaryota; kingdom Metazoa; phylum Chordata; class Mammalia; order Diprotodontia; family Vombatidae; genus Vombatus; species Vombatus ursinus. Next base: position 33,689,468 of record NW_020954585.1, read on the forward strand.
TATGTATACTACTTTCTATTCCCATTCAGTAATTGCTAGAAATCTATCATATCTAACTTTTCTAAAGCTCTAATTCAAGTCCCTAAATTCTTTCTTGTTTACATTTTTATTTGTTCTTTTCTTGATCTTAGAGGGAGTATAATTATAAGTCAGCTGGCTATTTCTCCATGTAATTCAATTAACTTTTCCTTTACATACCTAAATACAATGCCATTTGGAGCATATATATTAACTATTGATATTATTCTCATGTCTACAATGACTTTATAAGCATAATATAGTTTCCTCTTTTAACAGTTTCTGTTTTTACTATTGCTTTGAGATCATGTTTTCTGAAATACCCATGCTCTTTTTGACTTCAGCTGAAGTGTAATATATCGTTTAGCTATCAAAGCTTAAAACCATTCTAAAACTTAGGGGACATCTTGTATTTTGCTCCTCATCAGAACTTGGGGCAAATCTTTATATTTTCAACGTGATTCTTTTTTTTGGAGCAGACTTATCATAGAACAGTCAAGTGATTCAGTCTCTGGGTTTAGAATGCAATTAGCCACTGATGAACCAAGAAATAGAACTATAGATTATACTCAATTTTTCAGGATAAGTTATTCCTGATTGTAAGCCTTTATTTTTTGCCTTTTGGAATATTATATTCTTAGATTTTTTTCTTTTTTCTTTTTCTTTTTTTTTTTAATAGTGATTGCTGTCAAGTCCTGAATATGTTTCCTTGTTACTTGAGGTCTTTCCTTCTGACTGCTTGCAATGTATTTCCTTTGCCTGGAAGCTCTGGATTTTGGATATGGCATTGCTTGGAGTTTTCATTTGGGCCTTTTTTCTAGGAAGTGACCAGTCACTTTTTTAGATTTTGGCACTCCTTGGAGTCTTTCTTTTGAATCCTTGTTTTTTGTTGGTTTTTTTTTTGTTTTGTTTTGTTTTGGATCTTTCTTTCAGAAGCCAACCAGACAGTTTTTTCTATTTTCACTTTCCCTTTTGGTTCTGATACATGTGGGCAGTTTTCTGTCATGATTACTTGAAATATATAGGTCTAAGTTTTTTTATTTTTATTTTTTTAAATTTATCTTGGTCTTCAGAGAGTCTGTTGATTCTTCAATTACTTCTCTTCAGTTTATTTTGTAAGTTGTTTTGAGTAGCAGTCATCTTTCATTTTCTTCTTTTACTTCTATATTCTGACTTTGTTCTAATATTTCTTTTGTATCTCACAGACTCTTTTAGATTGGGTTTGCTATGTTCTTTTTTTCAGGTAGTCTATTACTTGGGGTAAGTTTTTCAACCTTCAGTTTTAAGCAATTTTTTCATTTTTCAACTCCCTACCCTCCCTCAAATTCTCCTTTAATATCTCATTTCTTTATTTAATACTCTTATTTCCTCAGTTCTACCCACTGTTATAGGTAACTTGTAATCTTTCTAGGTTACTCCCCTTTCTGCGATTTCCTCTTGGTTTTCTGTTAAACCATAATATTTTTTCATTGTGTTTGTTGTTGTTGTTTTTTCTGTTTTGTTGTTGTTCAGTTGTGTCCAACTGGTAACTATGGTTGTAATTATGTTTTGTTGTTCAGTTGTTTCAGTTGTGTCTGACTCTTTATGACCTCATTTGTGGTTTCCTGGAATGGTTTGCCATTTCCTTCTCCACTTCATTTTACAGGTGAGGAAATTGAGGCAAACAGGGTTAAATGATTTGCCCAGTATCACACAGCTAGTAAATGTCTGAGACTGAATTTGAACTCATAAAGATGAGCGTTAGCTGCCCTACTTTTTTTTCTGTTTACTCATATTTTTAGCATCCGTTCTTGGTTTGAGGTTCTCTGCTTATGCCATTCCCATATAGCATACTTACATGCGTTGGTAGATCTTGTTTGGTCCATCTACACTGGCCTTCTTGTTGTGACTCACACAGGACACTATTTTCTGACTTCTTGCCTTTTAACTATCTGTCTCACATGCCTAAAGATGTACTCTATTTTTGCCTTCACTTCCTGGCTTCTCTGACTTCCTTCAAGATATCCATCCTAATATCTTTCTTTTTTTTTTTTTTGGCTAGACAGTGAGGTTAAGTGACTTGCCCAGGGTCACACAGCTAGTAAGTGTTATGTGTCTGAGGCTGGATTTGAACTCAGGTCCTCCTGAATCCAGGGCCAGTGCTCTATCCTCTGCGCCACCTAGCTGCCCCCATCCTAATTTCTGCAAGAGGCTTTTCTTGGTTACCTCCTCTGCTAATACCTTCCCTCTGAGATTACCTCCAATTTCCTCTGCACATATTTGGTATGTATTTAGTTGTTTGCATATTGTCTCACCCGGTAGAATTTGAACTCTTTGAGGTCACGAAGGGACTGTTTTTCTGCCTGGTGGTAAGGCCTTGTTTTGTCCACATAAGAAGCACTTAATAAATGCTTTTTGACATCTCCTCTCTAGTCTAGATGCCATGGTCACCGATGATCTAGATTGGGTAGTTGGTATTAGACCTTATCCTCTTCCTCAATCCTTGCCTTCCTTCTTAGTCTTCTCATTGCTCACTATAGTTTTAGGTCTCAACTAATAGTTTCAGTTTTGGGAGAGAGGATAGTTGGTGTTCTTAAAAGCAGAGGAACAGATCTGGGGCTCAAATTATGATACTTTCAGTGAGTAAAGTGCCCCCATCTTGGTTATGTTCTTTAAGGGCAGCTTCCTGAAAACTCAGGAGTTGCACATGCATCTCTGCCATCAAAGATATCACACCATTATGCCTGTGTCTTCCTTGTAAAAATATTTGCACAATTTCTTCTTTATTTCCTGCCATTCAGAAACATTCATCTAATGGGGGAAGACCACACAAAATGAAGCTGAAAAGATGGGAGAGGAGGCACCAGGAGGGGAAATCAAACCGAACTGCTGGTGAAAACAGGACAGTTACTTGCAAAGTTCCTACTCCTCTATAAAAGAAGGCTTTGGGAAGTGTTTATGGCTCTAACCTCCTGAGGGAGTTGAGAAAATGTTTGGTATCAAAAGTTGAGTCAGTCTATATGGTGATGATATTTCAAGTGATCAATTTATCTTCGAGGAGACATGATGTTCCCTGGAGTGGAAACCAACCAGAGCTACTAATGGAAAATGGATAGATATATATTAGCTGTGCAATAACTATAACTGGTATATTCTACCCATCAACTTTTTTTGACACTGAATCCTCTTGGTAGCTGCCTGTATTGATTTTTAAGTTTTGGCATTTTTAAGGTTTGGCATTTTAAGGCAATGGGTACTGCATTTGGTACTTTCTTTTTAAAAAAGTGAAAGGAATCATGTTTTGAGCCTCACCATAACATCACATCCTGTTCCTCTGACCAGAGTCCATGTAACCTACCAATACCTTCAGTTCAGTTTCTTAAAAAAACACTTATTCCTATAAACATGAGAACATGTATTTACTTAGTCGTTTCTTAAAAAATGTGCTTATTTACTTTTTGTCTGTTTCTTTTGTTAGAAGTGTAAATCAAATATTTCTCTCATCTTTCTTTTTTTTAAAGTCTATCTTTTTTCATTGATGATTAGGCTAGTGTTATAGGATATATTATTTTGGGATTTCATCTTCAGCCCCTTTGCTTTTTGGAATATTTATCATGACTATCCTTAATTATTTAGGATAGTATTTCTTCATATTTGAAAATTTTTCTCTTGGTTGCTTAGAAAATATTTTGTTTGTTGTAGGAATGATTAATTATATATAGGAGCAGGTAGGTGATGCAGTACATAGGTTCTGGACCTGGAATCAAGAAGATCCAAATCCTAGTCAGATTTCAGACATTTATTAGCTGTGTGACCCTGGTCAAGTTACTTGACCTGTGTTTGCCTTTCACAGTTGTTTTAAGTCTCAAAGGAGTTAATATTTGTTAAGCTCTTAGCACAGTGTTTATTTCTTTCCTCACATGCCCCTAATTTTAGATCTTGGGACTTTTCTTTGGTGGTGTTTTGTGAATTTGGTTGACTAATATTTTGTTGTTAATATTCAAATGTTCTGTGTATTTTTTTCTTGTATTTTTTCTGCAGTACGGTATTAAGGTGTGTGTGTGTGTGTGTGTGTGTGTGTGTGTGTGTGTGTGTGTTTTGGTGAGGCAGTGAGGTGAAGTGACTTGTCTAGGGTCACACAGTTGAGTAAGTGTCAAGTGTCTGAGGCCAGATTGGAACGAAGGTCTTCTTGAATCCAGGGCCAGTGCTCTATCTACTCCACCATCTAACTGTTCCTGTTTTTTTTTTTTTTTAAACTTGTAATATTCTTCTGGGAAACTCATAATTCTTAAGTTTTTTCTTTGCATCCTATTCTTAAGTCATTTGCTTTTGCTTATATAGAATTCATGTATATTTTTAAAAATGTTCTTTTAAAGCCTTTTGATTTTCTTCTGACAAATTATCTTCCACTTTTGTATTTTTGTCTTCCCAATCTGTTATTCTCTCTCAGAACCTTTCTTTAATGGTTTTTTAACCTTTTTGTGTCATTGGATGCCTTTGGCAGTCTTGTGAAGCCTATAGACCTCTGCTCAGAATAATGATTTTAAATGCACAAAATACAAAGGATTACAAAGGAAATCTATTATATTGAGATACAGTTATCGGAATTCTTTTTTAAAAAGTTTATAGACCCCAGGTTAAGAATCACCTCTTTGGAAAGATTTTCCATTGTGTCATCTAGGTTATGTTCTGATTTTTTTTTTTGTTAGGAGCTATGATTTCAGACCAAATTTCATTACTAATAACTTATTTTAAAAGTTTTATTTCTCTTTGGAACTTTCCTGGAGTTTTTTTTTTTGTTTGTTTTGTTTTGTTTTTGCAAGGCAGTTGGGGTTAAGTGACTTGCCCAGGGTCACACAGCTCGTGTTTTTCTGGAGTTTCTTGCTTTTGTTTTTTGAGACCAGGGTCTCTGGGAAATCTATAAAAATCTCTTTTTACTGTGGAAACTTTGGTTCATTTTCCTTAATAGTGTAATAAATTCTTTTGGCATTTCTTTGGATTTCATTCGTTCTTCCTTCTATTTTTATGGTTCTCATTGCTGGTTTATCTGCTTGTGAGCTAGATTTTTACTAAGGCTTTCTCCCTTGACTTTTTGGTCTTAGAACCTCTGGTTTCTTATCCTTGGTCCCTCTACCTTTCACTGCTTTGCAGATGACTCCCTCCCTTCTGCTCCAGGTTGTGGTGACTTGGCCTATGTCTCTGTTCAGAATTAAATGCAGGTGGGCAAGGAGTGACCCCAACTGGATTTCCAATTTATTTTCCCTTAGATGGAAATTCTTTCCCTTCCAACTTTCTCGTAATACCTGTGTTTTTGTTCTTCTCCTTTCCCTGCCTCAATTTCTGTTGCTTTTCCTTCATGTAACTGGGCAGAATTAGTTGCTAATTAGCTGCCTTTTGTGGGATGTGGGGAGTTTATGCTGGGTGGTTGCCTTGAAGGTGCCACTGCTAAGCTTGGAAGCACACAAATCTTTGGGATTACTTGCCCTGTCTTTGGTATGGAGTGGTTTGGGAGGGAGGGAAGCTTAATGTGAGCTGTAAGTATTTATAGTCTCTTGTATTATTTTATTTTTTTGGGGGTGTGTGGCAGTTGGGGTTAAGTGACTTACCCAGGGTCACACAGCTTTATTATTTGATTTTTAAAAATCTCTTGCTGTGTTAAGAGTCTTATCTTGTGGATTTGTTTTAGTTACTCTATGTCTGATGCAAAATTTATTTTTCTTAGGTTTCCATATTGGAAGTTTGAGGAAAAAAACTACTCTGCTATCTTTGCTGATCAAATTGTTGAAATGGGACTTTTTTCCCTATTGAGTTTATAAAATATTTTTCCTTATAAATACATTTGAGTAAAATTTGTACCTCCATTTTACAAAGTGATATTTCTGTTATGCCTTAGTAAATTAAATTATGTAGCAGAGAGCAAAAGTTTATAGAAAGGTCTATTTTCCTTGTTTAATTCCAGTGGACAATTAGACTCTATTGTCAGTTTAAATTGATGACTATAGCTTACAAATTATTGAGCCTGTGCTAATAAATGCAACAGTTGTTCATAATTTGGTGTTAAATGACCTTTAAATGTAGAAGCTTACTGAGGATATCCTTGGGGAACAATTTAACTTCCAAATGACATCCACGAGTACTTGTTATCATTTAAATATGCTTCCTTTTGTCAATAACAGAATAACAAGTACTAGTTATATTTCTAATGTTGATTCAGATACTGGGAACCTGCTGAATAAATTAGTGTACATTTGATTTATATTGACCAAAAAATTTTACATTTCTGTGTTACATGTCAAGGTGACATGCATTTAAATGCACTTTAGAGCAGAGGTCATGTTTGACTGACACATATGCTTACACTACTTTTAATTAACTTTTCAACATTATCCCAAAATTCCTTTTGAAGTACTAATTATGTGGAAACAGGATGGAAATCAACTTAAGAAGACAGTATTTTAAAAAGTCAATGGTCTTGAACTTTTTGGAAGAATAATAGATGAGTAAATAATTTTTTTCTGATAAATTGCAAAAAGTAAAATCTGCATATAACATTATAGAATATTAATTAAATATATGATAGCTTGGGTGAAAAATATTGAGATGACAGTAAAAAAGATAATATTATGAAGTCTTATTTTGATGATAGAAAAATTGTGGGATATTTATTTTCTTAGTGCATTTAAGTGTTATTTTTTAGGGCAGTGACTCTACCACTTAATGTAATTCATTAATACACTGTGCCCCAATAGTTTGGAAACAGCCATATTTATTTGTTTGTAGCCCAGATAGTATTGTATTAAAGATTTTGGGCTATTTTAATCATCAACTCCTCCTTTAAGGATAGTGTATTCTGACTTATAATTCCTTTGTTTGCATCTAAATACTGTTAAATCATGACTAGGTATGTTTTTAGTTCATTGAGAAGTTTCTTCTGAATTTTGTTGAGAAGATAGCATGCCTAAAAGATGGAATGTGTTCCAGGTGAGGTTAAAGGGCTTTATTTTTTTCAAAATATGAAAATATTGTAGTGACAATAATACTTTGGAATTTATTATGACTTTCTAAGGTATCTGCATATTAAAATTTTTTTTCAGCTGAGGTTTTTGTAGAACTAGTTATATGTTGATAGAGAATATAGGACATATATTTCTTCTTTTTGATGTGGTTTGTAACCCAAGGATTAAAATGAATGAATTTATTCTTTTACATTAGAGAATATCTTCTAAAACCTCTCAGTCATCTTGTATATCACAAATTAAGGATGTTGATCATGTGGTTGAACAATCAATTGGTCACAGTAAGTATCTATTGATTTTAGAGAGCTGTTTTATAGAAAATGCTTAAATGATTTCAGCAGACTTGCTTTACTTTAGGGTCTTAACATTGTTGTTCATGGAAAATAATGGACATATTTCCTTTTTTTCAGCATAGGAAGAAGTATGCCTTGTTTCATTAAAAAGGGAGTTAATGAATCAATTTAAGTGATTTCACATGTAACAAGAACAGGACAGCAGTAGGCTCATGGTCTAGATGTTTTAATGACTGCCCCCATTTTCAGCATTTTATTTCAGCTTAAGTAAAACTTTTGACCTCTGAGTCATCACAACTCAATTCATTCAGCTGCAAGAAAAAATACATTTTTAATATACTGTTTAAAAATAAGGTTCCTTTGATCAGAGTCATTCAGTGAATTATGGTTAAAGTTTTTTCCTTGTTCATTACATTGATGTCACATTAAAAATTGTGTAGAACAGATTTCTATAGAACAGATACATTTATTATATCTATTACAGTAATTGATGGATTTAATGAATTTTTCTTGTTGAGTATTTGTTTCATAACTGTATTTATATATTCTGTTCTAGGTTGGGTGTAAGTGAAGGTAGTAGTAGTATAGGAAAAATTATTGGTGAGACCAAGAGAGTTAACATATAAAAACAGGAAGAAGTTGAAAAAAGTTAGGATATGGGACAAAATAGAAATCAAATGGGCTTCTTTCATAGTTCTAACACCAGCTGAGTCATAGGATCTTAAAGGTCAACTATTCTAGTGACTAGTCTTACCCCTTCCCTACCTTACTACTACTACTCCTGGAAAAAAAAATTTATATTAAAATGAGACATTGGAAAAACTACAAAGTATTACAAAATTATTATTATTAAGATGTTAAAAATTATCTTTACCACTGTCCTATAACAAATTGTATTTGTCTCGTATTCAAAGGTAACTTTTTCTGCAAGACTTTTATAAATGAAACAAATAACTAAAGCTTACAAGTGAAGATTTATTTAAAAAAGAAAATAGTTGGTCAGTATAGAAATGATTTTCTCTTTGGAACATCTTAAGACATTTAGAGAAATCATGATCAATTAATCAGCATTTATTGATGCTAATGAATAAATCACAGATTTATTCTTTGATTAAGTTTTTTCAAGGAAATATTTAGCTATATTTCAATTAATTTTAAAAATATATAATATAGGTTTTATATATCAGGGAATACTTAGTTGCAGCATATGCTAATAAAATACTTGTGACTGGTATTATAAAGGATTGTAATTTTAGTTTTTACTTGTTGAAAATGAATGGAAGCTCCTCAATTGGTGTTCTTAAGTCTTTGGAAATTACTTTGAAGAGAATTGTTGTTGATAGGAAGCTTAGAGGGAAGTTATTTCATGGTTGCCAGGGTTGTCAGTTATGTAATATCTTAGTATAATCCATTGCCTCAAAACATTCCCTTAGACCTTGTTTGACTGTGGAAGAAAAGGAAAAATCATTCCATTGAGGCCTACTTTATTTGGAAGACCAGAAATTTGTTGGGATAAGCTGTGGATGTCCAGCAATTTGGACAGCAAGGGAAACACTGAGCATGGGATTAGTGATTCTGAAGTTTGTGCTCCACTTGTAATGAGCAAGGAGAGGTTTGAATATTAACTATTCCTATGATTTCAGAATATATTATTTTTAAAATGAAAGTTTTTGGGACATTTCTTGTGTTTGTGCATATCACAAGTTATAAAGTCTTTGGTTTTTCTGCCACACTTGCCTTATCTTTTTTTTCAGTTTCATACAACTTTTATATTTGAGTTATGTATATATGAAGATCCTAATGACTTACTACTTTTGGTGGAAATAGGCAATTCATGTTATAGCAAAGTTAAGTGAATTCACAAGTTATACATGATTGATGTGGGTAGCAGTGTGCCGTAGTACAAAGATCATTGGTCAGGAATTGACTCAGGAGACTGTCATAGCTTGGTTATAACCCAAGTGACCTCAGGGGCAGCTAGGTGGTGTAGTGGATAGAGTACTGGCCCTGGAGTCAGGAGGACCTGAGTTCAAATTCTACCCTATATACATGACACTCACTAGCTGTGTGACTCTGGGCAAGTCACTTAACCCCAGTTTGCCTCACCAAAATAGAATAAAATAAAAAGAAAATAACCCAAATGACCTTGGCCAAGTGACCGTCATTTAGCACCCTTGGAGCTTCCTTTTCTCATGACTGCCTTTGCAGGCAGATGGCCTTTCTTGTGAGCTGAACCAAAGAGAGTTGGAGGAATAAAGAGGGGCTGAAGGAACATTCATTCTTGTAGCTTCAAGGTCAAGGTTTGGTGGCAAAGAGGGTGGAAGGGGGAAAAAGGTACACATAGGGAGTGCCTCTTCTTCTCCCAGCTCTTTGCTGCCTGTTGGGAGCTGCATAATTGAGAGGGTTAAGTGGCCAAATACAAACTAGAGATTGTACTAAAGTGCTAAGGAGTAGAGCTACAGGTATATGTATGATGACATGGCCAAAGGTTGGTAGGAAGCCCACTTTGTTCTTCTGGCCCCTATTGGGAATGTAGTTGATATGGACTAACATTTATTTTTTATTTCCCATCTTCCCTTCTCTTTACCTTTCTTTGAGTGTGGAGGAAGCCAGGGGAATTTAAGAAGGATTCTAATGCCCTCTGGTAATGTTGAGAGAGTTTTCATTTGAAAGCTTTCCTTTTTAAATGCTGTTTTTAAAAACACAAGTGAACTATATTTGTCTGCTTGCTTTGTGTTCAAGTTTATGAATTCAGGGAGACTGAGAGTTGGAGGGAAAGCCAGAAAACTTCGTAAAATGGCAGGAAATAATTTTTTGCCCCTAGCACAAGCTGGGGCTGGGTACCAGAGCAGAGAGAGAGAGGGTAAGTCTAATATCTTCATAACCTTTTAAAAGAATCCTGTTCCTACCCTAGACTTATAAATACAGACCAAGTGAGGGAAAGTCTTAAGCCCAAACTGGTGGAAGAAATTGGTACTTCTGCTGCTGAGGATAACGATGGAACCTGAGCAGCTCAAGTTGCTGGAGCTGCTCTTAACCTTGGTTGGATTAGAACATATACCCGACTGGTCAATTTTTTCCTGGCCACATTCTTCCCCATTTATTACATGCAAAGGGAGGAGTCTGAAGTAGATTTTTTCCCCTCAATATATTTTTTTCATTGAATATTTCTCAATTACATGAAAAAAAATTTTTTTTGAGGTCCAAAATGTTTCCTTTTCTCCCTTTCCTCCCTTCTTCTTGAGAAGGCAAGCAGTTTGATATAGATTTTACTTGCGAAGTCATATAAAACATATTTCCATATTAGCCATGTCAGAAAAGAAAACAGACCAAAAAGCAGCCAAACAAACAACCGAAGAAAAATAAAGTAAAAAAAAGTATATTTGATCTATATTCAGACTCCATCATTTCTTCCTCTGACATTGGATAGTATTTTTCATCATAAGTCATTCGGAATTGTCTTGGATCATTGTATTGATCAGAATAGCTTAGTCATTCACACTTGATCATTGTACCTTATTGCTTTTTTTTTTTTTTTTTTAACACAGTATTGCTTTTACTATGCACAGTACACTCCTGGTTCTGTTCACTTCTCTTTGCAACAATTCATTTAAGTCTTATCAGGTTTTTCTGAAACCGTCCTATTCACCATTTCACAATAGTATTCCATCTCTATCATATATAGACCACAACTTGTTCAGCCGTTTCTCAGTTGATGGACATCCCTTCAATTTCCAATTCTTTGCCATCACAAAAAGAGCTGCTATAAATATTTTTTTTACATATAAGTCCTTTTCCTTTTCCTTTTCTTTTTTTGATCTTTTTGGGATACAGATGTAGTAGTGATATTGTTGGGTCAAAGAGTATGCACAGTTTTATAGCTCTTTGGGTGCAGACATATGGGGGCAGGACACAGACACAGACAGGGGAGGATGGGTAAAGTGGGGATTGGGTACAAACACAGACAGACAGACATGGGAGCTAGCTATGCAGGGAAGTGGGCAGAGTGGGGCAAAGGTCTCCTCTCTCAGCACCAGAGGTCTCAAGCCAAGTCCCCGATCTGGCAGCAGTAGCAGCCCATTCTTCTGCTTTTGTTGGGAGATTTTTTTTTTTTTTTTTTTTTACGTGGGGAGGAGATTTAGGTTTTTCATGGTGGAGTGAGAGGTTGTGGAGTGCTGAGCTGAGGGGCAGGTATGGAGGGAGAGCACAGCACTATACGATAAATTTAACATAGGTATTTATTTGGAATGTTGATTTCTTTTAGAATTCTTTACTGAAAGTTGAATTTGCATAATGCAAATTTATGTAAAATGAAAACTGTCTGTATTTAGTTTTGTTGGGTAATATTCCTGGGAGTTTTCATTTTGGGATCTCAGGAGGAGTTAGGTAGATTATTTTAATTTCTATTTTACCCTCTGCTTCTAGGATATCAGGGTAGTTTTCCTTAATAATTTTTTGAAATACGGTGTTTACAATCCTCTTTTGATCATGGCCTTCAGGTGGTCCAATAATTTTAAAATTATTTTTCCCTGATATGTTTTCCAGGTGAGTTATTTTTCCCATGAGATAATTCACATTTTCTAATATTTTTTCATTCTTTTGTCTTTGTTTTATTGTTTCATGATGTTTCATGGAGCCATTAGCTTCCACATGCCCAATTCTAATTTTTAAGGAATTATTTTCTTCGGTGAGCTTTTGTACCTCTTTTTCCATTTCGCCAATTCTACTTTTTAAGGAGTTCTTTTCTTCATTGAATTTTTATACCTCTTTTACCAAGCTGTTGACTCTCTTTCCATAATTTTCTTGCATTACTTCTCATTTCTTTTTGCAATTTTTTCTCTACTCTTTTATTTGGTTTTTAACATCCTTTTTGTACTTTTTCCAGGAATTCTTGTTGAACTTGTGTTCAATTCACATTTTTTTTTAAGGCTTTGCTTGTAGATGTTTTGATGTTGTCTTCTGCATTTATGTCTTGATCTTCCCTGTCACCATAGTGACTTTTTATGGTTATGCTCTTTTTGTTGTTGTTGTTGTTTGCTCATTTTCCCTGCCTGTTTCTTGACTTTAAATTTTCTGTTAAAGTTGGGCAGCTAGGTGGCACATTGGATAGAGTGCTGTGCCATGAGTCAGAAAGACCAGAGTTCATATCTGTCCTTAGACACTTACTGGTCATGGGACTCTGCGCAAGTCACCAAACTCTATTTGCCTAAGTTTCCTCATCTGTAAAATGAGTTGAAGAAGGAAATGGCAAACCACTCCAGTATCTCTGCCAAGAAAACCTCAAATGGGGTCACAAAGAGTAGACACAACTGAAGCAACTGAAACAATTGAACCAACAACAAAGTTGGGCTCTTTTCCTGAGGTGGAGGAGGCACTGTTTGAAGCTTCAGGTTTTTCATACTGCTCTTTTTAAGCTAGATCTGGAGGTGTGTAAGTTTTTGGTGCTACCATAGTGATACAATCTAAGGAAAAGCATGGTTACTACTCTCCTGGCCTGTGCTCTGGTCTTTACCTAGAAACAGACCTTTTTCCCCTGTAGTTGCAAGTGCTGTACTCCTCTTGGTCCTAGAACCAGGGTCCCTGTACCTGTGTTCAGCAAACTCCAGTGGCTTTCTGTTACATCCAGGATCAAAAATATAAATTTTTTGTTTGACTTTTAAAACCCTTTATAATTTGCCCTTTGCTACTTTTCCAATCTTCTTATAGTTTACTCCCCTCCACAGTCTGCTGTCACTGTGATTCAGCCTTCTTACAGTTCCTCAAGTAAGAATTTCCATCTCCAGATTCCATGCATGCTCTCTCTCTCTGTGTATATGTGTGTGTGTGTGTGTGTGTGTGTGTGTGTGTGTGTCTCTACACATATATATGTATATATACTCCCTGGGCAAGTTGCCTCATCTTTGTTTGCCTCAGTTTTCTTATTTGTAAAATGGGGATAATAATAGCACCTATCTCCCAGGGTTGTTGTGGGGATCAGTTGAAGTAATTGTAAAGCACTTAGCACAATGCCTGGCACATAGTAAGTGCACCATAACTGTTTATTGTTATTGCTAATACTGTTATTATGAATAATAATGTTTTTGATTGATTCTCAAAACAGAATATTGATGATGTAACAGATAAAATTATGATACTATGGAGAAAGGTTGCCTAGAACTCTGCTACTTCATCATTTTTGGCAATTTTAGTAATTTTTTTTTGACAAGGTAATTAAGTTAAGTGACTCGTCCAGGGTCACACATCTAATAAGTGTCAAGTGTCTGGTCTGAGATTGGATTTAAACTCAGGTCCTTCTGACTCCAGGGCCAGCGCTCTATCCACTGCACCATCTAGCTGCCCCTTCTTTTTGCAATCTTTAAAAAACTTAACATACTTCTCTCCCATGTATTTGTAAATTACTAGAAGAATAATTTTTTTTAATTTTATGAGACATTGATATATTTAAAGGAAATATAGTTAATATAATGTTTGAACTAGGTTCTAAAAGAATAGCATGATGTTTGAACTCATCTCTTCTTGTTTTAAAAAGTAAGTGAAAGTTCCTTTCTATACCATCACCATCACTAAGAATACAGGCATCTGTCCTACTTGAGGCTGTCTGCCCTTTGGATCGAATGAATCTTCATCTTGGGATATCTTGACTCAAGGCTTTGTCTACTTTATTGCAGCCTGGTGTAGTCTCTTGATGTATTAGCTGCATTAGAGCAGTGCCAGCATCTTGGGGGGCAGGACTTCAGGTACCTTAAACAGCTGCATGTAGTTTAAACAAAACAGGCAGATTAGATGTGGTAAAAAAGTGATACTTTTACACTAGAGATTATAGGGCTCCTTCAAGAGGGATGGGGGGGATTCTTCTTGTCCTACTGTATTAGAACTCTTGTCCTTCTCAGGGTCTGTCTTAGCTGTGCTGTGTTTGATATTGGTTGCCCTATATGTCAGACAACCTTAGTGTACATACTGATACTTGAAAGAGTAGTGATAGCCTGGAAAGGGATATTAGTTCATTAAATAAGGAGAATAAGTTATTCTGTCACAGACTCATCCTATTAAAAAGTAATAGGATGACCTCTGCCTCTCCACGAAGTGGGATTCTGCCTCATCCCACCCAGTGTCTTACCTAGTACATGTGTATGTGTTCATGAAAATTTTTCATAGTTTGTTAATACAAAAGAAGCTTTTTAAAAGTCTAATATGAAGTGTATTTGAGTGAGATTAGAAGATAAACCAGACAACAAAATCTACATTTCTACGTAACTGAAATTTTTTTTTAATTTTAAAAAATTTATGTATTTATTCTTAGTTTTCAACATTCACTTGTATAAGATTTTGAGTTCCAAATTATTCTTCTTCCACCTTCCCCAAGATGGCACACAATCTGATATAGGCCATACATGTAGAATCATATCAGACATATTTCCACATTAGTTGTGATGTGAAAGAAGAATCAGAACAAAATGGAAAAACCATGAGAAATTTAAAAAAAAAGAGAGAGAAAATAGTATGCTGCGATCTGCATTCAAACTCCATAGTTCTTTCTCTGGATGCGGTTAGCATTTTACATCATGAGTCTTTTGGAATTGGCTTAGATCATTGCCTTGCTAAGAAGGGCCAAGTCTGTGAGAGTTGGTCATCACACAATGTTGCTGTTACTGTTGTGAACAGTGTTCACCTGGTTCTGCTCACTACTCAGCATTAGTTCATGTAAGATTTTCCAGGTTTTTTTGAAATCAGCCTGCTCATCATTTCTTATGGAACAATAGTATTCCATTACATTCATATACCATGCCTCATTTAGCCATTCCTCAATTGATGGGTATCCTCTCAATTTCCAATTCTTTGCCACCACAAAAAGAGCTGCTTCAAATTTTTTGTATGTGTGGATCCTTTTCCCTTTTTTATGATCTTTTTTCTTTTTTCTTTTTAATTAATTAATTTTAGTTTTCAGCATTCACTTCCATAAGATTTTGAGTTCTAAATTTTCTCCCCCTCTCCCCTCTCCCCTCCCCAAGACAACATGCAATCTAGTATAGGCTCTACATATACATTCATATTAAACATGTTTTAATGTCAGTCATGTTGTAAAGAAGAATTAGAACCAATCAGAGGAACTATGAGAAAGAAAGAACAAACGAAAAAAAGAGCAAATAGTATGCTTCAATCTGCATTCAGACTCTATAGTTCTTTTTTTGGATGTGGATAGCATTTTCCATCATGAGTCTTTCGGAATTGTCTTAGATCCTTGCCTTGCTGAGAAGAGCTAAGTCAATCATAGCTGATCATGGCACAACTCAGCGTCAGTTCATGTAAGTTTTTTTTTTTTTTGCTTTTTGGTAAGGCAGTCAGGGTTAAGTGACTTGCCCAGGGTCACACACCTAATAAGTGTCAAGGCCAGATTTGCTAAGTTTGCATTTTTTTCTTTTGAAAACTGTTCATATCTTTTCATTATTTACTTGTTGAATAAATAGTTCCATATATAAAAATAGCTTTTGTACATGTATATATGTATATATGTATATGTTTATATATCATAAAAACAAACACAGCTCAATGTTTGATAAACGTAAGAACACAAACTACTGAGTGCAACCCTGGTATAAATGTAACTTGAGAGCAACTAATTTTTTTTATATATATTGCTGCAATTGAATTTTTTTGGGGGGAAAGGACAAGATTTTATTTTAAATTTTAAAATTGAGATTCATTAATGATAGGAGTTTAAAGTTCAGTATGCTTTATCCTCTCTTGGTTTAAATACTTACATATTTAAAAAAAGCAATTTGACAGAATGTTTTTCATTTTTTTGAGAATTTATTAATTATTCTTTTAAAATTTGAAAACTTATTCTTCAGAGAACCAATTTTATCCATTCCATAGTCTTTGTTTTCCAGCTTATTTTTCCAATAATTTTGTATTTTTAGTTTTATCAGTTCCATAGTCTTTTTTTTTTTTTTTGGTGTATTTTTCTAGTAATTTTAAAGATTTTCTATTTTGTGCTTATTTTGGGTTTGTTAATTTATTTTCTAATTTCTAAAACTTGAATATTTATCAATCCTTTCTTTTTTCTTGCTTGTTAATGTATATTCTCAGTGATGTATTTTTTTTCTAGCTTTATAATCCTTTGGTAGTTTGACATTGAGTATATAAATTAATTTAGGTAATATTATTATTTTTATTATAGTGACACGACCCAACCATGAGCAATTAATGTCTCTTAAATTATTCAAGTTTGAATGTTTTATAGTTATAGTCATATGGTTCTTATCTGTGCCATGTGACTCTTAGATATTCTATATGTGTTGTAGTTATTCTGAACAGAATTTCTATTTCTGTCTTTCTGCTGTTTCGTTGGTGATATTCAGAAAGGCTCATGATTTCTGTGGGTTTATTTCTTTTGTGTGAGTTTATTTATACTTTGCTATTTTGCTTAACTTATTGCTTCAGATATGTTTAAATTTATGTTCTAGAGTTCTTTAAGCAGACCATCAATCATCTCCAATACAATAATTTTGTTTCCTCTTTGTGCATATTCCCTCAATCTCTTTTCCTTGTTCCATTGTTATAGGTATCATTTCTATTTAGTATAAAATAGTAGTGCTGATAATGGTCATCTTTACCTCTAATCTGTTTGGAAAGGCCTCTACTTCATCATCATTATGTAAAATTCTGGCTCTTGGTTTTAGGTTACTATTTACCATGTTAAGAAAAAGACCATTTATTCCTCTGCTTTTTAATATTTTAAAACAGAATTGGTATTGTATTTTACCCAAAGCTTTTTATCTTTTTACTGATACAATAATTTGATTTCATTTTTTCATTATCTTGTTTGTAGTTTCCTAATATTGAAACAACCCTGAAATTTTTAGTATAAATCCAATGTGGTCATAGTATGTAATATTTTTGCTATGTTGCTATAGCCTCTTTACTAGTATTTTATTCAAAATGTTCGCGTCAGTAGTCATTCATTAGAGATTTTGGTATATAGCTTTCTTCCTTTGTTTTGTCATAGAAAGAATTAGGTAGGATCCTTTCTTTCATATTTTTTACAGTCAATTTATGTAATATTAGAATTGCAATCAATGCAGTTTCTTTGGATGTTTGATAGAATTTACTTTTAAATCAAACTGATACTGGTCTGCCCTCCTTCTTTGGCTCCTTTATCCCTTTCCCTGCTCTTTATTTTTCCATTAATTTTAATATATTACTACACCAGACTGTGTGTCTTTATGTGTATATACATGTGAAGGATCCTTTTTGATATGGTTCATATATGATTGAAATTCATATGATTTCTATTCTCCCTACTCCATTCTCTATTTTTGCATACTCATATATCCTAATTATGAGAAATAATAAGTTCCTTCCTTTCTTCCTTAATTCTTCTTCACTGTATTCCATTTTATTTTCTCTCAAGGCCATCAGAATGGAACAAAATTCTCAAGCCCTTTGTTGTTTTTCTAAAAAGACTTTTGACTCTTTTTTCCATTATTAAAATGTAAATTTTTGATCATCATTCCAAATTCTTAAATATGTTTACCTCCTTGGACTTCTTTTGGTTCTGTGTTTACATTTGAAAATTTCTACTCAGCTCTAGTCTTTTCATCAATGCTTGAATGACCTCTGTTTCATTAAGGAGCCATTTTCCCCTTTGTGTGATTGTACATAGTCTTCAGAGCAAAAGTTATTCTTGGTTTCAAGCCTCTTACCTCTAGGAATATCATATTCTGGGATTTTCCTTTCTTTATTGTAGTAGCTGTTGTGTCTTGTGTGATCTTGACTTACAGTACATTGGTGTTTGAGCTCTTCCTTTCTGGCTATTTGCATTATTTTTCAAGGGGTGGGGTGGGAGAAAATGTGGTTTTCTGGGAGAGGGCAGGTTATATTCATGGTTTTCAGGGAATCTGGTGATTCTTTAATTATTTATCCTTTGTTGCTCTTTTTAGATCATTGCTTATCTATATGGGAGAATTCAGCTCCTCTGAGGCCTTTCATGGGGCTGTCTTAACCTGAAGCTCATCTGTCTCTTGGGCGATGCAATCAAAACATGGTGGTTCCAAGGGACCTCTGGAAGCTTGGTTAGAAGTCAGGAGGTGGTATGTGCTGAGCTCTGCCTTCAAAGAGTGAAAAATAATAGCTTTGTGCAATTATAATCTCTTTGTGCCTAAATTTTCTTTATAAAAATGAGTGGTTTAGACAAGATCATCTCTGAGGTCCCTTCCAGCTCTCACTATGATTTTTATTACTCCTTTTTCACCATCCTCCTGACTGAAACAGATTCTATGAATATATCAGTCACTTGGAAGAATGTTTTAAAAGAAATTATTTCCAAATGGTAACATTAAGACCAACTCAAAATTTCCAGTGAAAATTCCAATTTAACCCAAGAATATTCTATGTACCATTTGAAAAAACAGTGTCAGGCTAATTGTTAATAAAAGAAAAAGAATTCTATAACATTACTGAACAAATTTCACTAATACATAACATTTACTGGAAAATGTGATATCTTTGTACACATCCATGATAGCTAAAAATCACAAACTGGACAGATCCCATCTGGATAGTATTTAAATACATCTTTCCAAAAATTGCACTTAAAACCAAAATTTCAAAAAATTTTTCTATAATATCATTAAATATTATATAATATAATATAAATAAATAACATAAATATAATAATATAAAATTCAATGAGCTGAGTTTTTTTTAGTTAGCATTGCTTTTCTTTGTTGCTCTTTATAGATGAAAAAGTTTATTCTTATATTCCGTAATGACAATAACAATATTAACAACAACAGCAATAATGATAATAACTACCATATTGCCAGATCCCTTAACCAGCAAGATTGTGGAATAGCCGCTCTCTCTAACCCCTCAAAAAAAAGGAATTATGCACTAGTGAAGAGTAATTACAACTAAATCCAAAGAAGACAGAAGCCCCGATAA
This sequence comes from Vombatus ursinus, assembly GCF_900497805.2. Lineage (NCBI taxonomy): Eukaryota > Metazoa > Chordata > Mammalia > Diprotodontia > Vombatidae > Vombatus > Vombatus ursinus. The sequence continues at coordinate 33,708,717 of NW_020954585.1, forward strand.
GGTAAAATCCTTTATGAATTAACACAGAACTCTGATACTTAAAGTGTTCAATCAATGTCTTTCCCCTACCAGTGCAGAAACAGATAAATCGACAGAGAATATCCTAAAACCAGAAGGAGGAATGAGTAAAAATTCAGTGGGAAATCAACCAAACCATTATTGCCAGATGAAAGAGAATCCTTTGGACTACCCAGACATCATGGGATCACAATGAGAAAATCCAAGGCAATTTGCAAGAGAAATAAAATCCATAAAACGAGTTAAATAAAATATGCAGTTAGTACATTTTTAAATTCATTGTGAGCAATGTCTCTAAAGAAGTGAGATAGCCATTAACAGTTATTGAATGCAAAAATACTTAAGTGGAAGGAAATTTGGCATAAAAGAAGCAAAAGGCAGCAATATTTAAATAACATATAGATTCTGTATAAGGCAAAGCAACTGATCCTGATAGCAGAATGCCTTGTGATAACTTAAGGATCATAGATCTCCTAGAACAACATTAAAAAAAGACCTCTAAAAATAAGTCAGGAAATAATATAAGAAAGTTGTTCTGAATTTCTGATTTCTGAGAACTAATCACTAATCAAGATCACTGATCACACTGGAGAAGAATAACAACAAAACCATGCTTCAAGTTCTAAGACACAGAGTAGTTAAATTGAACATTTTCAATGAGAAAAAATTTATTTATCCTACCATTCTCACTAGCTATAATCATGTATCTCTTTATCTCTTCTCAGCTAAATTCCTTGAAAAAGCTATCTATATTCAATGTCTCCAATTCCTCTCCTCTGGATAGCTTCTAAACCTTCTGCAATCTTTCTGGTTTCCAGCATCATCATACAAATGAAACTGCTCTCTCTAGCATTAGCAATGATCTCTTGATTGCTAAACCTAATGGCTTCTCCTTACTTAGTCCTTGTATTTCTTTACCTCTTTGTAGCATTTGACGCTGTCGACTACATTTCCTCTTGAATAACATATCATCTCTAGTTTTTAATAACACTGCATTTTGTTGTCTCTTTCCCATCTGTCTACTATTCAGTTTTTTTTTGCTTGGTCTTCATCCATGTCATATACATTAACTGTGTGTGACTTCCAAGAGTCTCTTTTTTCACCTGAATTTTGGACATCTCAAAGTCTTTTCAAAACAGAACTCTTTATCTTTTCTCTCAAACATACCCATTATCAGAACTTATTACTGTCAAGGGCAGCAAGCGGTTTTCTAAAGAGTAGATCTGACCATATATGATAAGCCAGTATTTCCCTATCCCTGTCTTAAGGATAGATTAGTATAGTTCTTTTCCTAAAAGTCAAGGAAGCTGTGTCCAAGACTTGATTGACCTAAAGAGTTATTAAAGCTTAAGCTGTCAGGCTGTTGATATAGCTTCCTAGTGACTTCAGGTCATATTGACACAACTTCCTGGTTACCTGAGGGCATTAAAGTTTACCCAAGTGGAGCGTGCATCCTTCAGACTTGGTAAGATATTCCTGTCCCAAGGTTGCATGAGTTACTGGTGACACCCTATGCTTTTGAACAAATGCATTTCTATATGGACATGATCTGTGTGATCTGAGTGCTGTGTTCTTGTTGAGTATCTATTCTGTATTATTGCTCAGTAAACCTTTTGTTTCCTGTTTAATGATCTCTGACTGCCTCATTTCATTCTAACCTTATTCCCAAACTACCAGGATGCCAGCCTGATACAGGTATCCAGTAAATTCCAGTGGTTCTCAGTTACCTCCAGGACCAAACATTGAATCCTTTAATATTTATTTAAAACTTTTAACAATATGCCTTGTTTCTACTTTTCCAATCTTCTTGTGCTGTACTAACCCTCTTCATACTCTTTGGTTCAGTCATACTTATTTACTTTATGTTTCTCACACACAATGCTGAATCTCCCATCTCTATGACATTGTATAGGCTCATGTGTTCGTTCTCTTGCTCTGTCTCTCTGTCTTTCCCTCCCTCACTCTCTGCTCTCTCTTTTACTTTTCTTAGAATCCTTGGCTTTCTTCAAGATTAAATTCGAACACTACCTTCTGCATGAAGCTTTTCTTGGTACCCCAGCTGCCAGTGCCTTCCCTTCCAAGGTCACCTTCCATCTGTTTTGGTTTGTTTTGTTCTTTAAACTTACATACATATAAATATATGTTTATACACATGTTGTCTCTTCCTTTAGAATGTAAATTCTTTAAAGGGAGGATTTTTTTTCTTTTTCTTCATATCCTTAGCTCATTACCTGGCACATAGTAACTGCTTATTGAATGTCTGTTGATTGATTTCTGCTTGAAACATCCTCCTCCAATACTGACTACATATTTTTCATGGATGATATACAGCTTTTCTTATTTCTAGGCCACCTAGAGAAATGTAGTGTGTCTTTTAACTGCTTTTTGTGTTATTTGCAACTTAGCTTCTTCAAAGATGATGTTCCTGTATTGGGACTCATCTGACATTATAATGGTATAAAAAAATTAGGGAAATATTTATGTTCTTGTCTTGTGTCAGAGCAGCTGAAGATGTTAAAAGCACTGTGCTACTTCCTAAATGGAATCAAGCCTGCTCTCTTCCTTCAGTTCCTTGACCAGTTCATTGTCCATTTGTAGTCCCTTGCCTCTATGCATATGCTATTGTATTAACTTAGTGTACTAGGCATCCAACCTCCTTTCCTAATCTAGGCAGTAGGTTTTTTATTTTCTACAAAGATTTTATACCAGGTCAATCTCTTTTGAATAATCATAAATCATGTAATGTTTTGAAGCTTTTTCTGGGTAGCACAGTGTAATCTATAAACTAGATAGAGTATTTGAAGGACCTCGCTGTCTACTGTAGAGAATCTCTTTTCCATTTGGATTATGCAAAGACATCCTCTTTTTGATAAGTACACATCTCCCTGTTTTATGCTTCATTTGGTATTATTAATATGAAAGGTGTTAAACAGAGTTATTGAGGTGGTTGCATTTGTTAATAAATCTTACATGGTCTTTGCACATGTATAAGAGACTTCTTATAGGAAGAGAGATTGCGTTTTATCCTATTGTGTCAATTTTTTTGTCAATTCTGTGACTATAGAAACCATATCATTGGATCTACTATTTCTTTTAATGTTGACTCCCAATATTGACTTACCCTTTTCTTCTTTTTAGTACTCTACAGGGAGTCTACCCAGTGGCTAGGAGACCTCTTCTAGATCTCCCAACATTGTTTATGACATGACAGTGAATCAAATGGACTGCCAACAAGTTATCCTTTGCTCACTTTATATGAGTCCCTCACCTTTCTTTTCCAGACACATCATCCTAATGATATCTTTTATGCCACTTCTGTGTGATTCTTTCTAGATGTATAAATAAATATGTAGCTTTTAAAGCTTTAAACTGCACTAAGACTTTTGGAATAAAAAATATATATATGTATATATGTACATATACACACATGTATATATGTTACACATATGTGTCTTTCTATCTGTCTGTCTGTCTATCCATCTATCTATCTTAGCCTGCTCACAACAATTGTGTGCCTCTTTCAAAGCCCTTTGTGTGACTTGCAGTTTTAAAACTTTATAGACTGCTGATCCGTGACTCCTAGCCTTGTAGTTCCACTGGTAAAATATGCCAGTACCTAATTTCAGAACAATTTACATTGTGGGAACTCTCTCCATTAACATGTATAGCAGCCTGCATATGACTTAGATAATATCTTAGAATAAAAAGGTTAAATGATTTTCGCAGGATTTGAACCTGAAATTAGAACTTTTAGAACTTCTTGAGCTTCATCCCCTAAATATGCTGTCTCATTGTCATTCTCTTACATAATTATTGTTTCTGTGATTTTTTTTATTGACCCACTAGAGAAATATGCCAATATGTAAAGGGTCTGTGATTCAAAAGTGTGGGGAATTCCCTTCTTCCATCAACATCGCAGCCCACATCCTAAAGAGTTGCCTCAGCAATATAGAAATTAAGTGCCTTGCCCGAGATTTGAACCCAGAGTTAATTTTTTCATTGGGGGATTCCTCTAGCTTCATCCTCCAAATTTTGGTATGTCATTTTGTCATTCTCTCAAACATACTTACTATTTCTGTGATTTGTTATTTGAACAACTTTTTGTGATGCCATTACTTAGCCTCTATTTTGGTCTATATCCTTTTTTTTATATGTATTTGAAGTGTTCGTAGCTGTCTTCATTCTGCTCTACATGACTTCCTAGAGTTACAGAGACTGGATAATTTCTCATCCTGCATCTAGACTTTCTAAGCTTATCCAGATTGGTTTTATGGGATTTATGGGATTCTTTATGTTTTTCTTGCTTCATAGGACCTTCCATTTTGTGGGCATACTCTTTGAGAGTCTACTACCCCCTCCATGACATTTTAAGGCCTTCATTACTTCTGGTCTGTATTATTGCTTTCACTTTCTAATTGGTCTCACCCAGCATCAATCTATGAGCTTCAAAAATGATTATCCTAAAGCAAGGTTATAACAGGTCTATTTGTACTAAGTAAATCCCAGTCATTCTTTTTTACTTCCCAGGATCAAATATAAGGTCCTATGTTTTGGCATTTAAAGTTCTTCACAAGTACTGTCCTGCCTTTGTAGTCTTCTGACTTTACTCTCCTCAGTGTATTTTGTATTTCAGCCATACTGGGTTACTTTATACACACAGTGCCTTACCTCTTGTCTCCATGTCTTTGCTTTGACTGTCCTTGCCTAGAACGCTCCCCTCCCCTTCATCTCTACCTTTTAGTTTTCCTTCCTTCAGCTTAAAATTCACGCACAAAGGAGACCTTTTCTGGTCACCCCACATTCCTCCTTGAGATTATTTGTCTCCTGGATTAGAATGTTAGCTCCTTGAGGGCAGGGATTTTTTTTTGTCTTCATTTGTATCTCTGGTGCTTAGCACACTGTCTGACACATAATAAGCACTTAATAAATATTCAATGACTGATAGAAGACATTTCAAAATAAATGGCATAGATGAAAATTTCAACTTTGTTAAATTAAAATGTATAGTGGCAATATTAGAGTTACCAGAACAGTTAACTCTCATGAGTTCCTTTGATGTGAAAGTTGTAGATTAAAAAAAAAATACAACCTTCCCAAATTGAATGGTAAGCTTGAATCTGAAGAATATAATGCCTTTGAGAAGAGTGTGATTGACAAAAGGAAAATTCCAAATTGTTTTCTTCTAATTGTGTATCAACTTGGAACAACATTTTCATTTAAGATATCAAAATGAATTTGTTATTTGTGTTGAGTTTGGAGCCTGCAGAAAGAAGAAGAAACTAAGCGTCTGCCAAAGGTACTTTTATCTGTTAGGTAATAAGTACTTAATGCCCCATTTCTCAAATGAGTTTTTGTAATAACTAGATAGCTATATCATGTCCTTAAATGAAAAGCACATGAACTTGTCTGCATGGCTATATCCTGTTCAACCCTTCTAACATGTGCCCAAAGTTGTTTTTGCTTATAAAAGTGGAAAATGGGCTTGATAAAAATGTTTAGTCTGCAGGGCCTTGTTTTATTTATCATATCACAAAAGAACAATGTTTTGCTGTGTTGTGGTCAAAATAGAAGCCGACCTTGCTTGTTCACAAGAACTCAAAACCTGGAGATAAGGGGTGCAAAATAATAGAGTACAATGGAAAGAGTGCAGTGTAATTATTTGTAGCTTGTCAAGTGAAGCCCTTTCAAGCACCAAGTGATTCAAATCTGGGAACGCTGCACAATTCTGTAAACTAACCATAACCAGCATCAGAGAAATCTCACCTAGCCCCTTCGACAGTACCGAAATTGCATCAGTTTGTCATGCACTGAGCATGCCAGCTCCACACAATATCATTTGCTTGCAAATAGACCTGCCCCCAAAGCCCTGGAACACATTCCTTGGTATCTGACTCTTGGCCTGTGATTTGTCATGTCTCTGGTACTATCAGTGTATAGTAATTTTAATAGATTCTGATGGTTTGCTTGTAGAAGCAAAGAATACACTATAGATTTGGCATATAACATAGTAGAGACTAAAACCTAACAGGAAAGTGGAAAATTATTCTTTTCATGTTAAAAGTTGATTTTAAGATACAGTATTTTACATTTTGATAGGAGTGTTTTACTTTATAACCTAACCTATAAAATTTGCTTTTGAGCTTTGAAAATGTTAACTTAAAATTATTTCTTTTCAATTATATAGACTACAGCAATAAAATAATTAGTAAGTAGATTATTTCTTTGCCTCTGGATCTCATTTTCCTAATTTGTGAAATTAGGGAGATTAGACTAGAAGCTCTCAGCAACCCCTTCCAGCTCTAATATCGTATAAAATTATTCTAGCTGACACAATCCTTTCAAAAATAATGTCTCATTTGCAAAGATTCAGAGCTTCTTGGATAAACAAAACAAATAATGAGTGAATTTAGTTTAAAAAAAAACAGACGAACCAAAAAACAAAAAACTTGGCCTTTTCCCCTACAGCACTCTTCCATTTTGATTTTTATGTGGAATCACTGGAAATAGGAACATACCTACTAAAGAGAAAATGCCATTTTACTTCTCTAACTGTAACGAACCACTACTTGGTCCAAGGGCATGGGGCACTGCTTCTATTCATTTCTTCATCGAGAGGCCCTGTGCTCCAGACCCATGCAATGGTATGGACTAGGTTCAATTTTAGGGACCCTTATTTTTAATGAGAGAGGATCTAGATTTCCTTTTCTTATTTTCTTTCCCCTCTCTCCACCCAGACCTGCCCACCTGTTCCTGGGAAAAATTGCTTTAAAATTTAGGTTGTGGCTAATGACTCAGGCTCCCCATAAAGGGAGAGCAGACATGGGCAGAATGGCTTAAATGAGGATCCAGTAACTTAAATTCTAACTATTGTCACAGTATCTTGGTAGGCTGATACTTAAACCTCATCTAACCATTGTTTTTGTTTTCAGAATTGCTGATTAGGCATTTTAAACTTGATTTTGTTTATGTGTTTTTCCCTCAAATTTCATCTGGCAAGCCAAGCCAAAGAAGTGATTTAACTTTAGTTTTCCTGATGTAGAAGCTTGCTTCCTTGCTTCTAGAAAGCTTTACTCATTGGACCTAGGATCTGGAAGTTAAAAGGTTGCCTCCAAGCTTGGACAAGTCCACCTGGGGTAAAATCTTCGATCACTCAGGAAAGGAAACATAAAGCAGAAAAAGGGGCCAGAGGCCTAGGCACAAGCTTGCCTAAATGAATTCATGGTCCACAAGGAAGTGGCACAGCCCATTTCTGCACTCGTGTCATTGAGAGTTTAGAGACAGAGCAAAATGCCCACATCAGCAAAGAATTAGAAATGGAGGGAACATCCATCAGTTGGGGAATGACTGAACAAGTTGCAGTATATGAATATAATGGGATACTATTGTGTTATAAGAAATGACAAGCAGGCAGATTTCAGGAAAACCTGGAAAGACTTATGTGAACTCATGTAAAGTGAAGGGAGCAGAACTAGAATAACATTGTACATAGTAATAGAAACATTGTGAGATGATCAACTATGATTGACTTAGCTCTTCTCAGCAATACAGTTCCAAATGCTGTCCACAGCCAGAAAAATAATGGGTAGAGTCTGAATGAAGATTGAAGCATACTGTTTTCACTTTATTTTTTTTGTAGTTTTTTTCCTTTTGTTTTGTTTCTTCTTTCACACCATGACTAATAAAGATGTTTTACATGATTGCACATATATAACATCAGATTGCTTACCATCTTGGGGGGAGGAAGAGAGGAAAAATTTGGAACTCAAAATCTCATAAAATAATGAATGTTAAACATTGTCTAGGGCAGCTAGGTGGCGCAGTGGATAGAGCACCGGCCCTGAAGTCAGGAGGACCTGAGTTCTAATCAGGGCTCAGATTAAACCGTTGACACTTACTAGCTGTGTGACCCTGGGCTTTCACTTAACCCCAATTGCCTGGAAAAAAATTGTCTTGACATGTAATTGGAAAACATAAAATACTATTTAAAAGAAAAAAATGTATTAAAAAAAAAAAAGTGCCCACATCATTTTGGTGGCAGAGCCACTACATGTCTGGAAGACTCTTGTGCTGAGAATGCTGAGAATGCTGAGGTCAGCATGGTTAGCCAGAACTGGGAAAGGAAATTGAGCATGTTTCATGGAGTGGCCTTTGTAAATTGGTGATATAAGATATATAAAAAAATAGAAGAGCCATGTAGAATACTTCCTTGGTTCTTTCTTCCCCTTGTTAAGTCAGTTATTGAAGAATTTCTAGGCCTACCTGGCTTTTGGCCCAGGTTTCTTTCCTTGCTGTCTGTGTTCTGACCACATGCTGATAAAATCCATCCTATGTTCTTGATATCCTACATTGTGGACAGGTTGTAGTGTTTCAACTTTTGCGAATCGTCTTCCTTAAATATACCCCATAAATCTAGTAATCAGAAAGCTTTTTTTTTTTTCTGGTGAGATCTACTTTGTATTCTCACCATTCCCTATCTACTTTTAAATTTCACTGGAGTATGCTAGTAAAGTACTTTAATTTTTCCTAGAGCTCATAAGGAAAACTTATTAATAGTTACAATAAAAAAAAAGAAAAATAACTGAACTTAGGATTCATTTTTGTTTGTTTATTTGTTTTTTTGGCTAGGCCATGGGGTTAAGTGATTTGCCCAGGGTCACACAGCCAGTAAGTGTTACGTGTCTGAGGCCAGATTTGAACTCAGGTTCTCCTGACTCCAGGGCTGGTGCTCTATCCACTGTGCCACCTAGCTGCCCCTAGGATTCATTTTTTTAAAGGGAGAGAAATATAAATTCTAGTTTACAGTTTTTAAATTAAAAATGCAGGAACATAAATGCTTATTAAGTAAAATAAGTGCTGTATTTCCATATTTTAACTGGATAAGATTAAAGGCGATAAGGAGAAGGGATTGTTTACCTATATGGCAAAATATTATCAAGAAATTGAATTTTTCTCCACAAAATGTACCTTAAATAAAATTCTTTACTAGTATAGTCAATTTTTTGTTTTTGTTTTTGTTTTTGTTTTGTTTTTTGGTGAGGCAGTTGGGGTTAAGTGACTTGCCCAGAGTCACACAGCTGGTGAGTGTTATATGTCTGAGGCTGGATTTGAACTCAGGTCCTCCTGACTCCAGGGCCAGTGCTCTATCCACTGTGCCACCTAGCTGCCTCTGGAAAGTGCCTTAAGGGATAATTTTGTAGCTATTGTTTCAGGAGGTAGATAGATGAGGCCCTTAGGAGTTTTATCTCTGGAGAATGAGGGATCTGGGAGGTACATATGGTAAAAGGGAGAAGTCCTTGGCTGAATATTTTGGAAATGGATGTCAAGTTTGAGGATTGTTTTTGCATATGAGTACGTGTTATTCTGAACAGTTGAATAACATGACTGACTATGTTAAGTTGATTTTTTAAAAAATCCTCTATAGCTTTTCATAAAAACAATTGTGTAAAATGAGATATCCATAATGATAGCTATTTATGAAGTGCTTTATATTTGTTATCTTTTGTTCTTCTCAACAACCCTGTGAATTAGATATACTTATTCCTCATTTTACAGATGGAGAAATTTAATTTAAGAGATGTTAAGTAACTTAACCCATGGTCTCACACATATAACTAGTAAATGCCTGAGACAAGATTTAAACTCAGTTCTTCCAGGCTCTAGGTCCAGCACTCTATCTATTGTGTCACCTTTATCCATGTAGGTTTAAGTGTGCCTATTGATTTATACTTAACTTGCATTTCTATACATAAGTTATCTTTATAAAGGAGAGAGGCTAGTAGTACTTTGTAGAAATCTTAGGTTCCATACTCCTTATGATTTGATAGGATTTTTCATGTCAATTTGTATATTCTTGGGTCTCTTAAAAGTATTAAAGATCACAGAATTTAGGAGTTGTAGGAGACCTCAGGAGTCCATACGCAAAAAAAGAAATCCCTGCTACAGCATATCTAAATAGGGCATTGTCTAGCTAGCCTCTACTTGAAAATGTATGGGAGAGGAGCTTCAAAGGGCAGTGAGAGAGGAAAACATTACTTTGAGGCACCCTTTGAATCCCTTCTGCTTCTGAACAAGTTTGATTGTTAGGAAGTTTTTCCTTGCATCAAGCCTAAGTTTTTCTCTTTGCAGTAGCTAACCATTATTCATGGTTCTGCCCTCTGGGGCAAAATAGTACAAATCTAATCCTTTCTCTATATGATAGATTTTCTAATACTTGGTATCATGTCTTGACAGCTCAAGGCCCTTCACTATCCTGTTTCTCTCCTCTGGACACTCTAGCTTATCAGTGCATTTCTTAAACTGTGATGTCCTAAACTGAACACAGTACTCCACTTGAGATCTGGTGAAGGTACAGTATAGGGGACCATCATTTCCCTGTTCTTGAAAGTTATGATGTCTCTCTTAACGCAGCGAAAGATTTTGTTAGCTTTTTTCTCAGCTTTGTCACACTGATTACTCACATTGACCTTTCAGGATACTAATATCTCTAGACCTTTTTCAGAACAATTGCTATCTATCTATGCTTCCCAGTCTTATACTTGGAAAGTTAATTTTCCCTAAGTCTAAGTCATTTATCCTTATTGAATTTCACTTTATTGGATTCAGTCCAATGTTCTAGCCTGCCAAGATGCTTTTGTTGTTATCCAGTGGGTTAGCTCTTTCTCAGCTTATTGCTATCTGTAAATTTTATGAGCATGCCATCTATGCTTTTATCCAAGTCATTGACAAAAAATGTAGAACAACACAGGACTAAGTCATACCTCTGGAGAATTCCACTGAGACCTTCTGCCATGTTGACAGGCATTAGTTGAACTATTATAATCTGATCTTTGAATCCGGCCATCCAACTAGTTTGGAATCAATCTTATTGTATTATCATCTAATCCATATCTCTGCATCCTCTTCATAAGAATATTATGAGATAATTTATCAAAAGCTTTGCTAAAATACATTCACCTCATCTGCTACTAGTTTAGTCATCTTTTCAAAAGGGAAATTAATTTTGTCTGGTGTGGTTTGTTCTTGAAATCATGAATAGCTCTTTCTAATCACTGGTTTCCTTTCTTGATACTAACTAACCTTTTTAGTGGTCCATTCTAAATTTTAACCTAGGAACCAAAGTCAAACTCAATGGCTTATACCTTACAGACTTTCTTCTCCCTTTTTTTTTTTTTTTTTTTTGGGCAATTGGGGTTAAGTGACTTGCCCAGGGTCACACAGCTAATAAGTGTCAAGTGTTTGGTCTGAGGCCGCATTTGAACTCAGGTCTTCCTGACTTCAGGGCTGGTGCTCTATCCACTGCACCACTTAGCTGCCGCTCTTCTCCCATTTTTGAAAATTATGACATTTGCCTTTTTCTTATCTTTTGGTATCTTGCCTAGTTTCCATTTCTTTTAAATATCGCTGACAGTGGCTCTGCAGTCAAGTTTGCTAGGTTTTTCAGGACTTGAATTTCTTTAGTTCATCTTGTCTAGATGACTAGAATTCATAGGGGACAGCTACTTTAGGTGATCTCTTATTTATCTTAGGTACAACTCCCTGTTAGCTATTTTTTTTCTTTCATTTCTAGTGAATCAGTGAAAAGTGAATCAGTTATTTATCAATCATTTATTAACTACCCTCTGTGTTCTAGGTATTGTATTGTATTGTATTGGGGATACAAGGAAAAACACAGTCTTTAAGGAGCTAACATTCTAATATGGGTCCTATCCTGGACCCTCTTCCTTTTTCCCTCTATACTACTTTACTTGGTGATCTCAGCAGCTACCATTCTGCTGACAATTCTCAAAGCTACCTATCCTGCCACAACCTCTCTACTGACCTCCAGTCTTGTTCCTCCAACTTTCAGACATGTCAGATGTCTGGTAGACATCCTAAACTCAACACATCTAAAACTTGAACTCATTATCTTTCTCCCTAAACTTCCCCTCCTCCCACTGTCTACTACCTTCCCTATTACTGTAGAAGGCAATGTCATCCTCCCTGTCATTCAGGCTTACAGCCTACCTATATCATTGACTCCTTGCTATTTCACATTCCCCATATTCAATCTGTTACCAAGGCCTATTGATTTCACCTATGCAACATCTTTTGAGTAAGCTCCCTTCTTTCCTCTGACACTGCCATCCCTCTGGTGCTGGCCGTTATCACCTCACAGATTGCAGTAGCCTCCTGGGGGTCTGCCTCCCCAAAATCTCTAGTTCAGTCTCTACTCAGATATCAGAATATCTTCCCAAAGTGAAAGTCCAGTCAAATCACTCTCCTATTCAATAAACTCTAGTGGCTTAATTGCCTCCAAAGTCAAATACATTAATGTCCTATTTGGCATTCAAAACCTTTCATAACCTAAACCCCTCCTGCCTTCTTAGTCTTTTTATACCTTCGGTACTCCCATCTCTCAGATCTCGGCATTTTCTCTGGCTGGTATCCTCTTCTTTCTCATCTCCATTTACTGGCTTCTCTGACTTCTTAAAGTTCCATCTTCTTTTATAGAAAACTTTTCCTAACCCTTAATTCTAATGCCTTCCCTTGTTTAATTATTTCCTGTTTATCCTGTATATAGCTTGTTTGCACATATTTGTTTGCTTGTTGTCTTCCCTATAAAATTGTGAGCTCCTTGAGGACAAGTATTGTCATTTGCTTCCTTTTGTATCCCCCATGCTTATCACAGTGCCTGCCACATAATAGGTGCATAATAAATGTTTACTGACTGATGAAGGGATATTTACTGAGAAAGTCTAGTAAGGACCGGTATACCATTATTTTCCATATTGGGAAAAACTTTTACAACTGTTGTCCCCGGGGAGAATAGGTTCAAAGTTAAAGTGATTGTTACAAAGCATTGCTCCCACTATGTTCACTTCTTGGTGTCCTATATATATATATATATATTGGAAAAGTTGCTTCCTTGCGCACATGACATGGCATTTTAGCTGCTGGGTTTACTACTGTACTGGTTGAAGGTGTTTATTCTTAAGGTTCACGTTCTCACTGGACATGGCACCTGCTGCTCTTTAATGACTCCTCTAACCCCAGATTTATTACCTAGTCCATTCCATTTCTAATGCTTATTCACCTATGATTAGAAAAGAGTAAAAACACAGCAAAAACTGAAAGAGTGGTGCCATGCTTTCATGGCCACAAGGTAGTTGGGTAGAGAGAGAGGGCCACAATGGTTGTTTATTTGTTCACCACTAGGGAAGATAATGGATTTTTGACTGTTCATGCTTCTTGTTAATATAATCCTTTCCATCTTTGCAGCCAATTAAGGCTTTTCATCACCATGAAGTAAGCCAGCAGGAAACTTGGGGTACTTGTATCTAGTCTTAAATAGGGTGACACAGGGCCTTTCCATCATGCATTTTACAAAGTAGGTTTACCAAGACTCCACATGGATTCTGTACATGCTGTAAGGACTCAGCCTTCATTGGCCAGTTCCTCCATTATACTTAAATGTGACTGTGTTATCTCCCTGATAGGAATTTAGATTCAGATATACTTTGCAATAATTATGTGATCTTTGCTCACACTTCGGGAATCACTGTTCTGTAATATGAATCAATGAAAATGTGCTTATTGAGCACTAACTGCTTGCAAAGTGTGGTGCTAAATGCTAGGTAATACAAATAGAAAAGCAAAACAGCCCAATCCCAAGGAGCTAATATTAGGAAATATTTGAAGGACATCATAAAGTTTCATTCATTAACTGTTTATTCTTATTCTTATTATAGTTCCTGTCTTCAAGCAGATTGTCAAAAGGCTTTCTGTGTATCTCCTTATAGATATCCTCATGGCATTCATTCATTTAGATGGATTGCATCTTACTTTTTCATAAATGGGTTGTACTTCTTGTAAAAGTATGGAGCATATGTTTGTCTAGGACTTGATAGTGAAGCTTGCCATAGTAATTCAGTTTATTAAATGTAATGATACCTTATGATTATTGTCTTCTGGAGGAGAATATAATAGTAAATTGTCTAGTTGGATGAATTTTAATCCCTTAAGTGCTGAAATTTATTTTGAACATTTTGGATAGGAATCTTTTAAATACTATCATATGTTTAAGCACTGTTTCTTGTGCATAATATTTGCTTAATAAATATATGTATTCAATTGAATATCTTCTCAAGAAGACATTCCTAACTGAACATAAGTTAAGCTTCCTATCTTTTCTCTTTGCATGCAATAGGAGCTTAATAAATATTTGCTGAATTAGTAATGCCAATTGTCATAAAATTCAAATACTCATGGATCAATGAACTCATTAGTGTGGGTATTTCCATTAATAATGTAGATCCATACCTATCCATGCTAATTGATTCTTGGCCATATCCTCCCATAAGTTCACCACAGAGGTTCCACTCAAGATGCTGGAGTCCTTCCTCATTTTCTAACGATACATTGAAAGTGTAGCACAAGAATAGAGGTGTAAAACTTGCAGCCCACAGACCCCATGCACTGCTAAACTTTCAATTGCAACCTGGTTATGCTTTCATCACCATGAAGTAAGCCAGTAGGAAACTTGGGGCACTTGTCCCTATTCTTAAATAGGGTGACACAGGATCTTTCCATCATACATTTTGCAAAGTAGGTTTGCCAAGACTCCACATGGATACTGTACATCCTGTAAGGTCTCAGCCAGATTAAACCAGATTAAAATGTAATTAATAAATATTTAACAAAACAAAAATAAAATAGAACATAGATAATGTTAATTTGTACATTTCTAAGTCAATATGTGGTCAACAGGGATCCTTTTCCATTTGAGTTTGATGACCCTGCACTGGAGTACAGGAATTGTTTGTTGGTTTTTCTCTTGTTCTTGTCACATGATCAACTTTTTTTGCTATATTTTTCTTTGCTTGACTTCTTCATAATTCTTGTTTGTAATGTGTTGCTGCTCACTTACACTTACTCTACACCCTTCTTTTGCCTTTTTTGGTGATATTAATTTTCAATTCTTCAAGGAATAGGGTACTTTTTTGTCTTGCAATATTAAGTTATTATCAAGAAGGTGTGTCTTTTTTTTTGGGGGGTGAGGCAGTTGGGGTTAAGTGACTTGCTCAGGGTCACACAGCTAGTGAGTGTTATGTGTCTGAAGCCAGATTTGAACTCAGGTCCTCCTGACTCCAGGGCCGGTGCTCTATCCACTACATCATCTAGCTGCCCCAGGAAGGTGCATCTTTGACTGTTTACCTAAAAATATAGAATACCTAGGTTAACAGAATAAGAAATAGAGAATTTAAATAACCCAATGTCAGAAAAAGAAATTGAACAGAGTACAAATGAACTCTTAAAGAAGGAAAAAGCCCCAGATAAATTTATAAGTTTATTAAACATTCAAGGAAAAATTAATTCCAATATTATATTAACTGAAAAAATCAGAAAGGCACATAAAAGGAAAGGTACTTGTATGTGGGCATGATTGGTGAAGTCCAAAGGGGCATAGCGGTAGATTCTGGATTCTGAAAGACAGTAGAGAAGGGAATAAAGCATGGACAGTCTGAGCCCATCCAGAAATGGAGACCCTCTGCAAGGAACTCATCTATAGGAATTTGGAGCCAGTGCAGCTGAGGGATGTTCCATAGTCAGATACCCCAAGATGTTCAGGGGAAATTCCAGGGTGACAAGGCAGCTGAGTCATGGTGGTGAATTTTGGGAGAATCAGAAGCTCAAGAAGGGCATGAAAGATGGTTTGCTTGGGTCTGTCCCCAAAAGAGAGGCTCCCTAAAGGAACTTGCCAATGGGAGAAGGGGACTGACTTAAGGGATAGGTATTGCAGGGAGAGAAAGCTCTATGCACTGAGGGAAACTATTTTTATTGTAGCAGACAACTGGAAACAAAAGTGGGTGCCTAACAGTTGAAGAATGGATAGTGATAATGTTACCGAAGAAAAATAATAGAAGAATGGAAGGTTGTTGAAGCATTTTAAAAAATACACATAAGAGGACAAATAGAAATTTAGTTATACTGACAAAAAAGACAGTTTTGAAAGTAACATGTGGAATTTATTACATGCTTTCAAAAAGCTGTACATAATAAAGTTCTGGTTTCACATATAATCCTGTTTTCTGTTCTGTTTTGTTTGTGGGAATATATATATGTATATAATATACATATATATGTGTTTGATGCTAATTACATTCAGAATTTTTTAAAAATGGGCCTTTGTTTCAAGGAACAGCTCAGGATCATTAAGATTTTTTAGTTTTTCAGAAGCAGTTGAGGCTGCTCTTTTCAATTCTGGAACTAACTCATTATCCTTTAGCAGTGTTTTTTCAATACATACATGTATGTTTATATATATGTGTGTGTATATATACACACACTCATATGCATAAACACACATGTATATACACATTTATATATGTATGTTATTTGTATACACATATATTATGCATATAATATACATATATAGTGATTGACAAGTTCTATATTTTTTCTATCCAGTTACATATTATAATTTTCATTTGCTCTATTTTTCCTTGGAAGGATAGTTAGGTCAAACTGTAGTCCCTTGTAGGCCACATCTTTAGTATTATACAATACCTTAATGATGTAGAGAAACAAGATACTACTGTACTTTTTGTTTGTTGGCTATAAAAAAAGCGTTGGATTTGGTAGAACAAATTCTCTTTAAAGGTTTCTTGAAAGCTATAAAAACAGAGGGAATCTCATTCTAGAAGTCTGATCCTTCATATTAGATGAGGTATAAAACAGAAAAAGATATGTTTACCAAATATGTTCATTACTGTCATGGAGAAAAGCTAGAGTAGACTCCAAATTGAAGAGGGATTCCCTGTAGTTGATGAAATTCTCCACGTAAATCTGGTTTTTGATGACATTACACTGGTTCTGTCAAGCCCTAGATCATTGCCAAGTCTCCTGGATGAGCTCCATAATCATTCAAGAGCTTGACATTGCCTTCAGTGGCTTTTGAGATACACAGACCTGTTTTTCCTTTCACATTGCTATGCTTTATGGAATCCTTGTGTCCTTGGCTTTTCTGTTTCTTTTGACACTTTCTATGACTTTTCACTTCTTGATACCTTTTGTGTGCCTATTTCCATCCAGCTTTGTCACACTACCATTTTGATTTGCTACTTTTAATCTTTCATTAATGGAAAAGCAGATAACTAAGCACTAGAATTGTCTCAAAAAGAAAAATAAAGAGAAACCAAGGGAAGAGTGTGGGACAATATGGCATCCTGTATTTGTAGTAGAAGAGCTGAGTTTGAATCTTGTTATATATGACCTGTGTGACCTTGGGCAAGCCATTTAATCTGGATGAGCCTTTCATTTGTGAGAGGAGTGGGGTTGAATGAGATGGCCTTTCTAAATTCTGCCCTCTAAATCCTGTGATTCTTCCTATGATTTGAATTTCAGTAATTTGACAGTTTAGTAGCACTGGTTTAACAGGATAGTAGCATAAGTTTTTGGCTACTTAGGGACTTTTTCTGTGTACCTTCAACAAAGTGTTATGCATCAACAAGCAGTTTTTAAGCTACTCTCTATGTCAGACACTGTACTCGATGCTTTGGATAACAAGACAGAAGTGCAGTGATCTTTGCTCTCTGGGAGTCTACACTGGGTGAAATTGCAGAAACACTGATAAATGATTACAAAATACATACAAAAGTAAATACAAAGGCTCTAGCAAGCAAGTTCATAATAGGTCTTGTTTAGGTGGGACTGAGCCTTGAAGGCATCTAGGTAGTTCAGTAGATAGAGATTTAGACTTAGAATTGGAAAGAGTTTGAATCCTGCCTCAGTTGCTTACAAGCTATCTTTCTGTTGTTTTTCATTGAGGTAGAAGAGTTTTCCTTGCTTTTGAAATTACATTTTATTACTTTATGTATACTTTACATCTTTATCTATCTACATGTTGTATCTCCTTAGCAGAATATAAACTCTTTGAGGATAGAGATTGTTCTATCTTTATCTTTGTATTCCTAACACTTTGCACAGTGCCTTGGACACTGTAATTAATGTGTTTGTTGTTTTGAATTACTAAAAGGAAGTAACATGTTTTTGGAACCTAGACCTCTTGGACAGAACTTAATATGGTACCAGTCAGTGTTGCAGTATACTGTCTGAAATAAAGATTTTAAAGGCTTTAGTTGATTTCTTTATGAAATTTAGTGACAGACTAAAAATAGTGAACTCTGACTGAAATAAAAAGTTTGACATTTCAAAGAATGTGATTAGGTAGTAGAAAAAGATAAAGTAGGCATATTGAACTAGTTCATCTGTACATATATATCTTAGACAGACATTACATTCAGACAATGAGCTGGGCTTAAAATTCAACAGGAGGGGGAAAGCCGGTTGGATTGCATTCAAGAAATTGTGCTGAACTTTCAATGATTCCAAGCTCTTGCTACCAAAGATTATCTTTTAACACTAATATTCTTCCTGTAATGCTCTATGAGTAAGAATCATGACACATCACTCAAAATCTAAAGAGTTCATTTGATCTAGTGGTGAATTGAAACATATATAATGCATTTAAAAAGACTGTAGTATATTTTCAACAATGACTTACATGTAAGAAGTGCCATAAAATTCAGTTCAATCTTACACCCAAAGGGCTATAAAACTGTGCATAACCTTTGACTCAGCAATACCACTTCTAGGTCTGTATCCCAAAGAGATCATAAAAATGGGAAAAGGACCCACATGTACAAAAATATTTATAGCAGCTCTTTTTGTGGTGGCAAAGAATTGGAAATTGAGGGGATGCCCATCAATTGGGGAATGGCTGAACAAGTTGTGGTATATGAATGTAATGAAATACTATTGTTCCATAAGAAATGATAAGCAGGTGGATTTCAGAAAAACCTGGAAAGACTTACATGAACTGATACTGAGTGAAGTGAGCAGAACTAGTAGAGCATTGTACACAGTAACAGCAACATTGTGTGATGACTGACTTTGATAGATTTAGCTCTTCTCAGTAAGGCAGAGATCTAAGACAACTCCAAAAGACTCATGATGGAAAATGCTATCCACTTCCAGAAAAAGAACTATGGAGTCTGAATGCAGATCAAAGTATACTATTTGCTTGCTTTTTGTTTTGTTTGTTTCTTTTTTCTCCTGGTTCCTCCCATTGGTTCTAATTCTTCTTTACAACATGACTAATGTGAAAATATGTTTAATATGAATGTATATGTAGAGCCTATATCAGATTGTGGAGGCAGGAGAGGAAGAAGGGGGAGAAAATTTAGAACTCAAAATTTTATGGAAGTGAATATTGAGAACTAAAAATAAATAAATAAATAATTCAGTTCAATCATATATGGCCAGGAAAAAGTAGCAAGAGTCTTATTTGTACTGCTACATAGATAATGTTAAAAAGGCCAAAAGAAGGCCTCAGTGTGTTGGATAGCTCCTACCCCTAACCTTTGAGGGTCTGGAGGATGATTTTCTTAGTGTTATAGCTCATGAACCCCTACTAGAACTCTTCTTCCATGGATAGTCAGTTGATTCCAATTAGTGAACCAAATAATTAGTTTTTAGAAAGGGAGTATTTACTATGGTGGTACACAAAGAATAGTTGATAGAAAACATCTCCACAAAAATCTGTGATGCATTATCCCACCAGTACATACAGAATCTAGTGAAAAGTAGTCTTAAGTTTAGAGAGTACATGTGACAAATGGGGAACTCACAGCTACTGAAGTCCTGGAGTCCTGGAGGCAAGGAGACCAACCAGCAAGGTATAGCAGTAGTTTAGGTGGCAGGTAATGAGAGCCTCCATTAGAGTGGTGGCACTGTTAGAGAAGAAAAGGGAGTGTATGTGAGATATGTTATGTAAGATATGGTAGAACTGACAGGGCTTGGTAACAGATTGGACATGGGAGGGGTCAGAGAGTATGATAAGTAAAGGATGATGCCTAGGTTGTGAGCCTTGGTGACAGGATGGTGGTGTCCTAAACAGTAATAGGGAATTAGGAAGAGGGGAGGGTTTTGTTTTGGACATACTGAGTTTAAGATGTCTATAGGAGGTATAGTTCAAAATGTTCCCCCTTGGTATGGTGTAGTTTTGTTCTGCTGGGCGCCCTGTAGAACTTTGAATCTGTCTTAGCATGTTTGGTCTATTATTGGCTCCTGCTGCAGACTTTGCAACCAGCTAATGCTGTCCCTGTAATGATATTAGTCATGTCAATGAAGAGTCCAAATCCCCCAGCCTTCCAAAGTTCATCAGGTCCTCCTCTGGACAAGCGGAGGAGTAGAGGATATTGAGATCGAAGCTGAGGTCAGGGGCCAGAGCTCAAGTGATTTCTTTTCAAAGGCTTGATTAGAAGCTTCTACCATTAAGTTGCTAGACACCCAAATCCCTGGGTTCTGAACAGGTCTGCTATTTTATATAAAATCAACTCACAGGCTATTATCAAATTTCCTTAAGCATTCTGAACACACTTTATCTTTAGTGTCACTCCACTTTGTCCAGTGGCTTTAAAGTACATCTAAGTTGACAGAGCAATTTTTCCATGTTTATTCTAAAGAAGGGTTCTTAAAACCTTTTTTTTATGTCAGTCTATAGCAGTCTGGTGAAACCTAGAGACTTCTTTGCAGAATGTTTTTTATATACATAAAATATATAGTATTACAAATTACAATGACATACAGTTAACAAAATTAAAAAAAAAAACAAATTCAGGAATCCCAGGTTAAGAACCCTTGGTCTAAAGATTATAATTGATTTAATTCAGAAGTGCCCTCACCAGGACCTATTATCTTGTCATTTACTTTAAATGGGATTGGGTAATTGGTAATTGACTCAATTTTATCCATCTTTACATCAGAATATGGATGAGAATTGTTTAGAATGAGATAGGTTGTCATTTTCACTGGTGAGAGTGGCAAGACGAGAGTTTACCCCCAATGTTTCCCCCCCCCCCAACCTCTTCCTAATTTCCCTATTTCTATTTAGGGCATCACCATTCTGTTACCTTGGTTTGTAAACTAAGAGTCATCCTTGACTTGTCATATTCTCACACTCATTGAGATCATGTAAACTGTGAAATACTCTAATGTTGATTTGATCTCTTTTTGTTAATGTATAAAGATACATATTTATTCTAAAATTTTAAATAAAATAATATATAATATAAAATACAGTAAAACATCAGGTGTAGGCTTGATTGTGGAATAGGATATAAAGATTTCATTTTTCTAGTTAGCTAAGATTGTCTCATTTTCTTGTTGCCACATTTCTTCTACCTTTTCTGCTTTTCTCCCTATTGTCTATTTCTCCATTCCCCCCATGCCCTTTTAGGACCTCTTTCCCTTTTACTTCTGCTCTTCTTCTCTTTCCCTTCCCTCCTTACTGTACTTCCTCAGTCATGAACTAATCTTTAGGGAGTGAACAGTCTGGAGACCCAAGATGAGTGAGGTTATGAAAGTGACTGTCCCTGAGCAGAGGAATGAGGGAATAACAGATAAGGTAGGGACCCGTTACCCTTTGTTTCTTTTGGTTGACTAATCAACTAATCAGAATGTTCCTCTTTTAAACTTTGTGTTTTTGATTCTTTCAGATGATGTTTGCTCTTATTTGGTTTTTATCTACACTTCTGGACTTGTTTTACCTGTTAATTCCTTGAAGTTCTAGATTTCCAAGTGCCAAGTGACTAATGAGTAGCCACAAACCATTTTTTTGGTGATCACTGCTGAATCTGGATAAGCTTTAGAAGTCACGTGGAATAAGTCAGTGAAAAAAGACCTGTGGTTGTAACTAAAGTAAAAATAACCTAAAATAATCCATACTAAGTAGAAAATGGTTCCTCTTTAACTCCCTGGGGGCAAAGTTTCAAAGCATATCTTTCAGATATGGAGTCTGGAGACTGGTACTGATAAACTCACTGTGACCTTGGGTAAGTTACTTAACTTCTGAGATTTCTGATGTCCTCCTTTGTGAAACGAGGAGGTTGGACTAGATGATGCTGCAAGTTTTTTCCAACTCTAAAATGCCAGAAAATTGCTGCTTTTAAAATTGCAGAAGTAAACCTGATTAATACCAATTATTGCTGTTTTCCAAAAGTGAAACTCTTAGCTGAGATCCAGATAGCTAATGTTAAGCTGTGGAAGAGACAGCAGGTATTCCAAGTATTCCAAAAGTTCTGTGTTGTACTCTTATCATATCTGATTAATCTTTGTTTAGCATTTATCCTAATACAGAATAGTCACAAGTCTAGCAAAGAATGGCAAAGGCAAGTTCTTCTCTGTAGTGTTTTACTGAATTCTTTGTCCGATCATGAATATTCTTCTTCTTCTTCTTCTTCTTCTTTTTTTTTTTTTTTGCTTTGGTGAGGCGATCGGGTAAGTAACTTGCCCAGGGTTACACAGCTGGTAAGTGTTAAATGTCTGAGGCTGGATTTGAACTCAGGTCCTCCTGACTCCAAGGCCAGAGCTCTATTCACTGCACCACCTAGCTGCCCTCCCCATCATGAATATTCTTTATAAATGTTGAAACTTTAAATTGTTTCAAATATTTGACCTCTTGGTGATGAATTATTTGGCTATAGAACCCAGTGAAATGAACAAACGATGCAAAATAACCCCCATGCCAATGAGTCAAGTGACAATGGTGGAAAAAAAGAGTAGCAGCTGCTAAAAATTACATTGTTTTTAGAGTGATTATAAAAATACTGTCAGTACTTTAAATGTGAGTTGCAAAATCCTGTCATTTAAAGCTCTTCACAATTTTTATCTAACCTACCTTTACAGATTTATTCCTTTTCTTACACTCTGTAGTCCAGCCAAACTGGCCTACTTAATTATTCTTCTCCAAAGCAACATTGCTTCTCCCATCTCTGTTCTTTTTCACAGGCTGTTCTCCCATCCATAGACTATCTTCAAAGCCCAGCTCAAATTTTTGCCTCCTGCATGAGGCTTTATAAGCCTGTTCTGTAGCTCTCTCTCCCCCCCAAAATTGTAGGCATTTTGCATTTACTTATATATGTATGTGTTGTTTCCCCTAATAAGATGTAGGTTCTTTGAGGATAGAAACTGTTTTGGTTTTGTCTTTAAACAGCTAGTGCAACATGCTTTTAGTAGAACTGAAACGTAACTAGAAGACAGTAGAAAGCTAAAACGAAGTGGAAGGGGGGACCACTCACTGGCTCTTCTAGGAAAGGCAATAGAAAGGAGTTGGCAGAATTGGCTTCATTATGTATCTAAAGGCAACAAGAAACATTATTTCATGGTGGCATTTGGTCATTTTATATTGCACAATTCATTGTTAAGTATTTGCAAAAAGACCGTCGTGAAAATAATTGTAGCTTGTGTGCCAATATCTACTGCTGAGAATGAAAAGATGGAGAAATTCTGTGAAGAGCGCATAATAACTTTCAGATTAAATCAAAATGTCTCCCATCCGCATATCAAGATCAACAAAGATTCTTGGAAGGTATAGCAACATACATAACCCCATTCAGTGATCATAAACATCATGAGAGATGTAAAAAAAGGGAAATGTGTGCTTGCCAAAGGTATTTGCCACTGGAATTAGATCACATTTTTACAGTTTAATGAGAGATATAGAGAATATTAATCCCTAATGTCCTTATAGTTTGTTGATTATGAAAAAGTTTTTGATTCTGTAGAGCAAAATACCGCTGTAAAGGCTTTTCAACTTCAGAGTGTCTCAGCAAAATCATTCAAGATTCCTTTGAAGATAAAACAGCAGAATCAATATGTTCAGTGGTTCTCTATTCACAAAGATGGAGTGAAGCATAAAATAGGGAAGTATTTGCTTGCCTAAAGTATTTTTGCTGAGGAAATCCGGATGGTGAGGTTCCCTAGATGTTCCTGTTTTCAAATGACATGGTCCTAATTGCATCAGACTTAGTGGTGTGCTGGTAAATGTTTAATTACTGGCTTCTGGGGGGGGGGGAGTACTGATTGTGTACTTTTAACATTTAATAAGATTAACATTTTCTCCATTGTTTTCTTATGTCTAGATCAGGGATTGGCAAACAGCAGCAAAGGTTCACATCCTGCCCCTGGCCTGCTTTTGTATAGCCTCAGCTATTAATGGTTTTTATATTTTAAATGCAGTAAAACTGTATTTTAAAATGTAAAAAATAAATTAGCATCTTCCACAAAATCTGGCAGGTGGGCTGGATTTGACCCCTGAACAATAGTTTGCCAACTCTGGTCTAGACAATCAACAAAACAATAAATCAAGCCCTGATTTGTAGTGTTTGCTGATTTCTGAGGTATAAATGCTCACACTGACAATTTAACGATTGGCTGGTGAGGTTTGAGTTGGTTAAAGCATACCCATGCCTCCTGAAACAGAACTAACATTTCAAAGAAGTTTGGCCTTTTGACTCACATAAGAAAGACTAAGTGAATTGTTTGTTGTAGGGATTTCAACATGCATTTTTATGGACACTTTATAGAGCTTGTCCGATAATATGCATTTTTCCTGTGTAGATGGAAAGACCAAGTGAATGATCCATTGTCTTCCTTTCAACATGCATTTGAATGGACACCCAATAGGATTTGTCCAACAGTATCTACGCAGATCTTTCCTGACAGGCCAAATTTCTTTTCTCTCTCTATTTCCTACGTTCTTTCATTTTATCTCTCTGTACAAGTTTTTAATGGTCTTCTTACATCATCATGAGTATCCCTAGTATCTTTCCCCCTTCCTCTCCTAGAGGGCCATCCCATATAAGAAATGTTATTTTTTTAAAGAGGAAAAAAAATTAATACAACTGATCAATACATTGAAAAAGTTTGAAAATATGTGCAGTGTGTAGTACCTGTGGATCTCCCATCTTCACAAAGGAGTGAATTGGAACTCTCTTCTCACATCTCTTCGTTCAAGACATGCTTGATTTTTATAATTTTTTTACATTCACTTTTAAGTTTTTGGAAAGTGATAGTTCTTTCCATTTGCATTGTTATAGCTATTGTGTATATTGTTTTCTTGGCTCTCCTTACTTTGCATCAGTTCTTGTAGATCTTTCCATATTTTTCTGCTTTTTTTTCCTTGTAGTTTTTTTTCTTAATTATTTTTAGTTTTCAACATTCACTTCCACAAGCTTTTGAATTCCAAATTTTCTCCCCCCCTCCCCACTTTCCGCCCCCAAGATGGCATGCAATCTTATATAGGCTCTACATATACATTCCTATTAAACATATCTTCACATTAGTCATGTTGTAAAGAATTAGAACCAATAGGAGGAACCACAAGATATTTTTGTTTTTATCACATATATCATTTCTTATAGCATAATAACATTCTATTTCATTAATGTACCAGTTTGTTTAGACATTACCCAGTTAATGGGTATACGTGTGTGTGTGTATAAATTGGGTATTGTTTCCAATTCTTTGCTGTCACAAAAAAAATGCTATTGTAAATATTTTGGTGTATATGGGTGAAGGGGGGGGTTTGGGGTGCTTCTAGATACACAGAGGCACCCCAAGATCGCGGGAAAAAGCCAAGAGCACGGGAAAAAGCCCAGATCGCGGTGCCGAAATCTGCCTAAATGAATTCAACTAAGATCTTCTTCCAGCCAGAGAAAAAGTTTATTAAAAATATAGCATATAGGCCAGACTCCAAAGGAACCCAAACATCAGTGATCTAAATGGGGGTTAAGGTGGTCAGCTGACGCTGGTAAGGACGAGCAGCGTGAGGCAGTCTAGAAAGCTCAGCGTCTGAGTGGGGGCTGGGGGCTAAGGTGGTCAGGCCAGGTGACGCCCATTACGGGCGGGTATGGGGTCTCATCCTCTAGGGGCATGAGAAATTCCCAGCGTCTGAATGGGGGAAAGATGAGTCTTAAGTACAGAAAGATTGGGGAGGGGTCTAAGGAGTGACCAAGCAGTTTGGGGTGAGGGGAGGAGAGGTCTAGGGAGATCTGGATTGGATGGTGGTGGCCAGCAAGCTGGGGCGAACCGAAAGCCTAGGTCCCGGACCTTGTGGAGCCTAGCTAGGATTAAGGGTGGGAATGGCCAGGAAGGCAAAACAATGGAAGGAGAGGTCAATTGAAGGGTCCAGGTGAGAATTTCCGTTTGAAGTGTCTGAGGCATTTGAACAGACAATGAGAATAGATAATGAAGGGAGCTGAAAGGGGGGGAAGTTTGCTTTCAAAGGGAAAGGCAGCTTCCAAAACTTTAAGGTTTTCCTGGGATGGTAGACAACTGAAGCCAGGTTCTTTTTTGAGCCAGGGAAGAAAGATGCATTTGAATAAGCTTTCAGAGAGATAAAGTGAGTCTACAAGGAATCTAAAAGTTTTAAGGTTTTTTCTGGGAATTGTAGGTAAACCTCTTCATGGGGACTTTCTTATTGTTGATAACTTCTTGAATTATTAGCCCAGTAATGGAGTCTTTGGTTCAAAGAGTATAGATATCTTTGTTATTTTATTTGTACAATTCCAAATTACTTTCTAAAATGGTCATACCATTTGACAGGTCTACCAACAATGTATTTATGTGTCTGTCATTCCACAACACCTCTAAAATTTAATATTACCATGATTTTGATCGTCTTTGCCAATTTGCTAGATGTAAGGCAAAACCTTAGAGGGTTGTTTTGTTTTGCATTTCCCTTAGTGATTTGTGATTTGGAGCATTCTTTGCTGTTGTGAATATGTTGCCATTCTTCTTTTGGAACTCTTTGACCATCTGTTGGAAAATGGGTAAAGTGTGTATGTGTGTATTTCAGTTGTTTTTCAGGCATGTCTGACTCTTCATGACCCCACTTGGGTTTTTCTTAGCAAAGATATTGGAGTGGTTTGCAATTTCCTTCTTCATCTCATTTTACAGATGAGGAAACTGAGGCAGAGTTAACTGACTTGCCCAGGGCCACACTGCTAATAAGTATCTGAGGCCATATTTGAACTCAGGAAGATGAGTCTTCCTGACTCCAGGTCTGGCACTCTATCCACTGAGCCACCCAGCCGCATGTGTGTATATATTTATATGTATGTGTGGGTTGGTTGTTCTCCTTCATTTTTGAAGAGGACCAAAATGACATCAGTATGCTATTAGAATGAAGTTACAGGGGCAGCTAGGTGGCACAGTGGATAGAGCTCTGGCCTTGGAGTCAAGAGGACTTGAGTTCAAATGTGGCCTCAGACACTTGATACTTACTAGCTGGGTGACCCTAGGCAAGTCACTTAACCCCGATTGCCTCACCAAAAAAAAAAAAGTATCAAGTATCAAGTTTCCAACTTGATGTGTCCAACTATGGCTGATCAAACCAGCATGAACTCAGAATGCTCTACCACAGGTCAGGCACAAATAGTCCATGTGAACATTTGGGCTGGATTCTTTAAATTTGCATATCTTGTGTTTCTTTTAAACTCCTTCAATTCTGCTTTGCTCATAGAGCACCTTCTTTGATGAGGACATGCCATGCTGCACGGCGTGTGCCAGTGCCTCTCATGTTATGCAGTCAATTCCAAAGTTCTTCAGAGACCTTGACAATGTCCTTGTATTGTTTCTTCTGACCACCACGCTTGTGTTGTGTGAGTTCTCTGTAAAATAGTCTTTTAAGTAAGGGTACATTTGGCATTCATACAACATGGCCGGCCCATCAGAGTTGCGCTCTCTGCAGTAGAGTTTGAACGCTTGGCAATTTGGTTCGAGAAAGGACTGTGTCTGGTACCTTATCCTGCCAGGTGATCTTCAGAATCTTCCTAAGACAATTCTAATGGAAGTGACTCAGTTAATTGGCATTATGCTGTTATACTCTCCAGGCTTCACAGGCATGCAACATTGAGGTCAGCACAGTGGCTCTGTAGACTTTCATTTTGGTAGTCAGTGTAATACATCTTCTCTCCCACACTTTACTTTGGAGCTTCCTGAACACTGAGCTAGGTCTGGCAAAGTGTATGTCAACCTAATTATCAATGTGTACATCCCTAGAAAGTATACCACCAAGGTAAGTGAACTTATCCACAGTATTCAAAACTTCTCCATTTGCTATAACCCATGGTTCCATGTGTGGATGGTGTTGTGCTGGCTAGTGGAGCACCTGTCTTTTTTTATGTTGTTAGGTCAAAATTAGCACAAGCAGCAGAGAATTGATCCATACTTTGTTACATCTCATCTTCAGAGGCTGCATTGAGTGCACAATCACTTGCAACCGAAAAACGCACCAATACTTCCTCCACTTTAGTCTTGGCTTGTGGCCTTTTCAAGTTGAATAATTTACCCTCAGTGCAGTAGCTGACCTTGATGCTGTGTTTGTTCTCATTGAAGGTGTTTGACAACATGGCTGAAAACATCATGCTAAAAAAAGCATGGAAGCAAGCACACAGCCTTGTTTCATTCCATTGGTGACTGGGAAAGTGTGAGAGCATCGTTCATTATCCAGAATCCCTGGGCGAGCATGCTGTCATGAAACTGATGTGCTATAACTGATGAACTTCTCTGGGCAACCACATTTTGACATAATTTTCCAGAAGCCCTCATGATTGACAATATCAAAGTCCTTGATCAGTTGACATATGTTTGTATACATACACATACATATATTTATGTATACATGCACACATGCACACACATATGTACACACATACATGTTATATATATTTTGGATGCCACACTCTTATCAGAGAAATTTGATACAAAGATTTTCCCATTTGACTACTCCTCTCTTATCCAAGGTGCATTGATTTTGTCTGAGCAAAAAAGCTTTTCAGTTTTGTGTAATCAACATTATCTATTTTATCTTTTGTATTACCTCAGTCTCTTGTTTAGTTAAGAATATATGTCCTGCCCATAGCTATGAGAGGCATATTATATGTTTCTCTTCTAAATTTTTTGTAGTATAAATTTTAATGTCACGGATATGTTTAGAAGTGGACAGGTAAGTAATGCAGTGGATAGAGTGCTGGGCCTGGAGTCAGAAAGACTTATCTTTCTGAGTTCAAATCTGGCCTCAGACACTTACTTGCTGTGTTACCCTGGCCAAGTGACTTAGCTCTGTTTGCTTCAGTTTCCTCATCTGTAAAATGAGCTGTAACAGGAAATGGCAAACCACTGCAGCGTCTTTGCCAAGAAGGTCCCAAATGGGGTCATGAAGAGTTGGACACAACTGAAAATAACATCCATTTAGAATGTAGGTGTAAGATGCTGGTCTAAGTCTGCTTTCTGCCAAACTGCTTTCCAGTTTCTGTCTTTCTCTCTCTGTCACTCTGTCTGCCTGTCTTTATACACAAACAGACACACACACAGACACACACACACGTGCACGCGCGCACATACGCAATATATGTAAATATATAAACAACTCAAAGGATTTTGAGTTATACATAATTAAATCATACTTATATGTATATGCATACGTATGTATACATACATATATAAATTTAAATATATGTGAGAAAGAGATAAACAACAAATTACAGTTGGACCCAATGTTAAACAAGAAAAAAACAGTGGGCTGGCTTGCTTTTGAGAAATTGTGAAGGTCTTTTATTGATCTGGAGGCTCCTACGAAAACAAAGGCCCATCTTTTCTTCTTAATAAAAATTTATTTTTAATTCTTTTAATTAGCAAAAATCTATATTCTTTCTCTTCAACCTCCTTGCCTTAAAAAACAACAACAAAACAACCTTATTATAGATATACACAATCAAGCAAAACAAATTCCCATGTTGTCCATGTCTAAAAACATATGTTTCATTTGGCATCACGTCTTAGTGTGGAGAAAGGGCAATGATTTGTTTTACCTTTGGTCCTCTGGAATCATGGCAGGTGATTGAGTTGATCAGAGTTTTTAAGTCTTTCAGAGTTGTTTGTCTTTACAATGT
Organism: Vombatus ursinus; assembly: GCF_900497805.2. Lineage (NCBI taxonomy): Eukaryota > Metazoa > Chordata > Mammalia > Diprotodontia > Vombatidae > Vombatus > Vombatus ursinus. Next base: position 33,738,509 of record NW_020954585.1, read on the forward strand.
TGTTAATGTATAAATTGCTCTCCAGAAATCTTGCCTGATTTCTATGAAACCTTTGTTTTTATAATTTCTAACAGCACAGTAGTATTGTATTATATTCACTACCATAATTTGTTCAGTAATTTCCCAGTTAATGGACACCTCCTTAATTTCCACTTGTTTGCCAGCATAAAAAAAAGCTGTTTAAAGACAGGTTTATATGGCCTTCTTTTTTCTTTGACAGCTTTGGGGTATAGATAGGAGGCAGCTAAGGAGGCGTAGTGTGGAGAGAGCTAGACATGGAATCTGGAAGACCTGAGTTCAAATTCGAGTCAGTTATGTGATCCTGGCAACTCACTTAATTGCTGACTGCCTCAGTTTCCTGATTTGCAAAATTGGGATAATAATAGCACCTATGTATCAGGGTTATTGTAAGGATAAAATAAGATAATACTTGTAAAGTGCCTTGCAAGTCTTACTTAAACTGCGATATGACTGCTAGCCATTATAACTTGTATTAATATTGCTGGGTTAAAGGATATAAACAGTTTGATTACTCAGATGATGCTTAGCATTTTTTAGCAATACAATATTTTTAATTTAAGGCATGTACATTTTTAAAAAGACATAATACTATTGCATACTTAGTAGACTATAGTGTAAGCATAACTTTTATATGCATGGGAAGCAAAAAAATTTCTGACTGGCTTTATTGAGATATTTGCTTTATTGCTGTGATCTGGAACTGAATCCCCACTATCTCTGAGGTATGCCTTTTGTTAAACCTCACTTCCTTTCCACTTTAAAAAAAAAAATTTCCTTTGTGAGTCTTAACCTTTTATTTCCCCAGATAAATTTTATTATTTTTTCTAGTTCTATAGTCTGTTGGTAATTTGATCAGTATAGCATTGAATAAATAAATTTATTTAGGTAGTATTGTCATTTTTTATTATGTTAGCCTTGTCTAACATACAAACAATTAATATTTCTCCAGTTAGTTAGGTCTGTCTTTATTTGTGGAAAGAGTGTTTTGTAGTTGTATTTATATAGTTTCTGTATGTGTCTTGGCAGGTGAACTCTCAGGTATTTTATATATGCTCAGTTATATTAAAGGAAATTTCTCTTTATATCTCTTCCTGCTGAGTTTTGTTGGTAGTATCCAGATATGCTGTTGATTTATATAGGTTTATTTTATATTCTGAAATTTTGTTGCAGTTACTGTAATTGATTCTGTGGTTCTATAAGTGACCCAAGGTGATAATTTTATTTCTTGTTTGCCAATGTTTATTCCCTCAATTTCTTTTTCTTGTCTCATTACTATAGCTAGTGTTTCAAGCGCTATGCCAAATAGTAATGGTGATAATGAACATTCTTACTTTATCTCGGATCTTATTAGAAATACCTCTAGTTTAGCCAATTACATATAATTCTGACCCCTGGTTTTAGATAGATACTGCTTATCAGATCAAGGAAAGCTCAAATTATTGCTGTTATCTAGTTTTTTTTCTTTTTACTTTTCTTTTAAACATGGTGCCGTATCTTGTCAAAAGCTTTTTCTGAGTGCATTGATATAGTCATGACTATATCACAACTTTGACCATTTATCAATTGGGGAATGGTTCATATTTTTATCAATTTGAATTAGTTACTTATATATCTTGTAAATGACACCTTTATATGTTAATAGATTTTTAAAGGGAATTCATCCACAGTATCAAGTCTGCTCTGCTGTCTACTGAGCCTGATGGACCAGGAGGAGCAAAGGAGACTTGCTCCTGTAGCTTACTTTTGGCTCATTGTTTTCAGGCAGAACCTTGTAGTAAAAGGAATCAAGGCTATCTGCAGTAACTAGCAGTTGGGCAATGAACACTCAAGGAACATTAAATAGCTTCTAACCAATTCGTATTAGCAAGGACCTGATGTTTATATGCATTCTTCTGGGAAACCTAGGATGTCTGAGTTGTCTCAACACATCGTGTGTTTGAGATCAATATGTTTTGCTTTTATAGAGATCATGTTTTCTTTTAATATTATTGCTTTTTGCCTCTATTCTATGCTGATCTTTACTTCTGTGTATTTGCATTTCCAACTTGTACTCTCTTTTGTTTCTGGGGAGGGGGGAATTTGTTACCATTGATTGATGTTTTTTGATTGTTCCTATTATTTCTGCTATACATGCATAACTTCTACCTTCCTTATTCTTAGTTCTCTCTTGAACATTTGAGATTAACCATATTTACTTGGGAATACACAGGATTCTCTCCATCATTCATCTTCCTTTCTGTGGCAGTGTTTGGAGATATTTGGACTCATTTTGATGATCTGAAGACCATATTTTCTTTTATTATTATCTTCTCAAGGATTCTGAATTTCTTTTCCTCTTCAGATCTTTGGTAATTTCAGTCTTTTTTCATTATATTTCCCTATCATTCTTGTTCTGATTCCTTTACCATTGATGGCAGTTTCCCTGAGGTCTGGACCACAAAGCTGTCTCAGCATCCTCCCTGACTGGGGAATTCATTTTTACCAGCCTCTGACTCTAACACTAAGTGACTTCTGGGAAATAGAACTGGCCTCAGCTGGATGCTGTTCTCCTTTCTGTCTTGCTTGGTGAAGATTCGCACATACTCTGATGTCCTGCCCTAGTTCCCTCTTAGTTCTCTGGCTGAGCACTGCTGCCCCAAACCATAGTCAACTTCTGTTTTCCTGTGCCTATGTCTTTGCTCCACTGAGTGGGAGAGAGCAGAGTTGAGTTCTGTTACAAGCCCATGGGTTGAATTGTTTTGTCCTGAGAGGGTTTGGGGGCTATTGAGGGAAGGAGTCCTGAGTGTATTGATTAGGAATTAAGGATTAGCCTTCTTTGCTGTTATTTCAGCCATGTTGTGGTAACCTTGTTAGGGTTCTTGGTGTCTTAGACCACAGAGACAACTCAGTTGCTTTACTTTTTGTACATAATTCTTATTTTGCAGAGGTTTGAGGGGTGGAGAAAATGATTAGTCTTCTGTCTTCTCAGGTTATATACATTTAATAAGACCACAATAGAACTGTCCTGCCACTACTCCAACCAAAGTAAAGGAGTATGACTGCCCCTCTCCCCATCTATCCCTTAAACTATTGACCTCTTATGAATTATTTTCTGTAAGTGTTAAGGATTATGGAACATTTTACTCATACTAGTCCTGTAAAACAGGTAGTGCGAATAGTATCCCCATTTTACAGATGAGAAACCTGGTCTTGGAGGGGTTGTTTATTGATTGGTTGATTGTTAGTCAGTGAGTCAGTAAGCATTTATTAAGTGCCTACTTTGTGCTAGGCCCTATGTGTTAGGGATACAGAAAGAGGCAATGAATAGTACTGCCCTCAAAGAGCTCACAGTTGAATAGGAGATACAAGAAGCAAACAAATATATATAAACAAGATAAATAGGAAATAATTAAAAGAGGGGAGGCACTGGAATTAGGAGGGATTGGGAAAGGTTCCTATATAGAAGGTGGTATTGTAGTTGAGACTTTAAGGAAGCCAGGGGAGTCAGGAGGCAAGGATGAGAAGGGTGAGAATTCTAGGCATGGGGGACAGCCAGAGAAAATGCCAAGAGCTAGGAATGTCTTGTTTGTGCAACAGCCTGGAGGCCGGTGTCACTGTAGTGAAGAGTATGTGGCAGAGAATGAGGTGTAAGAGAACTGGAAAGAGGGGCAGCTAAGTGGTGCAGTGGGTAGAGCACCGGCCCTGGAGTCAGGAGAAGCTGAGTTCGAATCCGGCCTCAGACACAACACTCACTAGCTGTGTGACTCTGGGTAATTCACTTAACCCCAATTGCCTCATATAAAAAAAAAAGAAAACTGGAAAGATAGGGGAAGGCTAGGTTATGAAGGGCTTTGAATACCAAGCAGAGGATTTAATTTTTTATTCTGGAGGTGACATAGAGCCACTGGAGTTTATTAATAGGGGGTGACGTGATTGGATATGTACTTTAGGAAAATCGCTTTGGCTGCTGAATGGAGGACATATTGGGGTAAAAAGAGACTTGGATCAGGCAAACCCATTACCAAATTTTTGCAGTAGTTCAGGCATGAGGTGATGAGGGCCTGCACCAGAATGGTAGCAGTGTCAGAGGAGAGAAGGGGGCATAGTTGAGAGATGGTGAAAAAGTAAAATCAACAGAACTTGGCAAGAGGTTGGATGTGGGGGTGAGAAATAGTGGGGAGTTGAAGATGACAGCTAGGTTTTGAGCCTCAGAGACTAGGAGGATGGTGATGCCCTTGTCAGTAATAGGGAGGGAGAATTTAGGGTGAAATATAATGAGTTCCATTTTGAATATGTTGAGTTTAAGATGTCTACTAGACGTCTAGTTTAAGGTGTCTGAAAGACAGTTGGAGTTGCAAGATTGGAGGTCAGTAGAGAGGTGGTCTGGATAGGTATACTTGATAATTAAATCCATGGGAATTTATGAGATTACCAAGTAAGTATAGAGGGAGAAATGAAGAGGTCCCAGAACAGAACTCTGTGGGACGCTGTGGTTAGAGGAAGTGACCTGGATGAGGATCTAGCAAAGGAGAATGAGAAGGAGATAGGTAGGAGGAGAACCAGGAGAGAGTGGTGTCCTGAAAACCTAGAGAAGAGAGTATCCAGGAGAAGCAGATGAGAGGTTGAGAAGAAAAAGGATTAAGGATAGGCCCCTGGATTTGGCAACAAAAAGATGTTTAGTAAATTATGAGGAAACAATTTAGGTGAAATGAGATTTGAAGCTGGATTATAAAGGGTTAAGAAGAGAATGAGAGGAGAAGAAGTAAAGGCACCTCTTGTAGACAGCCTTTTTGAGTTTAACGACATGGGACAGAAGAGATATAAGACATTAATTAGCAGGGATGGAAAGATCAAGTGAAGATTTTTGAGAATGGGAAAGACATGGACATTGTAGACAATAGGGAAGGAGCTAGTAGACGGGGAGAGATAAAATATAAGTGATGGTAGGGCCATTTGGTGAATTGACGATGGAATGGGATTGTTTGTGTAGGTATGGGAGTTTACCTTGGTAAAAAATAAGGCCTTGGTCAGCCAAATTAAAATTAAAATTAAAACTCAGACTCATTTCTTCTTGACTTAAGTGTTCTTTCTACTGTTCCACCCAATTCTAATTTGATTTGACCTTTTAAAAAAAATATTATGAGTCAAAGGTAAAGTAGGCACAGAGTAATTGGCCACGGCCCCTAGGTATGGTCTTGTTTATGGTATTGTGCTGTTACTGTTCGAATATTGGAATGAATGCTTCATTATACATACCATTTGTAACAGCTTCTGTAAAACCATGTTATATGATACTGGCAATGTTTAGCTTGGAAAAGGGAAGACTTGAGAGGGATGGCTATTTTCATATATTTTAAGGGCTGCCATATGAGGGAGCCAGACTTGACCCTAGGGGGCAGGATCATTGGTAGTGAGTTATAGAATGTCATATTTTGGTTCAATAGAAGGAAAACTTTCCTAATAAATTGAGTTGTCCAAAAATTGAATAGGTTGCCTCAGTTCTTGGTGAGTAGAGGTCTTCAAGCAAAGGCTGAATGACCATTTTTTGAAAATGTAGAGAAGATTCAGGTAAAACTAGCTGACCACTGAACTGAAGTCTCTTCCAGTTTTAATATCGTAAGGTTCATTTGTTTGGGGGTAGTAGAGGGTGGGGTGAGCATGGGGTAGGACATATTTTCATTTTTCATTGGAATGTGGGATATAAGTATGGTGACAATATTTTGTGAGCCAAAAATTGGGTTGAAGTTTGGAAAAGTCAATTTAGTAAGCATTTATTAAGTGCCTACTGTGTGCTGATATTGACATTGTAAAGTTGAACTGGTTAACTGCAAGAGCAAGGTAAAGAAGGGAAGAAAATGAGGCCAGGATCAGAGAAGTAAAGAGTGATTGGAGGTTACAGTGAGGATGAAGAATAGGTTTAACAAGAGTGAAGCACTGGTCAGGGAGTTGGTATGAGAAAGAAATTTCAGAGTTCTGGATCCTGGAGGTGGGAAACTTGTAATCCATAGTTTGGCCAACCCTGTATCTAACTTAGGTGGAATTAATGTATGTTATTATTGTTTAGTGGTTTCGATCATGTCTTGACTCTTTTTGACCCCATTTGATTTTGTTGTTGTTGTTGTTGTTGTTGTTGCAAAGATACTGGAGTGGTTTGCTATTTCCTTCTCCAGCTCATTTTACAGATGAAGAACTGAGGCAAACAGGGTTAAGTGACCTGCCCAGAGTCTCACAGTTAGTAAATATCTGAGGCAGGATTTGAACTTAGGAAGATGAGTCTTTCTGACTTCAGGCTTGGCACTCCATCCACTGTGCCACCTAGCTGCCTAAGAGTTAATGTATATATCGTGGCAATTGAAGAAGTTGATGAAATGGGAAGCCAAGGTATTTGAGGGGATCTCAACATATATATTGGAATAGAAAGCCAAGCTAAATGAGGAAGAATGGGACTATGATGGGTAGGACTTGAGGGAGTGGGGAATGGTAGGTAGGGCAAAAGTGTTTTCCTTTAGGCAGTTTATGATTTTTAAAACAAATAAAATTGATAGTTTTGCTCAGGTGTTGTCCTCTACCCATCCCCTCAGTTAGGCTTCTTACGGGTTGTCTTTTAGCTTGTGGTAATTCTTACTTCCAAGCAGTTCTCATTTTAAAAGCATGGCACAATTAAAACACAGATTTGAAGACCAAGTTAAATGCAACAGTATTAATTACAGAAGGGATTGGTCCTAATAATTTTCCTTCTGTCCTCATTCTTCTCTGATCCTCTCACTATCATAGCTAATTTTTTTAAAGCCTAAGGAAACTGTGTAGTAATAAATTCTTGATAGAGAGCAATCAAGGCTGTCATTTTTTCCTGGTGGAAGAGCAATATAATGACTATTTATAATGACTATTTTTATAATGACTGTTTACATAGTTGCAGTTAATTATAATTCTTATTTTCATCAGTTGTATTTAATAAAGCAAATTTTTAATATTGTTAATTATGATAACTCTTATTTATGTAGCACTTTAAGATTTACAAAGGATTTTCCTCACAATAATTCTCTAAGAGAGATAGTATTTTACAGGTGAACACCTGAGGCATGGGGAGGTTGGATGATTAGCAGAATTACACAGAGAGTGTTAGAGCTGGAACTGAAGCTCAGTTTTTCGTATTCAAAACCAATAGTTCATATATAATATGCCCATAAAACTAAGTATAGGAAGAAACTTTGTAACTCCACCCAAATGCCCAAATGTATTTACTTTAGAGAATTCTGGAAAGAGGGGAACTGAGGAAATATTAGAGTTTTTAAAAAGTTCATATCCATTAAATTTGTATTATATAAAAAACAAATTTAATTTACTTTGGCCACATTAGTAATTTAAATTCTTTTTTTTTAAACTAAAAATGGAGATGTATAAATGTTTTCCTTTTCCTCTCTGTTATATAACACTTTTGTTTTCAAATAATGAATCTCATGTTTTACCCTTTTATTTTTTTTGGCGGGGATGTGAGTGGTCAATTTTTAAATGCAGAGATTTAAAGATGATTTATTCTACTTAGTATAGCATTCCAAGAGAGTAAAATCAAGTAATAGAAACTTGGGTTCTAGTCAGCTTTTTATTTCAAAATTTAGAAAATATCTAACATAAATTACATTGTTTTGGAATACTTTATTTAACTTGGTTATTATGTTACTTAAACATTGTTTTTCAAAGCTATCCCATTTAATATACACTTGAATTCAGGACACTTTATTGGTTGCATCAGCAGTATGCCAGTAGGTGTCACTATGTACATTGAGTGGAAGTTAAAGATATTATTAAATGTATTTTAAAAATTAAACATTTAGAAGAGTTTTTTAAAAAGAGAATTTCTTTTGATGAGCAAGGAGAAAATTTTGAATATTCTTAATTCCAAAAAAGCTAGTAATTATTTCAATATTTAAAATGTGTGTGAATGTATATATACATACTTTTGTTTCATTTTTATAACTGTTATTAGACTGAAGTAAATAAATTACATTGATACATCATTTTAGAATCAAGTAGTTGAAATCTGACCTTTTTGTTTTTCTTTTATTTTTTCCATGTGTATGTATAACGTTTAGCTTTGTTGTTCAGAACATATATCTCAATGAAATTACCCTTCACCTCTTGAAATTTCATCCACAAATAATGTCAACCCCTGCAAAATACCTTTGGGTCATGAACATAGATAGGAACTTCTGACTCGCAGAATAATTTCATGACCTAGCACCTAGTGCTTTTGCCCCCCAAAATTCTTATCTTTAAGTACTTGGTGGTAACATCTTTTAGGCAACAGCAAAATCACCAAAGAACCTCTGATCAAACACATTGACTTTCCCTGTGTGACCTAGGAAAAGTCATTTATCCTCCCTTAGCCTCAGTTTCCTCATTTGTAAAATGAGAAGGTTCTGACTACATTGCCTCTGAAGTAATATGGAGCTTTGGGTCTATGATCCTATGAATATTTTTACAGGTAAGTCATCGCTAAAGATATTTACAAATTTAGAAATTTTTTTTCTAGCTCTAAATCTACAATCCTGTGTTTTTGTATCTTTGTTATATGTTGTTCATATTTTGTGTGTGTTTTTGTACGTGTACTATAACATAATGTTCCCTGGCTGAATTTGCTGTCTTGTCAGTTATGGGACTTAGTCGTGATATGTTTTGAAACTTTTTCTGTGGTATAATTTTCTTCTTTCCTTCCCCTAGAAAATTAAAATATACAAATTGAGCTCTTGACTTTCATCGTCTTATGGCTGTTTGTGAAAATGTTCAATTGTGTGTTTATTAAATTTTGATAATTAAAGGCAGCAAGTTGTGTAACTGTGCTGTTATATTTTTAAAAATTAAGAGGATACATACTGTTAGAAACTATGATGCTTTTATTATTCTTGTTATCACTTGTACAGAAAAAAAATTCTTACAGATAGTTTGAAAGTATGTGAAATTTTACATAAACAGTAGTAGTAAATTTTATTTTATTGCATTTCCTCCACTCCAAGAGTACCTTTATTCTACCTTAAGAAATTTTAAGGAACTTTATTACTGACTTCACTATTATCCTGCAAAGTCAACTTTAAAACAAGTTAGATTTGGTTTCTCTTGAACTTCATTCAATCGAGAGGGGTTTTATGGGAATGCACGGGAAAAAACAAAATCCTGTCACATAGTCAAAAATCACAATTAAGAATCCAGTACTTTTGAAAGTATGTAGTTAAAGGAAGATGGTCTACTCAAAATAAAATGATGATAATACACAAAACAAGTAAACAATACCAATTTTCTTGGGCATTATATTGTTTGGATGCTATGTTCATGCATCTTACTAGTTGTCTGGACATTTACACAGTAGTATTTCTACAACTTCAATTTTCCTGTAATAATTATGAATGTGAAATACACTTAAAAATTATTAAGCCTAATGAAATTAGGTATCACAAAGTTCTCTGACTATGATTTGTAGTTTATCTTGGAGAGAGATCCCTGACAGTCCTGGATTCTCCTAGGTGGCACAGTGGACAGAAACTTGACCTTGAATCAGGAAGGCTTGAGTTCAAATTTGGCCTCAGGTATTTACTGATTCTTTGACCCTCGGCAAGTCACTTAAACTCTGTCTCAGTTTCATCAGTTGTAAATTGTAATAATAATACATGTACCTCCAAAGGTTGTGAGAATAAAATGAGATAGTATTTGTAAGGCATTTAGCACAGTTCCTGTTACATAGTAAGTACTTAATGAATACTTGTTCCCTCCCTCCGTCCCTTCTTCACTTCCTTCCTTTCTTCTCTTCCTCCCTTCTCCATTCTTCCCTTCTTCCCTTCTCTCCTTTCTTGCTTCTCCTGGTCCTTTAGTCCATTAACTATTCAGAACTCTAAGAGGGGAACCTTTAAGAGGGGACCTGGTTCACATACATTTCACTTTTGGATGTATAGCTCATTGACTAAGATCTTTATTAACTCCTAATCTCTTGATGATGTAAAAGCAATAATACAGTAACATTGGCATAGATGAGAGTGGTAGTGCGGCTAAAATGCTGTGTTGTGGCTGGAGTCTGTGAATGAACGACAGAGATATAAGGAGGACTATGGCTGACAAGAGAAGAAAAACTTAGAAAAGGAAGACTGAATGAACTATGTGCCCGGCACTCTGCTAAGCACTGGGGATGCAAATAAAAGATAGAGAAGTGTATTAGTGGAATAGATTAGGTTCACGTAATCCAGAAGCAACTGAACATAATAGTATAATGTGTGATAAACATGATGACATCAGTTATTTGGGTAAGGACTCATTATTTGACAAAAATAGTTGAGAAACTAAAAAGCAGACTATGAGAAATTAGGCTTAGATTGACATCTCATGACAAATACTACTATAATCTCCAAATTAATACACAACCTGGATTTAAAAGATCATGTTTTTAAATAATTTAGAGGAGTATAGATAGAGATACCTTTTCAGCTATGGATAGAGGAAGAATTCCTATATAAACAAGAACAGAGAGGCTCATAGGAGATAAAATGGAACATTTTGATAATGAAAAATTAAAATGATTTTGCTCATAAGATCAATGAAGTTAGAAGGGGAACAGTTAAGGGTAAAAAAAAATCTTTGCATTAGCTTCTCCCTCTTCCCCCCCCCCCCCACCCCAGGTCTAATGTCTAATAGTGAGAGAAATGATACAAATTAGAAAAAGAGTAATTTCCCAGTATATATGAACTGGTCAAAGGTTAGGAACAAATTCCAAAGAAGAAATGAAAGCTATCGATAATTGTGTGAAAAATGTTACAAATCAATAATATTGAGAAATGCACAAGTAAAACAATTCTTAACTTTTACCTCATATCCATCAGACTAGTAAAGATGAAAAAAAGAAAAGGACATTGTTTGAGGACCTAAGGGAGGAGATAATGCACACCGATGCACTATTGGTATAGTTGTGAATTGATATAATAACTCAGGAAAACAATTTGTGACTACATCCCCAAAGTTAGGAAACCCAGTTATGCCATTACTAGGCATATTCCTCAGAGAGATCAAAGAAAGAGGATAAGGATTGATATGTACCAAAATATTTACAGCAGTACTTTTTGTTAGAGAAATAACTGGGAACAAAGTGGATACCCAATACTTGGATAATGGCTGAATAAATTGTGGTTTATGAAGGTAATGAGATAATTATTACTGTCTAAGAAATGACTAAAAAAGCAGATTCTGAGAAACGATGTAAGAATGGATGACAGTGAATTGAGCAGAACTAGGAGATTGAGTTATATACATCTTGAGCAATGTGGGGGATATAAATATGAATATGACATGGTGCATATTTTCAAAAAGCTTATCTTCTAGTCCCTATTTTGGCTTTGAGCTTCATGATCTTTACAATCACATATTTTGCACACATTTTGATTTTGCTTCTCTCCCACTTTTCTCTAGTCATATGCTCATCATCGTAGTTTTAAGGTCCTCAACATATGCCACTAAGACTATTGCAATTGCCTTTTTGAAAATTAGTATTTTATTCTTTCTCACTTACATATAAAGGAAGTTTTCAACATTCACTTTTATAAGATTTTGAGTTTCAAACTTTTTTTCTCCCTCTCTCCCTTCCCCACTCCCCAAGACAGCAAGCAATCTGATATAGGTTATGCATGTACAGTCATATTAAGCATATTTCCACATGAGTCATGTTGTGAAAGGAGATTAAAAATAAAAGGGAAAAGCCAAGAGAAAGAAAAAAACAAGACCAAAAGGTGAAAATAGTATGCTTCAATCTGCATTTGGACTCCATAATTCTTTCTTTGGATGTGGTTAGCATTTTCCATCATGAGTCTTTTGGAATTGTCTTGGATCATTGTATTGCTGAGAAGAGCTAAGTCTATCATAGTTGATCATTGCAAAACATTGCTGTTACTGTGTACAATGTTCTCCTGGTTCTGCTCACTTCATTCAGCATCAGGTTGCAGTAGCCTTCTAATTAGTGTCCCTGCCGCAAATCTCTCCAGTTCATTTTCAGGTGCCAGCTTGATTTGACTAATAAATAAATGTAAGTATTGCTATGTTAGTCTCTTGCTTAAGAAGTGCTAGTGGCTTCTGGTTGTCCAGGGAGATACCGTAAGTCATGTAGACCTGAGCTCCAGACCTCCAGAGTTGGTAGTTTGGTTGGAATAGCACTAAATTTCTAAATTAATTTTAGTGGTATTGTCATTTTTATTATATTGGCACCACTTAGCCATGAACACTGAAGAATCTTGTGGATATTTAGTTTGTTCTTTTTTTATTTTGTAATTTGTGCTTTGTAATTGTATTTATACAGATATTGGGTATGTTTTCCTAGACTCACCTTGGCAACAGAGAGAAAGTATTTACAGGTATTTAGAATAGGACTTCTAAATACCTATTGAGAGGTATTGTGGAAGATGCTATGAGGCACTGGTCTAAGCCTAATTTGTGCCAAATTGCTTTCCAGTTTTTCTGGCAGTTTTTATCAAATAGGGAAATCTTTCCTAAGTAATTTATGTGTTTCCAGTTTATTGAATGCTATCTTAAGCATTCGTATATTTTATTATAAACGTATTATAACCAAATGTTCTAAGTTTGTTTCTGATTTTCCTTTGTGTAGTCTGTAGCCTAACTTTTCTACTTTTTTAACCAATACCTGATGGTTTTACAGACTGCTGCTTTATATATATATAGTTTGAGCTCTGGAAGTGCTCTTCACCCTTTGTTCCCTCCTCTTTTTATGATTTCCTTTGATGATCTAGATCTTTTGTTTTTCCAAATGAATTTAATTATTTTATCAATTTCTGTAAAGTAGCCCTTTGATAATTTGATTGATAGAGCAGTAAAATGTAAATTAACTTTGGTAGTGTTGTCATTTTGATTAGATTGTCAGAACTCAGCCATGATTACTGAATATTCCTCCAGCTATTTAGGTTATTTTTATTTTTTTAAGGAGTACTTCATAATTGAATCTATATAGTTCTTTTATGTGCTTTGGTGTTATCCCCAGATAACTTCATGCTCCTTGAAGTTATTTGGAATAAGATTTGCTTTTCTATTATTTCCTCTTGGATTTTGTTATCTAGAAATGTTGATTTTTTTATGGTTTATTTTGTATCCTTGAAACTTTACTAAAGCTAAGAAAGAGGGAGAGAAGGAAAGAAAGAACAATTTCTTTTTTTTTTAAATAGAGGTTAATTTATTCTGATTTATCAATAATCACTTCCATATACTTTTGAGTTTAAAGTTTTTCTCCCCCTTCCTCCCAACCACCCTCCCCAAGACGGCACACAATCTGATATAGGCTATACATTTACATTCATATTAAACATATTTTCACATTAGTGATGTTGTAAGTAGAAATTAAAACCAATAGGAGGAACCATCAGAAAGAGGAAACAAAACTCAACAGAAGAGAAAAAAATTAGCAATTCGGCTTCCATATTTCTTTCTTTGGATGTGGATAGCATTTTCCATCACAAGGCCTCTGGAGATGTCTTAGATCCTTGTATTGCCAGGAAGGGTTAAGTTTATCAATATTAGTCATCACGCAATGTGGCTTTATTGTGTACAACGTTCTCTTGGTTCTGCTCACTTCACTCAGCATCAGACCATACAAGTCTTTGCAGGTTTTTCTGAAGTCAGCCTGTTCATCATTTCTTATAGCACAATAGTATTCCATCACATTCATATACCACAACTTGCTCAGCCATTCCCCAATTGATGGGCATCCTCTCAATTTCCAGTTCTTTGCCACCACAAAAAGAGCTGCTATGAATATTTTTGTACATGTAGGTCCTTTTCCCGTTTCTGTGATCTCTTTGGGATATAGCCCTAGAAGTGCTATTGCTGGGTCAAAGGGTATGGACATTTTTATAGCCCTTTGGGCATAATTCCAAATTGCTCTCCAAAATGGTTGGATCATTTCACAACTCCACCAACAATGCATTAGTGTTCCAATTTTCTCACATCTTCTCCAACATTTATTGTTTTCCTGGTTTGTCATGTTGGCCAATCTGATAGGTATGATGTGGTACCTCAGAGTTGTTTTGATTTGCATTTCTCTAATCAATAGTGCTTTAGAGCATTTTTTCATATGACAATAGATGGCTTTAATTTCTTCATCTGAGAACTGTCCGTTCATATCCTTTGACCACTTATCAATTGGGGAATGACTTGTATTCTTATAGATTTGACTTAATTCTCTATGTAGTTTAGAAATGAGGCCCTTATCAGAGAGACTGGTTGTAAAAATTCTTTCCCAGTTTTCTACCTTTCTTCTAATCTTAGTTGCATTGACTTTGTTTGTACAAAAACTTTTCAATTTAATGTAATCAAAATTATCTATTTTGCTTTTCATAATGTTCTCTATCTCCTGTTTGGTCATGAATTCTTCTGTTCTCCATAGATCTGATAGGTAAACTATTCATTGCTCTCCCAGTTTGCTTATAATATCAGCCTTTATATCTAAATCATGAACCCATCTTGACTTTATTTTGGTATATGGTATGAGATTTTGGTCTATGCCTAGTTTCTGCCAAACTCTTTTCCAGTTTTTCCAGCAGTTTTTTTTTCAAAGAGTGGGTTCTTATCCCAGAAGCTGGGGTCTTTGGGTTTATCAAATAATAGATTACTATAGTCGTTGACTACTGTGTCTTGCATATTTAGCCTATTCCAGTGATCCACCACTCTGTTTCTTAGCCACTACCAAGGAGTTTTGATGATTGCTGCTTTATAATACAATTTAAGATCTGGAATAGCTAGGCCACCTTCCTCTGCATTTCTTTTCATTAATTCCCTTGATATTCTGGACCTTTTGTTCTTCCCAATGAGTCTTGTTATTATTTTTTCTAACTCTGTAAAATAATTTTTTGGTAGTTTGATTGGTATGGCACTGAATAAGTAAATTAGCTTAGGTAGAATTGTCATTTTTATTATATTATCTCAGCCTACCCATGAGCAACTGATGTTTTTCCAATTATTTAGATCTTACTTTATTTGTCTGAATAGTGTTTTGAAATTGTGTTCATAGAGTTCCTGGGTTTGTTTTGGGAAGTAGACTCCTAAATATTTTATAATGTCTTCAGTAAGTTTATATGGAATTTCTCTTTCTATCTCTTGCTGTTGGGCTTTGTTGGTAATATATAGAAATGCCAATGATTTATGTGGGTTTATTTTATAGTCTGCAACTTTGCTAAAGTTGTTTATTATTTCAAGTAGTTTTTTACTTGATTCTCTAGGATTCTCTAAGTATAACATCATGTCATCTGCAAAGAGTGATAGCTTTGTTTCTTCTTTGCCTATTCTAATACCTTCAATGTCTTTTTCTTCTCTCATTGCTAAGGCTAACGTTTCCAGTAGGATGTTGAATAACAGTGGTGATAATGGACATCCTTGTTTCATCCCTGATCTTATTGGAAATGCTTCTAGCTTGTCCCCATTATATATTTTGCTTGCTGAAGGTTTTAGATAGATGCTATTTATTATTTTAAGGAAGACTCCATTTATACTTTTGCTCTCTAGTGTTTTTTTTTTGGTTAGGCAGTGGGGTTAAGTGACTTGCCCAGGGTCACACAGCTAGTAAGTGTTATGTGTCTGAGGTCAGATTTGAACTCAGGTCCTCCTGACTTCAGGGCCAGTGCTCTATCCGCTGCGCCACCTAGCTGTCCCTCTAGTGTTTTTAATAGGAATGGGTGTTGTATTTTGTCAAAAGCTTTTTCTGTATCTATTGAGATGATCATGTGGTTTCTGTTAGTTTTGGTGTTGATATGATAAATTATGCTGATAGTTTTCCTTATATTGAACCAGCCCTGCATTCCTGGTATAAATACTACCTGGTCATAGTGTATTATTCTTGTGATAAGTTGCTGTAATCTATTTGCTAATATTTTGTTTAAAATTTTTGCATCTTTATTAATTAGAGAAATTGGTCTATAATTTTCTTTCTCTGTTTTGACTCTTCCTGGTTTAGGTATCAATACTGTATTTGTATCACAAAAAGAATTTGGTAACACTCCTTCTTCATCTATTTTACCAAATAGTCTATATAGTATTGGAATTAATTGTTCTTTAAATGTTTGATAGAATTCGCATGTAAATCCATCTGACCCTGGAGATTTTTTCCTAGGGAGTTCATCAATGGCTTGTTCAATTTCTTTTTCTGAGATGGGGTTATTTAAATATTTTACTTCCCCTTCTGTTTATCTGGACAATTTATATTTTTGTAAATGTGTATCCATTTCACTAAGATTGTCAAATTTGTTGGCATAAAGTTGGGCAAAATAATTCTTAATTGTGGTTTAAATTCCTCTTCCTTGGTGATAGCTTCACTCTTTTCGTTCCTGATACTAGTAATTTGGTTTTCTTCTTTCTTTTTTTTAATTAGATTAACCAAAGGTTTATCTATTTTATTGGTTTTTTCATAAAACCAGCTCTTAGTTTTATTTATTAGTTCAATAGTTTTCTTAATTTCAATTTTCTTAATTTTTACTTTGGTTTTCAATATTTCTAATTTGGTGTTTAATTGAGGATTTTTAATTTGTTCTTTTTCTAGTTTTCTTAGTTGTATGCCTGATTCATTGATCTCTTTTTCTATTTTATTTATGTAAGCATTTAGAGATATAAAACTTCCCCAAAGAACTGCTTTTGCTACATCCCATAAGTTTTGGTATGTTGTCTCATTATTGTCATTTTCTTGAATGAAATTATTGATTGTTTCTATGATTTGTTGTTTGACCCAATCATTTTTTAGGATTAGATTATTTAGTTTCCAATTATTTTTTAGTCTACTTTTCCATGGCCCTTTATTACATATAATTTTTATTACATCATGATATGAAAAGGATGCATTTAATAATGTTCTGTTCACCTCCTTAACTTCTTTCTTGTTTATTTTGTGGTTAGATTTATCTAGTTCAGAGAGGGGGAAGTTGAGGTCCCCCACTAGTATAGTTTTGTTGTCTGTTTCTTTCTGTAGCTCCCTGAGCTTCTCCTCTAAGAATCTGGATGCTATACCATTTGGTGCATATATGTTTAGTAATGATATTACTTCATTGTTTATGGTGCCTTTTAGCAGGATGTAGTTTCCCTCCTTATGTCTTTTGATAAGATCTATTTTTGCTTTTGCTTTGTCTGAGATCAGGATTGCTACCCCTGCTTTTTTTTTACTTCAGCTGAAGCATAATATATTTTGCTCCAGCCTTTTACCTTTACCCTGTATGTGTCACTCTTTTTCACATGTGTTTCCTGTAAACAACATATTGTAAGATTGTGGTTTTTAATCCATTCTGCTATATGCTTCTGTTTTATGGGAGAGTTCATCCCATTCATATTCACAATTATTACTATTTGTGTCTTTTTCTCCATCCTTTTTTCCCCCCTGTTTATGCTTTTCTTTCTCTTTTCTTCTTTCCCCTCCTCACTAGTGTTTTGCTTTTGACCACCTCCTCCTTCAGTCCCACTTCCCTTCTATCCCCACCCCCCCTTTCTTTCCCCTTTTCCTTCCTACTGCCAATAGTGCAAGTTAGATTTCTATACCTAACTGATTATGTTATTCCCTTCTTGAGCCAAATCTGATGAGAGTAAGATTCAAACAATGCTCATCCCCCTCCCTTCTTTCCCTCCGCTCTAATAGGTTTTTGTGTCTTTTCCTGTAATGTAATTTACCCTTGTCTGCCTCCTCCTTTCTCAGTACATTTTCTTAGCTCAGACTAATCCACTTACTTGGATCCATTTAACCCACTTGATTAGATTTTTTTTTATTATTACATCAAAGTCAACTTATATCCACCCCCTTTATGTATACTCCTTTAACATGGTATAATAACAATGCAGTTTTCAAGAGTTGCAAGTGTCATTCTCCCTTGTAGGGATGTAAACATTTTGCTCATATTAACAACATATTGTATCTTTCTGTCTCATTTCCCTTTTTATGTCTCTCTCGAGTCTTGTACTTGAACATCAAATTTTTTGTTGAGCTCTGGTCTTTTTATCAGGAAGGTTTGGAAGTCCCCTATTTTGTTGAATATCCACCTCCTTCCCTGAAAAATCATGCGCATTTTCGCTGGGTAGTTAATCCTTGGCTACATTCTGAGCTCCTTTGCCTTACGGAATATTATGTTCCACGCCCTATGGTCTTTTAATATAGAGGCTGCAAGGTCCTGTGTAATCCTGACTGTGGTTCCATGATATTTAAATTGTTTCCTTCTGGCTGCTTGCAGTATTTTTTCTTTAATCTGGTAATTTTGGAATTTAGCTATTATATTCCTTGGTGTTTTCAATTTGGGATCTCTTTCAGGTGGGAAGCAATGGATTCTTTCTATAGTTATTTTACCTTCTGGTTCTAGGACTTCAGGGTAGTTATCATTTCCTGAAGGGTATTGTCCAGGCTCTTTTTTTCATCATGATTTTCAGGTAGGCGAATAATTTTTAAATTGTCTCTCCTGGATTGATTTTCTAGGTCAGTTGTTTTACCCTTGAGGTATTTCACATTTTCATCTATGTTTTCATTTTTTTGTTTCTGTTTTCTCTCCTAGAGTCATTAGTTTCCATTTGTTCAATTCTAATTTTTAACATGTTGTTTTCTTCTATTAATTAGATTTTGTACTTTCTTCTCCAGTTGGCCAATTATATTTTTACGAGATTTGTTTTCTTCAGTGTACTTTTTTTCCAGTTGGCCAATTCTGTTTTTTAGGGACTTGTTTTCTTCAGTATACTTTTTTTCCAGTTGGCCAATTGTACTTTTTAAGGACTTCTCTACCTCTCTCATTTGACTTTTAAAATTCTTCTTGAGCTTTTTTTTTTTTTTTTTTTGCTTTTTGGTGGGGCAATCAGGGTTAAGTGACTTGCCCAGGGTCACACAGCTAGTAAGTGTCAAGTGTCTGGAGCTGGATTTGAACTCAGGTCCTCCTGACTCCAAGGCCACAGCTCTATCCACTGCGCCACCTAGCTGCCTCATTCTTGAGCTCTTCTAAGAAGGCTTTTTGGGCTTCAGACCAGTTCATATTCCCTTTTGATGTCGCAGATGTGGGTTTGATGACAGTGTTGTCCTCTTCAGAATTTCTGTCTTGATCTTCACTCTTCTCATAATATGAATCTGTCGTACGTTTCTTTTTACTCATGGTGTTTCTTTATTCCCTGGCCTTTAAAGAGATTATGCTCTCCTGCTGGGGAGCAGAGGCCACTGACCCAAGCTTCTTGTGTTGGGAGCCTAGGTCTTGGTCACTGGCTTTGTGTGCTGGGGCCTCTTATGTTGGCAATTGGCGGCTGTAGGGTTCTGGCAGCTTACCTGGTGTTGGGCTGGAATCAGCAAACGTCCCATTTTTTAAAAGACAGAAGAGAACACAGTCTTCTAGCTAAAGACCAATGGACTTGGTTGCTAGGGAAAATTTAGAGTGGTTATTGTAGAGATTGTTGCTGAACATTTAGAATGGGAAGTGTTAATAATAGAATCAATGTCAAGGGAGAAAAACAGTAATGCACAGTTGAGGACATATGTCCAAAGAAATTTTAATCAGGAACATGTAGCTACACGTAAATTCAGAAGGGAGAATCCTCTCAACTAAGTATTCAGCTGTATTTTAGTCTCTAAAAAGAACACCTGGCTTTTGTCTCCAATTAAACTTGTAAATGAAACAGGGTAACTTGATTCTTTTAAGGGAAAAAGCAGACACAGAGGCTTGTTCTTTATTTGAAGTTGGTCTTCATAGGGAGTGGAGCAGAGTGCTCAAATTTTGAGAAGCATCCACGAATGATCATTTTACTTGAACTGGTAGTTATTTATGTACCAAAAAATGTGAGATAAAAAGGCCCATCTCTCAGGACCTCCAGTATTCCAGCTTTTAAACTTTAATAGCTTCATTTTCAGTGATCTCCATTCATTGGGTGTGTAAATACAGAGTCACTACATAATAAGAGTGAGGAGGAGCACAGTTGAGAGCTTTGGTCTCATATTGAAAGAACTGTGTGGTGAGGGAAAAGACTAAAAGAATGAAGAGTATAGAGTTTAGTACCTGGATGAAGTTACAGATCCAGAAGAAATACATAAGTCAGGAGATTCTGGGTACAGTGTTTAGCTTGTATTTTCAGTTGACAGTTGGTGTAAAGAGAATAGAATGGCCCAGATGGTGTTGAGATTGGTCTCCATAAGGCTAGAAAGGGCAATATAGTTGCAACAGGAGGTGCTGATTATGGTAGCCATCTAGAGAAACGAGGAAAAACCTAGAATGACTGTCTCATCAGTGGCAAACTTTTGGAGTAATAAAATATTAGTGTAGAGCTCTTGTAGAGAAGTGGTGGTGCTATTAACAATTATTTCCAGGGATGTAGAGAAATTATGTCAGCTTCTTCAAGTTCACAAACTTCATGGCGTGGTGTCAGGAAATTTGAAGCAAACTTTTGTCTTTTAATCATTTCCCTTTTGCTCAAATGTACTAATATTCCCACCAACTTTCCAACACTAGGGGAGTATGAGACAGAGATGTGCTAGAATAAGTACAAGTCTTTGGAGTCTTCTTAGTATGTTTGTGGATTGAAGTTCATGTACTGTCTTTTTTTAAATGAATTTCCTACCCCACATGAACATCATTGAGGTTAAGGGATACTAGACCTTTGGTATATATAGATAGTTAGGATAGGTAGACTCTATTTTTTCTTTTACAATAAAGTTATTTATTTCTTGTATTCTCATCATTGTAAATTTAGGGATACATAGTAAGATATATCCTAAGAGTTTTGAGGTGATTCCTATAAAAGAGGAACAGTATAGTACTGTATAATGGAGCAGTGGAATATAATTATAACATCATTAAACTTTTCTCATTTCTGGGTCTAAAAATTATAGACTATTCAGGTTTTTCATTTTTGTTTGATTCTTGGTAAAAGACAGAAAATTTCCTTGGAATAGCCAATTTGTACATGGAAACATCACATCATTCAAGGAGTATAATGGGTACTTTGGTGCTTCAATAAGGGGGAGGCTTTCTCTTTTTAAAGGGCAAAGCAGAACAGTGAGACAAATGGGTCAGGGAGATCCTACCACTGACTTTGCAGAACTATTTTTCTCAAGTTTTCCCAACAGTCCAAAATAATCACCTACAAAATTTTAAAATTTTGGACATACCATTCAGCATTTCAGATGGACCTGCTAACAGTTTCTTTACATCATGGGTGGCTCACACGTCAGTAGACACTGTGTTATTGTTGTTTGTTTTGTTTTTTTTTTCTTTCAGGTCAAAGTGAGAACATAGACAATAGCTTAGTCATATTTTACAGAACTAAGAGATTCCCCCTCAAGTTCCAATGCTTATAATTAAGACAGTATGCACTTATTTTTAAAGTTAACATCAATACTGGCAGGTATTAAAATTGGATTAAATTAGTAATGTGGTATACAGTAATAAAGTATTCATCTTTTGTACTCATTTTAAGCTTATACAATTTCATTTCACTTTTCCACATTATTCTAATCTTTCCAGCTTTATTCTCTCCATTCATGTATGACATATGCTCCTCATAAATTTATAATAAAAAATTGTTAATGCACGTGAAAAATCACAGAAATAAAAGTGACATTTGGGCTTTACAAAGAAAATGATGGAGATTCACCGAAGATCAGAAAGGTACTTAAGATTAGTAACGATGGTCTACTGTGCAATTTTTCTGTGTCTGAGGTTGTAGGGTCAAAGTTATGTTTTAATGCCTTATTTGGGTAGGAAAGAGGTTACCAGCACAATCATCCTGCCTTTCTTTTTAAATATCAAGTTTTAAAGGGACAAAAGTCTTTTAATATGGGACCAGGGAATCCAAGGTTGCAGGCCTTGACACTGAAAGCATCCCTACTAGTTTATCAGACTTCATGATGTCTCTTTTAACAGGCTTCAAGGCAGTTTTTTTCCTTGATGGGTCTGAAGTGGAGATTGTATGCACTTGGAGTGGAAGTCTTTAACATGCAACACCAATGTCATAGCAATTCAAAAACTTACATACAGGGTGCGAAGGTGGTCTGCTGTTGCATTATTTGGATCAATAATATCCTTGTAGGTAGGGCAAATATGGCAATATGGCAATAATGTTGTGATAGTGAAAGATTTTGAACATATCAATCACTTTAAAATTTATGCTGTGGCATGAGGCAAATAATTATCTGTAAGACAAGTATTAAATAATTATCTAGTTTGTTAATCAGTGATTCAATAATCAAATCAAACACAATAATCAGTCTTTTTAATAATCAATAACTAATAATTCTTCTTTGGCATACATTTGTGAACAAGTAAGTGATGATTTAGCCACAGTCTCAAGATTGGTGTAATGTCGTAAGGGTAAGGAGAGGATGATATTTTGTTTCAAATGTCATCTTTTGTTAGATTCTTTATTTCTATACCCTCACTTTCTTTGTCTTTACTGATTATAGTATTGATGTTATGTACTTCTTTCTTATGGGGAGGAATATTTTGATTCTTCCTAATATGAACCAATAAAGCTATATGGTTGCCACTAATATATAAATTTAAAGGAGTACTATAAACAAAATAGGTATTCCATGTACAGTAAATAAATTAGGGGTCTCAAAATGTTGCTCATATTTCACCCAGTCTTGAAGTTAAATTAACTTTTTTTCTAATATGTTTTATCAAATTCCAGATTAGTCAGAATTGTAGGTACAATACTTTATTATTATAATTGGTAATGTATGAATTCCCAACAATTATGGCCAATATAGTTTCAATCAGAGAGCAATTAATAAGCACTTATTATATGCCAGATGTTGGGAATACAAAGAAAAAGCAAAAATGGTCCCTACCTTCAAGGAGCCATATTCTCATGAGAGAGACAATACTAGATACAACATACATACGAAGTGTAAGAAAGGTAGTTTTCTAATCTGCTATCTCCAAAAATAACAGTAAATAATACAAACAAACATTTCTATTTTAAATTTGGTATAGGGTATTAATTGGGTAAAACTCAAAATCCAGTCACAGTTTAATCTAGTAATCTGTGTAGTAATATTAATAAGCCATACAATATTAATAAGCCATTTAGTTTTACCTTAAGGATCTACTTGGTTAGTATGTATTTGCAGGTTTATTTTCATGTTGGTAGCAGATTGGGTTCACATTTGGTAGCTCATGTGTATACTGATTTTGACTTCTGCTTAATATATTTTCTAACATTTCATAATCTGTGACTCAGTATGTGACATGACGTGTTTATTTTATTTTATTTTTGCTTTTTTGGTGAGGTAGTCAGGGTTAAGTGACTTGCCCAGGGTCACCCAGCTAGTGTCATGTGTCTGAGACTGGATTTGAACTCACATCCTCCTGACTTCAAGGCCAGAGCTCTATCCACTGCTCCACCTAGCTGCCCAGACATGACATATTTATAATTCATTTTGTATACTCCAGAACTCTAAAAATTTATGACAGAATGGAAAATCTCGGAATCATGTGACTGGACTTTGTTTTAAATATTTCTGAAAGCCGTCTTTCACGGTTGAATGAAAACTGGTTTTTATTAAATGGTTTAACAACAAAGAGATGATCTTAAAATAAAATTTGTGTGAGCATCCCATTCAGCAATTTGAAAAGGAAAAAAAAAATTGACAGTGTCACTTTCCAGTAACTCATACAGAGCATGAACTGTGGAGCCTGTGCAAAATGACACAGTATTGTCTCTTTGACAGGACCTATCAACAAATAGGACAAAACCTGTCTTTGTCAGGTGAATACTTTAGATGCGTAGATAGAAATACAATTATTTGAATAACCTATATCATTCAAATTCTTATTTCTAGGAGCAAATCAACAAATTAGTTTTTTAAGTACCATATAAATAACTTATTCACAATTTAATTACTTTCTCAGTATTCTCATTTCTAATGAACTTCACGTAAAATTATTGACACTGTCTAACCTTTCTGGGTGATGCCTGTGATAAGGCCCCACTGAAGTGGGAGTCAGAGACCTGGTAGAAGGCACATAGTTCAGAGACATACAAGAAGAGGTTAGGAGACAAGAGGCAAAGTGGACAATCATATTTACCTTCAACATGAATACTACCCCGTGATTAAACACTGGCTGTGATGGCTTTCCTGGTTGGCAGCCTAATAATTGAAAGATGTTCCTGGGTCAGAGTCTATAGAGACTTCCAAGACACTTTCAGATCCCTTGACAGAGAAACTTATTCTCTGAACACAGACAACGCAGATAATTCAACCAGTCCCTCAAACACTGGCCCATTTCTTTCTATACCTATGTCTGCTGTATTGTATTGAATGGAGATGCTTAAGTAGATTTTCCGTATAGCATTCCACTCAAAGAATCAGTTGTCCTAGAACATAGAAACAATTTGAATTGAAATAGAAATAAAGGCTATTATGAGCCCGTTAAAAAAAAATCCAGATGTCTTTGACAAGAATATAATCTATAGGCAGCTCACCTTTCCACCTCTAAATAGAGATTTGAAAAGAATGCCTTACCTTTGATGACTGCGTGGGTCTTAAAGGGAAGCAGGGTCCTCTCGTGTAGTCCGTATGCTCGATTTCTCACCAGTGTGCCATAGGATAATAGATTAGAGTTAGGAGGGATAGTAGAGCCATTAATTTCCACCTTTTGTTTTAACAGATAAAGAACTGAGACACAGAGTGGCTTGTTCAAAGTTACATAGCTAGTAATATCTGAAGTTGGATTTTAAATAACAGGTTTTCCTGACTCCAAGCTCTGTGCCCTATTCATTTCACTATGGTGTACCAAATCTGTTATGAGAGAGAAAACAAACAAACAAAAATCAAACCTCACAATTTAGGGCACAGGGCAGTAACATAGCTAGCTACACACAGCTTCACAAAGAAGATTCTCCCCAAATTGAGGAAACAAGGAGGCAGTAGGACTTTTATATTCAAAGAAAAACGACTTTTCCTCCCCTTTGGTTAGCCTTGGAAGCAGAACAATGCAACTTGTTTCTTTCAAGGAGACAGCAGGAATAGTAGACTTGGAGAACTTTTCTTTATCAACCATCAGCCTTGGAATAGAGTAAGAACAGGGAGTGCTCCAATTCTTTTTTTTTTTAGTTAATTTATTTATTTTGATTGATCAACAATCACTTCCATAAGTTTTTTAGTTTTTTCTCCCCCTCCCTCCCCAAGACAACACACAATTTGATATAGGCTATACATATACATTCCTATTAAACATATTTTCACATTAGTCATGTTGTAAGGAAGAATTAGAACCAATAGGAGGAACCACCAGAAAGAGGAAACAAAACAAAACAGAAGAAAAAAAATAGCAAATAGTATGCTTCAGTCTGCGTTCAAACTCCATAGTTCTTTCTTTAGATGTGTATAGCATTTTCCATTATGAGACCTTTGGAGGTATCTTAGATCCTTGCATTGCTGAGAAGGGCTAAGTCTATCAATGTTAGTCATCGCACAACGTGGCTGTTACTGTGTACAACGTTCTCCTGGTTCTGCTCACCTCACTCAGCATCAGTCTATACCAGTCTGTCTAGGTTTTTCTTAAGGCTGCTTGCTCATCATTTTTTATAGCACAATAGTATTACTATTACATTCCTATACCACAACTTGTTCAACCATTCCCCAGTTGATGGGCATTCCCTCCATTTCCAATTTTTTGCTACCACAGAAAAAGCTGCTATGAATATTTTTGTACATGTGGATCCTTTTCCCATTTGTATGATCTCTTTGGGATACGGCCCTAGAAGTGGTATTGCTGAGTCAAAGGGTATGCACATTTTTATAGCCCTTTGGGCATAGTTCCATTGCTCTCCAGAATGGTTGGGTCAGTTCACAACTCCACCAACAATGCATTAATGTTCCAATTTTCTCACATCTTCTCCAACATTTATCATTTTCCTGTTTTGTCACGTTAGCCAACCTGATAGGTATGATGTGGTACCTCCAAGTTGTTTTGATTTGCATTTCTGTAATCAATAGTGATTTCATTTTTTCACATGACTATAGATGGCTTTAATTTCTTCATCTGAAAACTGCCTGTTCATATCCTTTGACCATTTATCAATTGGGGAATGATTTGTATTTTTATAAATTTGACTTAATTCTCTATATGTTTTAGAAATTATGCCCTCAGAGGAATCCTTTTTAAGGGGTTAGGTGATACCTGAGGGACAAAGGATATTTCTAGACATCAACCAAGAGTGGGAGACAATCACAAAGTCTGTAGACTGCTCTGCTTGTTGGGAAATTTGAGTGGAATTTCTGGAGGGTTTTTCTAGGGTGTTCCCTTTGACCCTCTGGATGGCAATGGAGCAGTTCCTCTTCAGCTTCAGAGCATGGAGTGGTATTCCTCCTTAACCTTAAAGTGGGGATGGAGCATTCTCACCAAATATCTGAATGGTGATAGGCCTTCTCTCCAGATGCAGGGTAGGTAAGAGTTGTACCAGCTCTGGGCCATCTTGACATTGATGACATTGTTCCATGGATGGTAGAGTGCACAGTCAGGGAAAGAAATTAAAGCTATCTATAGCCATGTGAAAAAATGCTCTAAATCACTATTGATTACAGAAATGCAAATCAAAACAACTTTGAGGTACCACATCACACCTATCAGGTTGGCTAACATGACAAAACAGGAGAATGATAAATGTTGTAGAGGGTTTCAGCAAGGCCATTTAATTTAAATTTTTGTTAAATTTCTATAAGAAATTAAAACTGTGTCACAAGTCAGTCACAAGGTGGGCCCCAAGTGACAAAATGGAGTTTAAAAAACCAAAACAAAACAATGGATCGCATTGGAAAACATATTTCTAATATACTGGGTGAATGGAAGGATTGTGGTACCCTCAACAGTAATATAGAAGTTAGGAAGAGGAGTGCATTTAAAGGGGAGGGTTTTGGATATGTTGAGTTCACCCAGGACAAGCATTTCACACTCATTTCTAGAGAACTGTTTTGAAATTATCATGTTCTGTGGATCCAGAATCTGTCAAATGATTCTTTATTATGCTAGATTTATTGCATGTATTGCTGGTATATATCTGCTAATGATGGAGTCTTAAGACTTGGGACACTAGGTTAATCAGCTTTGTTCTATCAAATACAGAAGTAATTTAATAAATCAAAATGTCAGATGTGCCAAAACTGTTCTTTTCTTTTCTTTTCTGAATACCCCTTCCCCTTATCTGCCCTCCCTTCTATCACCCCCTCCCTCCTTTCTCTTATCCCCTTCCCCTTCTGTTTTCCTGTAGGGCAGGATGGATTTCTATACCCCATTGATTGCATATCTTATTTCCCAGTTGCAGTGAAAATAGTTTTTTAACATTTGTTTTTAAAACTTTAGATTCCAAATTTTCTCCCTTCCTCTCTCCTCACCCACCCTCATTGAGAAGGCAGGCAACTCGATACAGGTTATACATGTGTAGTGATGCAAAACACTTCCATAGTAGTCATGTTGTGAAAAACTAACTGTATTTCCCTTCATCCTATCCCGCCCCCACATTTATTCTGTTCTCTCTTTTGACCCTGTCCCTCCTCATCTGACTACCCCCTCCCCCAATCTGCCCTTCCCTCTATCATCCCCCTGCTCTCTTATCCTCTTCCCCCCTATATTCCTGTAGGGTAAGATAGATTTCCATACCCAATTGAGTGTATATGTTATTCCCTTCTTAAGCCAGATCCTATGAGAATAAGATTCATTCATTCCGTTTCACCTTCCCCCTCTTCTTGTCCACTGTAAAAAGCCTTTTCTTATGTGTTTCATGTGAGATAATTTACCCCATTCTACCTCTCCCTTTCTTCTTCTCCCAGTGTAATCCTCTCTCACCTCTTAATTTTATTCTCCAGATACCACCCCTTCATCTTCAACTCACCCTGTGCCCTCTATCTATGTATCTGTCTATACATGTACTTTTTTTTTCCCTCCAACTACCCTAAAACTGATAAAGGTCTTACGAGTTACAAATAACTTTCCTTGTGGGAATGTAAACAGTTCAACCTTAACAAGGCCCTTATGATTTCTCTTTCCTGTTTACCTCTTCATTCTCTTGAATCTTGTATTTGAAAGTCAGGTTTTCTATTCAGCTCTGGTCTTTTCATCAATAATGCTTGAAAGTCCTGTATTTCACTGAAAGTCTATTTTTTCCCCTAAAGGATTATACTCAGTTTTGCTGGGTAGGTGATTCTTAGCTGTAATCCTATCTCCTTTGACCCCCAGAATATCTTATTCCAAGCCCTCTGGTCCCTTTATGTAGAAGCTGCTAAAGCTTGTGTTTTCCTGATTGTGTTTCCACAATATTTGAATTGTTTCTTTCTGACTGCTTGCAATATTTTTTCCTTGACCTGGGAACTCTGGAATTTGGCTACAATACTCCTAGGAGTTTTTCTTTGGAGATCCCTTTCAGGAGGTGATCAGTGGATTCTTTCCATTTCTGTTTTGCCCTCTGGTTCTAGAATATCAGGGCAGTTTTCCTTGATAATTTCTTGAAAGATGATGTCTAGGTTTTTTTTTTTTGATCATGGCTTTCAGATAGTCCAATAATTTTTAAATTCTCTCCTGGATCCGTTTTCCAGGTCAGTTGTTTTTCCAATGAGATATTTCACAATGTTTTCTATTTTTTCATTCTTTTGGATTTGTTTTACAATGTCTTGATTTCTCATAAAGTCAGTAGCTTCCATTTGCTCCATTCTAATTTTTAAGGAAGTATTTTTTTTTTTAAGGCAATTGGGATTAAGTGACTTACCAGGGGTCACAGAAGTATTTTCTTTAGTGAGTTTTTGGACTTCCTTTTCCATTTGGGCAATTCTGCTTTTGAAGGCATTCTTCTCCTCATTGGCTTTTTGGACCTCTTTTGCCATTTGGGTTAGTCTATTTTTTAAAGTGTTATTTTCTTCAGTATTTTTTTGGGTCTCCTTTAGCAAGCTGTTGACTTATTTTTCATGATTTTCTTGCATCAGTCATTTCCCTTCCCAGTTTTTTCCTCTACTTCTCTTACTTGCTTCTCAAAATCCTTCTTGAGCTCTTCCATAGCCTTGGACTGATTCATATTTTTCTTGGAGGCTTTGGATGTAGGAGTTTTGACTTTGTTGGCTTCTTCTGGTTGTATGTTTTGATCTTCTTTGTCACCAAAGAAAGATTCTATGGTCTGACTTTTTTTGCAGTGTTTCCTCATGTTCCCAGCCAATTCTTTGAGTTTTAAACTTTTTGTTAAGGTAGGGGTTTGCTTCCAGTGTGGAGAATGTACTGTCCCTATCTTCAAGGGTTTTGTGCAGCTGTTTTTCAGAGATACTTTTAGGGACCTGTAAATTTTCTGTTCTTCCAAGGTGGTACGATCAAGGGCGAGGTGTTTATACTTTCCTGACCTAGGCTGTGGTCTATGAGTGACCACAAGCACTCTTTTCTGCCTTTCACTGTGAGGATGATTCCCTCTCTACCACCACCACAAGCTCCACCATGCCAGTTCCTTCTCCCAGGACTGCCACCCAAAACTGTGACCCAGATCCAAGAACAGGTAAAGCAAGAAAATCCTGCCTCAGCGGCAGCAAAGAGATCCCTGCAACCCCCTCTGATCAGCTGCTAGGTCCCCCCTCTGTCTGTGGGCCAAGAGGTCTGGCAGCTGCTGCCATGGGACTCCACAGAGATTGGGGTGGGACTGAGCTTCTCTCTCACAGTGGTCACAGACCTTTCCTTCTGACCTTCTAAGTTGTCTTTGGCATTTGTGGGCTGAGAAACCACCACAGCTGCCCTTGATTTAGTCCCTTGAGGCCTGCTCCAGGTTCACTGAGGCCTGGTATTTGTTGGTATGGCCCAAGCTGAACCGCTCTCCTCTCCCTGCAATAAACTTTCCAGTCAACCATCCAGATTGTCTTGGATTGGAATTTTGTTTCGGTCTGTCTTTTTGTGGTTTCTGCTGCTCTAGAATTTTAGAGCCATTTTTTACAGGTATTGGGAGGAGTTTAGGGGAGAGCTCAAACAAGTCACTGCTTTTACTCTGCCATCTTGGCTCTGCCCCTCTCTAAGATGCCCCACAGTTCTTAAAGAGATGTACAAAATCTTTTAGATAGACTGAGAGGAAATGGTGGAGTCCTCAACAGTTGAGCAGTAGCAACTGCGGTGGGGTCAGCATCCCTTACCCTGCTTGGGATTTTAATAAGCTGAGACAATAAGCACAGAAGTATCAGGAAGAAGAAGAAAGAAAAAGTAGGACTGAGCTGTGGCAGAAGAGGAAAGAAATTGAGGAGGAGGACCATTAATCCTCAGGCATCTCAGAGTTGTTGAAGTCACTAGTTTTACCCACCTCTTTGAAAACTGCGAAGTCTTCAAGCATGAAATGGTTTGCTTTTTCCTTGACTTTTCCTTCTGGAGCCTGTTCATTAACACACAGAATAACATACCCTGCATTACTTCTTTGCTGAAAAGTTTTTGGTAACCTGAATTTTCGCTGCATGCCATAACTAGCCCGGGGATAGCTAGATTATAAATATAAATTAAGATAGGGAACCAAACATTCCTAAATGTTAGTAGTTTTCCTAACTGGGGGCTCTGAGCAATTGTGATTGTACATTTTTGTTTATTATGATATTATTTATATATTTAAAATAGTGTAATATATTAATATTTTAAACTTTTTGCTTACTAAAAACCTTCATAAATAAGCAGAGGAGAAACTACATGAACCATGAGCTTGAGATGCCATTATATTGCCCATCAACTAAAGTATGAAGTGATTGTTTTAACAGGGTGTATAGTTGATTAAATATCCAGAGACAAAGGAGATAGGGAAGAAAGGGCTGTGGTGATCATCAGACTTTTGACTATTGCAGGTTTCTCTTATCCTTCACAGTGACATCTACATGCATCCACTGTTATTAAACACATCTCCCAGTTATTCAATCACAGCAGTAGATTATTATTATTAAGAAGATGGGGCTTTGCGTCAGGGAGAAGCTTGGGATCATTACAAGAGCCTAATAATTTCCTTAATGCAGTTAATTCTACTGTCTCCTTCCTGTTTAATTCTGGGCCCAGCTCATTATCCATTTATATCATCTGGTCCAGATGTACATACTGATAGGTAAATTCAGTAGATTTTCAGTCCAGTTAACATGCTGTAAACTAGGCAATAGACATCCTCCAACCAATTGGTCTTTCCTTCATTAGGCCAAACTCTATCAAGTGGGTATAGACCTCTCCCAGGGATTGCTGCAAACCAATTTTTGCACAATGTTGTCTGCAAACAGAAGCATCTAAAAAGAACCTCATAGTCTACTGGGAACTCTTTCTTACTTTGGACTCATCTAGCATTATTTGCAATAGAAAAAAATGCTTGAAGTATTAGACATATAGTGTGACATTGAAAAAGTTCAAAAGATGGTTTGTGAGTAATTAATCATTTTATTAACAATGCTAGCATTTTATTAATAAATGGAGTGGTTTTTTTGACCATCTCTCTCAGACCAAAGATGACTTGTGGTGGTAGGTTCACTGTTTATATGCCCTTGGAAGAATGGGTGTTCCTGAGGGTGGCAATCAACTCTTAATTAGTTAACAATGAGAAGAATGAATATTATAATGAAGGGGTTGGTGATGTAATTTTTATTATGTCATTTACTTCTAAATTACCCCCAGCCTCAGACAGTCTAATCAAAGAATTAATCCCTGCCCAGACCTGAGTACAACCCAATGGTTAGAAATTAACCTAGATAAGATGATGTTGGGTGGCTAAATTTTTGACCAAGGTCAGTAATGTCCTTCAGAGGCTGGGCTTTGATCAAGGAAACAGCACAGGGAAAAAGCCTGGATCTCTCCCATAATTGGTTATTAATAATCATTACTCTCAATAGCAATGAGAGAAATTAATCAATAAAAATAAGTAATAGCAAGCTCTTGTGTTCTCTTCACCTTTCAGTCAATTGTACTGTAAATATGTGATCTCTTTTAGAGAATCATTTGTATATTACCTAACTAATTATATTATTCCTTTTTAGTGAATAAAAATACAGATTAAATAAAAAAGAGGAAATGTGCTGACTTTAAAAGGTTTTTGCATCAAATGAGATAATAATTGATTGAGATAATTGTTATTGTTCAGTTGTTTTCCTTGTGACCCCATTTGCTTCTTTTTTTCCGTGAAGATAATGGAATGGCTTTCTGTTTCCTTCTCCAGTTAATTTTACCGATGAGGAAACTGAGGCAAATAGGGTTAAAAGTGACTTGTCCAGGGTTGCACAGCTAGTGTCTGAGGCCAGATTTTTTTTTTTAATTTATTAAGTATTTATTTGCAAATACTAAACACTTAATGATACAAATACAGTAATAAAAGAGTCTCTGCTCTCAAGGAAGTCATAGTCTAATGAAGAAACAATACATAAAGAGGTTTCAGCTTTAAGTCACAAGGAAAATCCCAGTCATCCTTTGTTGTGGCTGCTGCTGCTGTTGTTCAGTTGTTTCAATTGTGTCTGACTCTTTATGACCCCATTTGGGGTTTTCTTGCCAAAGATAAGTGGCTTGCCATTTCCGTCTCCAGCTTATTTTACAGGTGAGGAAACTGAGGCAAACAGGGTTAAGTGACTTGTGCAGGGTCACACAGCTAGTAAGTGTCTGTGACCAGATTTAATCTCACTAAGATGAGTCTTCCTTTCTCCAGGCCTGGCACTCTAACCTGAACCTCACCTAAGTGCACCTAGTGTGGAGCTATAGCTGAGAAACTGAGACAAATGGAAGTTAAGTGACTTAACCAGGGTCATGCAGGTTGTACGTATCTGAGGCCAGATTTGAACTTAGGTTTCCTGACTCAGAGCACAACTTAAGTGACACCTACTGTCTCTAGTACAGCTGAGTAGACAAGAGTGCTGTACTTTGGTTCTGAAAGATCTGTGTTCATATCTAGTCTGTGACACTCAGTAGTTGTGGGAATATAAGTAATTTAAACTCTCTGAGGTTCATTGTTTCTGAGGCCAGATTTGAACTCAGTAAGATGAACCTTCTGACTCGAGGCCTATTCTACTATCTACTGCACCACCTAGCTGCCCTTAATATAAGGAAAGCATGTTACTTTAATTTAATTAGTTTAATTATTTAATATTAGTTAGAATTATTATAAGATTTTATTTCCTATGCAAAATTTAATATTCTTAATATCTATATTTTTCATTTATTAATGCCAATTTTTTTTTAAATATGCCTACTGTAGTGACATTTTCCATGGGAAAGTGTAAGGATTGGCTTGATTGTAATAAAGGATAAGTTTGGGGAAGGGGAGGAAATCAGGTAAGAATGATTGTGTGGTTTTAGATTATAAAGGGCCTTAAAAGCCAGTCAAAAATTTGATATATTGAGAAATGAGAACCATTGAATTTTTTATTTTTTTTTTTAGGCTGGGATTGCTCTAATGAAATCTTTGCTCTAGGAAAGACTTAGTTTGGTGGTGGTGTTTAGGATGGACTGGAATGGGATGAAACTAAAGGTAATTAAGAGTTTGTTAGAGTAGTTTTGTGATAACTGATTTCTCTCCTTTGCTTTTACTTCCTTCTTTGACACATAAGGTTATGTCCTCAGAGCACTGTAACTCAAGCTGGAATATAAGGAAAGAATGTCCTCAAGGCCATTTTTCATCACGGGCCTCCAGCTAGCCAGTGATTCATCAAGTTGAGAACTGGGCTCCATCTCCGTTTTACCTCTGGAAGATCCATATAGTGAAGCCCCTAAAAGGAACCTTGCTTTCCTCTTCATACAGAAAATATGATGTAACTACCATGGATGACTGTAAATAATCCCTGTCATACATAGTATACCCCAAACGAACAATTGTGCATGCTGCTGCCTACTACTGTATGGTCTGGAGTTGTTACCTTAGCAGTCCATGTCCATTCTATAAAGTTATACTTAAAGCCAATTAGTAAATGTTTGTTGAATAAATACCAATATTATTGTTTATTCTTGGAAGCCATATAATTGCTCTCAGGTCAAACCTTCATTGAAAAAGTAAAACAGAATTAAGGCAATAATTTGGACAAAAAACTTTTGCCTCAGTTTTTGGGAAAAAAAATCAAAACACTGAGTGAAGCAGGATTTTGTCTCAGTTACGTGGATTAGTTTACTGCTTTTTTCTGCCAGTGAAATCCTCTTTACAAATAAGATGCTCTACAATTAGCATGTGGTCACTGTAACCAAATTAAAAGCAGAATCATTTCATTGTCCAGTCTGTTGCTAAGTATTGTTTAATAGAGGTTCTGCCACAAGTAATAACTCTTAACACAGGAGAAAATTTAATAATGTTGATTAAAGTAAATCTTTTGTCTTACGTAGTATATCTGCTAAGAAAACCAAATATTCTCATTTATAATAAATTTGAGATTTTATTTTTTGTTTACGTACTTTGTACTTTGACCTAAACTCTGTGGAGTTAAACTGGAAATATGTAATTGCCTCAGGTAGTGTGCATCTATAGAATTAATAAGCAAAGTGCTTCAGGCAGTATTTTGAGCATTTACTCAGATGTTTTAGACAATTTATAAATTCCTGTCGTAGAAATAGTCAACTACTGACTATTGAAGATTGGTATGGTATTTTATCATAGGTTCTTCTGAATCATCTAGCAAGTTTGGAAGAGCATTTTTTCCATTAACCTAAGTTAACGCTTTAAAGTTACATGGGTAGATCATTAATGTCACAAATGAAAATGAATATGTGAAAATCGTGTATAATACTTGAGCTGGATTCTGGTTATATTGATGTAAAACAAGACTTAAGTGAGCATATTTAAAAAAAAAAGTTTCCTCTTTTCAGGAGAATGATTTGCTCCCCCCCCCCCCCCCACTCCCATTAAAGTATATAGGTGAATGAAAAGAGTCTGGGGGAATAACTAATAATGCAGGTCATTCTGACACTGCAAGATAGACATAGACATGCCAGTGAACCAAGGGTGGTGGGAATAATGGCATGGATGTAGTAACATATAATCAGGTCATTTACTTCAAGATCAGTTGATTTATCATGTAGCCTTACAGTTTTGTACCATTTTATTATAGCAGTGGATTTAATAAGTATGTTTGCTGAAGAAAACAAAGTAAGATAATTTTGCACTACCACTATCTCTTTTTTGAAGACTACCTGCTCAGATTTTCTAAATGTTAATTTATGGTTCCTTTCATGCTCCAACTAAAATAGTCACTCAATCTATTTAACTTTTTATGTAGGCAATACAACAAAGACACACATACACACATATGTATCTCTCCTTTTCCCTTTCCCCCACCAAAAAATAAATAAATAAAATCAGAACAACAAGCAAAAAAAAACAAGCAACAAGTCAAAAGATTTAATAATTGTACATGGCAGTTTCTTCTAGTCTTATTACATAGGTATTTTTTTTTTCTTTTTGATGAAGCAGTTGGGGTTAAGTGACTTGCCCAGGGTCACACAGCTAGTAAATGTCAAGAGTCTGAGTTCGGATTTGAACTCAGGTCCTCCTGATTCCAAGACCGGAGCTCTATCTGCTGTTCCCCTTAGCTGCCCCTACATAAGTATTCTTAAATTGGAGTTGTGAACTTTAAAAAAAAATTTTTGAAATTGTTTTTCAGTATAACAGGTTTTCTTCACAATCTTATTTATTTTGTACATTTAAAAACATTCTGAGAACTTTGTATACTTCAGCAGACTGTTGAAGGGGGTCTATGATACCAAAAAGGTTAAGAACCCCTGTTTTGGAGTATTCAAAAGATTAAAGACATGCTTTTGTATGTTCACATACATAGTTTTTAGACTATGTAAGGAAAACCTTTTGGTTTAATTTTAAAAGCTTATGTCCAAGAATAATTGGTTGCTTAGGACCCTGAGTCGAAGAGCCTTAGTCTAAGAGCAATGCCCCTCAGACTACCAGATTTACTTCCAGCCCCCTACAGCCGTCATTGACTGGACAAATCATTATGGAGAAGCCCACCTTTGTCATCACCACCAGTAATAACTGCTGAACAATGGACAGATGAGCACATGAAGCCTTGGAGTGGCCCTGCTTCCTAGACTGCTGGTCTTGTTTTCAGACCAGCCCTCACAGCCATCTTCCAGGGAAGCAGCTTTTGTGAAGAAAGGACAGCTATCCCTACTAGCTGCCAACCAGCCTCACAGGGAAGGCACATTATCCCAGATGAAGCAGCAAGGTAGCTACCCCAAGGGAGAGACAAGAGGCAACATGTGTAAGGCAAGTCAAACCACCACCATCATCTTGGCTGTCCCCTGAACCCAAGAGTCTTTGGAATAGCCGTGCTTCCAGCCTAGTGCCCTTAGCCATTATTCTAGGAAGCAAACCCTGTGGAGAGGTAGCCTGGCAACTGATCCTGCAGATGCTACAGTTGCAGCTGCTGAAAAAGAAAATTTTTGTCACAGAAGTCCTTGGTACTGTCAAATGGTTCAACATCAGAAACTAATATGATTTTATCAGTGGAAATGACATTGAAGAAGAGGAATTAACATCTGCTTTGCTGTTGTATCCTAAGGACCATAGTGCTTTTCCATATGACTTGTAGCCAAAATGTTCTCTATGTTTTGTTTTTCCTCATTAAAGAAAACTCTTTGAGAGTAGGGAGTGTTTTACATTTCTTTTTCTATCCCCAGTGATTAGCACAGTGCATTGCACTACTAAGTACTTAATAAATACTTTATTAATTAATTCATTTATTTAAATTGCATCAAACAAAAGAATATGTCCCTAGAAAATGATTTTTAATTGTAAATTCAGACTCAGCTGCTACTAATTGTAATGCAACTAAGCGTATTCTCATTGAGCCCACACTTCTTTATCTGGTATATAGTAGACACTCAATAAATGCTTGTTCCCTTTCCTTTGTTCTCCTCAAGTCATATTGCCTACTTTCCTAAACTACATTGTATTTAATTACTTAGTCTTTATTCTCTTAATGTTTATTCTGTATATATTTATAGTCAGTCAACAAGTATTTATTAAGCATTTACTACATGCCAGACACTGTGCTAAGTACTAAGTTTAAAAAGAAAGGTTCTAGGGACATCACGAAAAACCTCCTTTCTCTAGACCTCTTTCCCTTCCTCAGATTAGTTGATTTCTCAGGTTCCTTTCACCTCTAAAGCCTATGATCCTATATGATATTGAGCTTAAGATGGTGCTTATTAGAAATTTTCCTGGTGCCACAAAACTCTTTATCTTTTATAATTTTGTTGTTTTGTTAGTGATAGCTACTCTATCTTTCTGAGGCTTCAGACACACTTAGTCTCTAGCTGTTCAATTATTACTTCTTTCTCAATATTGTATTTATATTTTCAGATGACCTAAGTTAATAATTTTTCTTTGTACATTGTAGTTCCAATAAAATATATGTAATATTTATCTGGAACTTAGTGTGTTAGGTATGTCAAGTCAACTAACCAAAGGACACCATATTAATCAGTGTAAAAGACTGACCATGCACTGATATGAATAAGGCCAAAGGCAGACAAGGAGCCAGAGTCTGTCCTCACGTTGGTTACTGGAGGTGTGGGGATTTGAGGGTGATCAGGAGGCCAGATGGTAGACAGAGACCAGGGATACATTCTTAAGTAGACAAACCAGAAAGGCTTTCCAGGAATTTGAGGGGGTGTGATCAGGAAGAAGCACTGTGTTCCAGTATAATTGGAGTATAATATATTCTCCAGTTGTACATAAATTTGTAGTGAATTCATGGCTGCATTCTTCATCCCTGTTAAGCTGCATATGTATAGAAGCCAAGACAGCCATCCAAGGCTGAGACTTGGAAGGGTGGCAATTGATGATATGATAAGGGGGCTAGAGACCCAAGAGAAGAGGACAGTGTGTAGTTGAACTCATTTACCAAGCAGTCAGTATGAGGAAAAGAGGGAAGAGTGGCAATTGCAGGAGAGATGACTTGGGATCTGATCTGTCTACTGCTGTAGAACTACAGGAGTGAGTGTGGTTTTGTAGAAAAAGCATAAACTGGGAGTTAGAGTGAAGTTCTAGATGCAGCACTGATATTATCACTTTCGAAATTAGTTTTACCATCTGGTAAATGAGGTTTTTAGACTAGATAATATGCTAAATCCCCACAAGCTCTGATACTGTGAGGTAGGCGTAGGTTACTTAGGTATAGATAGCTTTCTGAAATTTCATTAGAACTGGGTTAGTCTTCAGAAGAGTGCATGTGGTACAAATCAAATGGGTTTTTAACTTCACTTCCTTTTTTCCTTGCAAAAGAATTATCTGATCTTTGACTCTCAGCCTTTTCCTCCCACCTTTGCCTCTCTCACTTTGGCTATCCTTTCTTTTGTCTTAGTAGAGAAATAAATGGGGAGATGGGAAGAAAGAAGGGAAAGTCAACATAAAATAACAAAGCTAAAAGTAAATATATGTTATACCATGTTTTTTGCTTCTGAGCCCTGTGAGATAAACTTGGTGTAATATTTTAGCCTGATTTGTCACCTTGCTCTCCAAACCCACTCTGCCGTTCTTTATGGCAGATGGCATGAGTATATTTATTTTTATTTCTTTTGCTTAAGACAAGTATTGGTTTATAATTAATTCACAGAAGAATATAAATTCCTTGTGGATTTTAAGTTGATATCTTTAAACCAAAAAAACATCTAGAACGACTAAAGTACAGTGGGCTGGAATTCAAGACTTTAATACTTGAAACAACCAAGTGTGAATCACAAGTAAGATTATTTAGCAACATCCCCAATATTAATCATCACTCTGTCACATGCTTCCAGTCATTTAGAAGACATTTCAAGAAATTCTCACCTCAAACTTCTTTACACAGTAGTACAAAAGTTTTAAAGCAACTAAATCTGAGGAATTGTGGATCACTAAATGGTAATTCCTTTTTTTAAAAGGTCAGCACAATTAGATTTTAGCAAGATTGAGACTTCAGTGTCTCTTGGTATATTCATCAAGACAGATTGGCCAGTAGTTTGCAAGTGTTCATGAACAAAACAGGTTAGTAATGCATTGCTACCAGCACGTATAGATTGTCCTCATCACCACATAGCCAAAACAGTCATGAAATCAGTGTGTTGCTGTAAACACTAGTGGCATGATATAATGAAGTTGTATTCCATTAAACACTTGTATACAGGGGAGCAAAATGTCATCACCTGAGTGTGGCTGCATTTCTGTGATACAACCTCATCTGTTCCATCAGCTAGTTTTGTTCTAATCAATAAGCAGTTTTCTGTGGCCTTTCACTGCTGTCAGATGTCATTGAATGATGTAAATGCACATCGGAAACTAGAAACTTGACAGCTCACCCAGACTGAGAATGGAAAGAGGAGAGGGAAATCACTGGAATAGACATAGTTGACAACTGACGTCTACTATGTATAACTGATTTTATATTGTAGCAGACAAGACTTTTTTTCATATAAACATGTGTGCCGGGCCAAACCGTGCACTCTCTCACAGCCTGATCAGGCAACCAGGGTCATACTCACCGGTCTTTGGGATCACCCGGGTAAACCAGAAACGAGCCGATCGGGGGGTGCAAAAACCTGAACTTTATTCAGTAATCATCACAGCAAGGCCAGGCAGGAAGGAAGGCACACGCGCGAGCAGGAGCAAAAGCCGATTCCGCCCCCCCTCCCCCGCAGCTCTTTTTAGTACCTTCTTCGTCCCTCCTCCTCAGCCCGCCCATAGTGACTTGTCGAGGATCAAATATCAAAAAGGGATGTCCAGCTCTAGTGTCCAGACAAAGGGAGCATACGTGGCACAGGAAGTGGGTCCCAGAGATTTGGAAGGAGGCGTGAGGGATCAGTGCATAGACAAAGGAGAATATACGTGATGCAGGAAGTCGGGTCCAGATACCGGGGGGGAGGTGTCTGGGGTCGGTGCTACACCTAGGGAGCATACGTGACTCAGGAAGTCAGGTTTGGTCACAGGAAGGACGCGTCTGGGGTTAGCGTGGTACCTAAGGAAGGAGGCTAGACAGAGAGAGCTCGTTCTCTGCCGTCCCCCTCCAAGCGGCACCGTCCTCGCCTCAGGAGCGTGCGCTCCGGCCACTTCCCTGTACCCTGCTTCCTCCCCAGGCTGTCACAGCTCCATCCAGCACCGCTCCAGTCTCGGGAGCGAGAGCTCCAGTTACCTCTCTGACCCCAGATCTCATCCCAGTACGCTACAACTCTGCCCAGCACCGCCTGTGCCTCGGGAGCAAGAGCTCCAGTTACTTTCTGGTACCCAGTTTCCGTCCCATGTTGGCACAACCCCCATCTGGCAGTAGCTGGCAT
This sequence comes from Vombatus ursinus, assembly GCF_900497805.2. Classification (NCBI taxonomy): domain Eukaryota; kingdom Metazoa; phylum Chordata; class Mammalia; order Diprotodontia; family Vombatidae; genus Vombatus; species Vombatus ursinus. The sequence continues at coordinate 33,778,738 of NW_020954585.1, forward strand.
CAAACAGTCCCTCACAATTATGCAGCAAAATGATCCTGGTACATGCACAATATGTAATAGGTGTTTTAAATTAGTTTTGGGGGAAGAAAACAGCATAAACTTTAGCATATCGACTCTTAATTGTCAGCACAATATGCCAGTTTGATTCTATTCAGTATAGAAAACAAGCTGTTTTATTGCAGGTAGTTTACCTTAGAGCAGGGATTCTTAATCTAGGGTCCATGTATTTGTTTTAAAAATATTTTGGGGGCAGCTAGGTGGCGCAGTGGAGAGAGCACTAGCCCTGGATTCAGGAGAACCTGAGTTCAAATGTGGCCTCAGACACATAACACTTACTAGCTGTGTGACCTTGGGCAAGTCACTTAACCCATCCAGCCCCCCCCCCCCCCCCCCCCGCCAATATTTTGGTGATTGTATTTTAATTTTAATATAATTAATTTCTTTAGTAATCCTATGTGTTTTATTCTGTTCATTTAAGAACATTATTCTAAGCAGGGATCCATAGATTTTACTCATTTCCTAAAGGGATACATGATACCAAAGAGGTCAGTAAACCCCATGCCTTAGACACTAGCTAAAGAAAATAATGATAGTAATTAACATTCATATGACATTTTATGGGTTGTACTTAGGTAGTGAAAATGTTACTGTCACTATTTAACAGATAAGGAAGTTGAGGCTCAGAGACCTGGGCAACAAGGTATAATGAAAAGAAGACTGGATTTATAGTCAGGAAACTTCTGTTCAAGTCCTTCCGGTTCTACTTAGCTACCTATATGACCATAGAGAAGTCACTTAACTTTTCAGTGCCTTTATATTCTCACATGTAAAATAGGGGAGTTGACTTCAGTCAATTCAACAAGTATTTATTAAGTTTTTACTATGTTCCAGGCACTGTGTTAAGTCACTGGGGATACAAATTCAAAGAATGAATCAATCCCTGTTCACTTTGTTCAAGACCAATACTACTACTCTGGGACCTTGCTGAAGTAGACCAGCTATTCAGTGTGAAGTATAAAAGCAGTGTGCCAATAATTATCACAGTCCTCTTAAAAATAATTACCTTTGGTGGGCAAAAGACACTTCTTGGTTGTATCAATCAAAACTGAATATAAAAACAAAACAAAACAAAACCAAAAAAAAAAAAAACCTGAATGTAGAAAGGGTTTGTACATCTCCTTGAATCAATCAAAGCCATTGGTGAGAGACTTGGTTATACCTTTAAAATTTATATAAAAGGGAGGAGCTATCTAAGAATTAGATAGAAATTCTGAGGATCTGGAAACAGAGAAAGCAGTGAGGTCATACAGAGCTGATCCAGAAAGAACCAGCAGCCCGGGAATCATTAACAAAAAGAAAAAGAGAAGGTAGAACAGAACTGTGTTGGAGAAGGGAAATGTTGAGGCGGGCCAACAGCTATCTTGGAGCAGGAACCTTGGCTGAATACTGCCAACATATCCACCCACTCAAGAACGGGTATTTCTGAGGGAAAAAAAATCTTGTCTTCTTTAAACTTCCTGTTCACATAATGTTATCAGTTATTTTACAATAGCCAAATATTTCAGGCAACCTGAATTTTGCCTCAACCGCAATGAGGCCAAGCCTTAGTAGAGATAGATATAAATATAAATTAAGGCAGAGAGCCAAACCTCTGCCTAAGTGATTGTGATTGTACTCCTAATTTTTGTCTAAAATGAACTCCTAAAGCCTCAGAGGAGGTAACCACAGATACCTTTGGGGCCATTATATTGCCCCAGCTTTAAAATGAGCTAATTATTTTAACAGAATCTTTAGAAAAAAAAGAAAAAGTAATAGACTTTTATTTGGTACATTTTAACTTCCACAAGGGAATACTTGCGTTTTTATATAATTCACTGGGAAGCTGATAGTTTCTAGTTGGAAGATTACAGAAAAGAGATAGGGTAGGGGCCCAGGCAGGGTAAAAGAATGTATATGGCTCAGGGGCGCAGAATAAAGAGAAATTAGTTATCCAGATAATGCAAGGTAAAGTAAGTAAGAAAAAGTAAGTGGAACAATTAGAGAGTTAAATGGATTGATAGAATGGATTGATGGGTGAATTTTCCATGTTAGAAACTTCCAGCTTCCTAGTGAATTGTAGCTCATTTTAAGGTGAGGAGCAATATAATAGTGTCAAAGGTACCTATGGTTCCCTCTTCTGAGGCTATAGGGAGTTTATTTTAGACAAAAAATTAGTAGTACAAATTGGTGAAGCAGACTGGTAGTACAAGGTTGAAATGGTAGTATTGTGACATTTTCAAGAGGTCATAATTGGCTGTAAGAGTTTTAGTTAGTGGCTTAAGTTTGAGGCGCAAAAACCCGCAAGTAGTTCAAAGGTACAGATGATCTGAAAATCCTAGCTATTTTTGAAGAGTAAGGGAAATTATGATTAGCATTGTGTGTGTTGTTTGTATTTCTGCTACAACTGAGTGAGGGAAAAGATATAGATGGGAAAAATTAATTTGGGAAGTGAACAGCTGTCTAAAAATTATTTAAAATAACATTTGGATTTTTGGCTTAAAGTATAAGGATAACACATTTCTGCCCAGCAATGGAGTGTACCCAGTAAGAGCTAGTAAAGAATGTATTTGCTAGGGATCTTGCAAATTTAATCAGAAGTACTTTAAGCTAAAAAGAGTATGGGAGGGAAGTGACTACTTACATATTTTCCCATAATTAGGTAATATAGAAAGTAGCCCCAAGAAGGAAGAATTGCAGCTGAGAAATCCAAACATTTCCAGAAGACAACACACAAGAAAAGATTAAATAGTAAAACCCTTGGACCTCAAATATATACATAAAATACAATTTAAGAAATTAATTCGTAGTTTTTATTTTGTTATTGTTGTTCAGTCATTTTTCAGTTGTTTCTGACTCTTCATGACCCCATTTGGGGTTTCTTTGCAAAGATATTATAGTGATTTGCTGTTTCCCTCTTTACCTCATTTTACATATGAGGAAACTGAGGCAAATGGTTAACACGGTTACACAACTAGTAAGTGTCTGAGGCTGGATTTGAACTCAGTTAAATGTGTCTTCCTGACTCCAGGCCTGGTACTCTGTCCATTGTGCCATCTAGCCTGCCCCATAGTCCTTATACAAGGAAGCAAATTTGACTTCTTAGGCATCACTGAGACTTGGTGGTATGAAACCTATAATTGGACCATGTCTATGAATGGGTATACTTTATTCAAAATAAATAGTAAAAGATGAAAGGGGAAGTAAGGTAGAGAATGGGATGGCACTGAATATTAAGAAGGTGTACTCCCAGGAGAAAGACAAGGAACCAGACTGGTAAAGCATGGCAGAGACCATTTGTGCGAATGTTAAAGGAGGGAGAAACAGGCTTTTTTTTTTTTAACCAAATTGAAGTTTGCTGCTAACTGGACAGAAAGAGGAAATAAGTAAGTTGTTTGGAAAATTGTTCATAAGACATGCATAGTAGTGATGGGGGATTTCATTTATCCAGACTTCTGTTGGAGCTTTCATTCTGCCAAAAGTAGGGCAGCTAATAACTTTTTGACTTGCCTTGGTGATAATTTCATCCTTCAAAAGGCTGAGGAATGAACAAGGAAAAATTCTATTCTGTATCTAATTCTCTTGACAGAGATGTTTTCTGGGGTGGGAGTGATGGGAATCCTAGAAAGAAAAGGGCACCACTGCTTATGAAAGACTATTTAAGAAAGATCACAATATAGATACGCTTGGAGATGGTTGAAGTGCCTTGAGTTCAGAATTGTGAGGATTGGTTGAAGGAACTGGGAATGTTTAGCCTAGGACATGATAGTTGTCTTCAAGTATTTGAATTAGTGTTAAGTGGAGTTTATGTTCTTTTTGGCCACAGAGGGCCAAACCAGAAACTTTGGGTGGAAGTGCAAAGAAACTTAATTTAGACTCGATGTCAAGAAAAACTTCTTAACAATAAGAGTTGTCCAAAAGTGGCATGAGTTGCTTTGAGTGATTGTGAGTTCCTAGTCTTTGGGGGTCTTAATATAGAGGCAAAACTTGTTGGATATGTTACAATGGGGATTTCTTTCATATATTGATTGGACCAGATAATGAGATCTCTAATTCTCCAATTCTGTGATTCTACTATAGTTTACTACCTATTTCTCTCAGTAATTCAATTAACTTCTCCTTGAGGTACTTAGATGCCGTGATGCTTGGTACATATATATTAAGTACAGATCATTACAATTGGAAGCAAGCAGTAATAGAGATAGAGAACTCATTATGAAACCAGGAAGACCTGAGTTGAGATCCTGCCACATACTGACTGTGTAACAGTGTCACCCCAACCAATCTCAGTGCTCTAGGCAACTTTCTAAGATAATAAATGTCAAAGGTGACCTGCATTGTTCAAAGGAGTCTCCTCAACCATGAGTTCTCTGGATCAGTTAAGTCACAAGTCCATGCCCTCTATTATTTAATGCAGTAATTCCTGGTCTTCTAAGGCATTATGTAGTTTCTCTGTTTGTCTGCTAATCATGCCAGTTTTTACTATTACCTAGTCTGAAGTCATAAGATTATATACTTAGGGCTTGAAAGGACCTAAGAAGCTATCAATTTCAGCCCCTTCCATTTACAAATGAGAAAACTGAGGCACAGAGAAGTCAAGTGACTTGACCAGGGTTATATAAGTGAGCCTATGTGACCCTATCCAAGGTAGAATTTGAACTCATTTTTTCATGACTCCCAAGTCCAGTGGATTATCCATCACACCATACTGCCTCTCATGATTTCCAACCCTATTTACTTGAATAATCCTGAAGCATGATAAATTTTCCTAGATATTCTTATTTTACCTGTTAATTTTTGTATTATAAATGTTTCTTGTAAATAATATATTGTTAGATTATGGTTTCTACTGTGATACCTTTTATCATTTTACAATTGAGTTCATCCCGTTCACTTATAGTTATGACAACTAATTGCACAATTTCTGTCATCATAGCCATTTATATTTCTCCCCTTTCTTTGCCCACCTTCATTTATGCAGAAGTAGGTGGTGAAATAAATTGATGTGGTCTGATTCCACTCCTAAGAGCACCTCTTTTCCTTTAGTCCAGGTCCTGTTCATTGTTTTTTTTGCTCTTTCTCTGCTTTTAAGCTCCCCTTTATGATCTACTCTCTCTGAAGATAAAGTTTCTTTTGCTTATAACTATTATCTCCCCAATTTTGTCCTCCATCTTCTAGTCTCCTTTCCCATTCTCTACTTGATTCCTTGTTGAGATTAATGGAATTCTACACCAAATTATTTGTGTTTGTGTGTTTAATCCTCCTTTGTTCAGTTTAAGTGTGAAAGTTCATGAGATGCCTTCTCCCCACATCTTCTTCTATGTTTGTGTATTCTTTTAGCATATCCCAATTATACAAAACTTGTAATTTCTTCTCACTTATTCTTCATTTCATTTGTAGTACATTTTCCCCCTCTCTTTTCTTTCTTCTCTCAGTACCTACAATACAGACAAAACTACTCTAAGGTCCTGTGTTTGTTTTCCTTTTCTCCCTCTATGGTGCTAGAAACCAATATATTTCTACAGGGACACTTTTCGCTTTCCCCCTTTATGAGAATGGAAGCATATCATCAATATTGTATTTACCTTTCTGATTTTCTGTTGATTTGTTATATAGATTTTATCTAACTTTGTTTTTTCATCACAAAAGTTTGAAAGTTCCCTATTATGTTAAATCTCTTTCCCCCCTTTCTAGAGGGAAATTCCGTTTGACAGAGTAAGTTATTTTTGGTTGTAAGCCTTTTTCTTTTTATTTCTTTCTTTTTTTTTTGAATATCATATTCAAAGATTTTCTTTCCTTTATAGTAATTGCAACATAGTCTTGTGTGATCCTGATTATAGTTCCTTGTTACATAAACTATTCCTTTCTTGGTGCTTATAATATTTTTCTTTTGGTTTTGTTACTTTTGATTTTTGACTATTATTTTTCAACTCCATGTTTCTTTCAGCAGTGATTGGTGAATTTTTTTTCTAATTTCTCTTTACCCTGTTTCTAATAGTTCTGGGTAGATTTCTTGAAGTACAGTATCAGAGTTTTATTTTTAGGGAGTCTGATGATTCTTAAATTATCTCTCCTTAAACTGTTTTCCAATTCCATCATTTTTGATAGGCATCTTCTGTTTTCCACTATTTTTCCAATCTTTTGACTTTGTTCTAATATATCATGTCCTATGGAATCATTGAGTTGTTTATTCCATTCTATTTTTCAAGAAGTCTATTATTTGTATAAGGTTTCTTACCTTCTGTTCTACATCTTTATTCTCTTCTCAGTTTTTCCCCCCTAAGATCTCTAATTTAAATTATAATTTTACTTTTTATTTCTTGCCTCATTTTTTTCCAGGCATTCTTCAGCTTTTATGGCCAAGCCATTCTTTTCATTGAGGCTCTACTTGTACAAATGGAGTTACTCTCCTCTGCTTTTACCTAGTAGGTTTCTCTATAACTCATAGTACTTCTTCACAATGTTTGGCATTTTCTCTTGTTTACTTTTATCTCTAGCCTCAGTGTCTGGTTTTGGTCTCTTTGCTTAGATTAGACTCCATTTCCTCCTGTAGTCTTGGTCCTGTACCCTCTTTAGTCTAGTTGCCTTTTCCACTGTTTTTCTGGATTGGGTGGTTAGGACTGTGGCTCATTCTCTGCCAGAATACTTGGCTTCTCTGTCTTCCTCCTAGTAGCCCACAAAGCTTTTAGTTTCAACTTTTCTTTGTGTCCTCCTTTTACAGTCTTGAACTGGGAGTTGGCCCTGAAAGGCATCAGTTGGATATTGTGAATTACACACGTCACTCTCCCTTTTTTGACTGCTTAGTTGCTGTGCTGGTCTTGACTTTTGCATTGACTGAGAGGAACACTGGTTTCAGACCTCTTATAGGGTCCCCTGCTTGCTGAGCTTTTTGGGTGCTATACTGGCCATGTTTTGTGCTGTGGCTCCACTGCAGGCTGGACTATCATTGTCTCTTGCTCAGGCTCTGGTACAGAACTGCCTGGGCACTGGAGCTTCAAGTTCTGTCTTCAGGGTTCTTGGTACTTGGGCTGCCTGGCTGCTGTGCTTGTTCAGTCTTATGCTATTGTTGTAAAGTGGGCCACCAGTGTGCTGTAGCAATCCTGCCTTCTGCTGTACCTGTGGTGTAGGTCCTTGAGGCACTAGCTTCAGGCCTCTTAGAAGACCACATGTAAGAGTGAATTGCTTTACCCTGTCTCCCTTTGCAGCAGTCTCTGGGTAATGGATCTGTCTCTTCTTGATTTGACAAGCCAGCTGTGAGATCCTGCTGGCCTTAGGCTCCCAATTTGCTGTGCTGGCATCCTTCTTTCCTGCTTTGTCTCTGCTCAGAATGCCTGCAGGCTTCTTGTAGTCTTATTATATAGCCCTGGGCTAGATGGAGGAGCTTATTGCCATTTCTTTTTGGTTTTCTTTATTATTCTTCTGTTGTATTTATAAAAAATAGCTGGAGTGTTTGAGATAGACCTGGCCCCTCTAGGATCTTTCATGTCACAATCTTAACTGGAAAATGGGATTGACTTTTTCAAAGAAATCTAAGAAATCTGAAGACAGAAAACAAAGATTTCAACACTGCTCTCACAGAATGTGATCTTTGCTCTTATTCAGCTGTCTAAGGGCCAGGAGTTCTTCATCATTTAAGAGACCATAAACAAACCCTAATTCAACATTTTTTATTTCTCAAGATTGAAATACTACTCTGAAAGGAGAGAGAAAAAGCACAGCAGGAGAGAGAGAGAGAGAGAGAGAGAGAGAGAGAGAGAGAGAGAAGAAGAGGAAAAAAGATTATTTTTAAAAAAAAATTTTTAAATTTAATTCATTTATTTTTAGTTTCAACATTCACTTCCATAAGATTTTGAGTTTTTAATTTTCTTCCCCTCTCACTTCCCCCCTGATAGCATACAATCTGATATAAGTTCTACATATACATTCATGTTAAGCATATTTCCCCATTAGTCATGATGTAAAGAACAATTTTAACTAATGGGAGGAACCGTGAGAATGAAGCAATAAAACAGAACAACAAAGGAGAAGTCGAGCAAATAGTATGCTTTCATCTGCATTTAGACTCCATATTTCTTTCTCTGGGTGTGGATAGCAATTTCCTTCATGAATCTTTTGGAGTTGTCTTAGGTTTTTGTGTTGCTATGAAGATCCAAGTCTATCAAAGGCAATCATCCCATAATGTGACTGTTACTGTGTACAATATTTTATTCTCCTGGTTCTGCTCATTTCACTCTGAATCAGTTCATGTAAATCTCTCCAAGTTTTTCGGAGGTCTGTTTGATCATTATTTCTTATAGCACAGTAGTATTCCATTACATTCATATATCACAACTTGTTCAGCCATTCCCCAATTGATGGGCATCCCTTCAGTTTCCAGTTCTTTGTCACCACAGAAAGAACTGCTATAAATATTTTTGTACATGCAGGTCCTTTTCTTATTTTTATGATCTCTTTGGGATATAGACCTAGTAGTGGTATTGCTGGGTCAAAGGGTATACACAGTTTTATAGCCCTTTGGGCATAATTCCAAATTGTTTTCCAAAATGGCTGGATCATTTCACAACTCCACCAACAATGCATTAATGTTCCAATTTTCCCACATCTTCTAGGAGGAGAAAATAAAGGAAGAAAAAGAGATCCGAAAGAGGAGAATGGAGAGGGAGATTCAGAGAGACAGATAAAGACAGAAATAGATATAAAGGAAGTAGAAAGCAGAACACCACTTGTAATACCATGTGTAATAGCACACTTTTGGTACCAAGCTATTCCATTCTGTTATAGGGACTTAGACATGGCACAAAGGGGTCAGATGGCCACTAGAGCTATAAGCAATAGATCTTTTTAATGGACTAAGTTTACTTTATCATGGGTGTATTCTGGGGTGGAAACATAGAAGGGAAATCAAGGACAAAGAAGAAAGTACAATCAGAGAGTTCTACACATCTCTCAATGATGGCAAGAGGGAATTTGACAATGTCTTGTGGCCTTGGTGCTTCTAGCTTCATCTCTTTGGTTATCCCTAAAAAGTACGGAAACCTAATTTTCTCCACTCAGGAAGCATAACAGCCCTCCAAAATTGGACTTCAATCTAGGCTTGTACCACATACTAAGTTAGATGGGGGCTGCACACTTTGTAGATAGTAGAAGACTCAAGGAATAAAAGAGTTCAGAAAAAGAGAAGGGGATGTCTGGGTGAATCTGATGCAGAGGCAGGCTATTTCAAGAAAGTCTGGACCACAAAACAAAGGTTTATATGATTAAAACTCTTTACTTGTCTTAGTGCCATTGAGAAAACAAAAAGATGATTTATGAGTTTAACTCAGTAAAACAAAAGTAATCCAGAGAAAGGAAGAAGGAAGAATTAAAATAATGTTTCTCAGAATAGAGTAACACCAAGAGGGTCATTCATGCATAAAAGCATAGGAGTACAGATTAAAAGCTGATGATAGAGGCCTCCTAATCTAACTCCCTCATTTTTCAGATGAGACTCAGAGATGCTGATTTGCCAAAAGTAACTTGACAGTGTTTGAACCTGGGTTCTCTGAACATAATTGCTTTTTCCACTGTACAACATTGCCTCTCAATGGAAAAGGTACAATAGTGGGGAGCAGTATAGATCCAGAAACAACCTCATAGATGGAATAAGCAAGGGAGAAGACAGTGATTCCTCTTTACAAGTCTTACTGTGTCTGAGAGTCATTAAGATAGAGAACATTCATATGTAAAGCCCATGAGGCAATAACAGAAAATATCCTATAATGGAGTACATCAGAGAAAAAACATGATAGGTACCTCCAATATTCTTTGATGTACTTGATCATGAAAAAGAAATTGACCTTAGAGATTGTTTGACAGAAACATTTCATTTGTCAGATGAGGAGTTGAGGTCCAGAGCAATGTTATGGTGGGTTGTTTGGGTGGTAAGTGGCAGTCAGGACTGAGCTTGAGCCATCATAAAATCATAGTTGTAGAAATGTGAGGGATATGAGAGGCCATCTTTTGCAACTCATATATTTTATACATGAAGAAACTGAGGCCAGGGGAACTGAATTGACTTACCCAACATCACACAAGAAACAGAGATGGAATTTGATTCCTGGTCATCTGACTCCAGAATCAGTGTTTTGTCCACTGTTTCCAAAATCTGATGTTTCTTTTTGACAGTGACTTGTCCCCTCAGTGAATTAATATTCCTGGGAATAAGACTATATAGGTAGAGATCTTTCAAACTTAGAGGTGGAGAATGAAAGATGGAGTGGGAATCCAGAATCAAACTCTTTTAAATGGACGCAGTAAAGGATAGGAGAAGGTTGTTGTGTCCTAGGTGTTTTATCTAGTATGAAGTTCGTATTGAGAAACATTTATTTGCAAAATCCCCCAAAAGAGATGAGATCATAGAACATTTTAAAAATGAAAAGGCATAAACTAAATTAATATTTATTGAAAAGGCATGCCATATATAAATGCCATTCAAATTGAGAGATATGTGTTGGGACTAGGGGTTGGTGCTGATCATAATAGCATTCTAGTCGGGGAAAGAGAATGATAAAAATATAGAGAAATTAAGTCTACTAAAAGTAAAACCATGAAATCTGGTTTTGGGTTGTATTAGGGATAGGTGGTGGTAGGTTTGTGGGAGGACGTCAGATTGGTGAAAGCAAAACTAACCACAGGGACCTACTCTCAGTTTATAAGAAAAAGAATTAGCATAATAGAACTTGAGTATAGAGGAGACACACACAAAATTAATCATTATAGCTTTGAATGTGGTTAGAATATATAACAGAAGAAAGTGGTCAAATTGATTAGAAACAACCCCACAGTTTCCTGCAAACAAAAAACACTTTTAAACATAAAAGCACTCTTAAAACAAGGGATTGGAATAAAATTTATTATGTTTCAGGTGATTACAAAAATAGGAAGTGCTGTCATTTTTTCAGATAAGGCTGCAGTAAAACACTGTCAAGAGACAAATTGGTACCACAGGTAATGAAATAATATGATCAAATATGCAAAAGGATAGCATCCAAGTATTTAAAGGAAAAGCTCATCAAAATAGAAAAAGGTTAATAGTAGAATAGTAATTTTAGATGACTTTAATATTCCTCTTGCAGAGCTTGACAAATCCAACAGAAAAACATAAAAGAAAGAAATTATGGAGCTGCACAGATTTCTGGAAATAATCAATTTTGATTATATGTAGTTTACTTAGGGTACTCCATGAAAGTTATGTGGTGTTGGGCCATGCTTCCTTATTTGTAGGAGATAGAAAGGGTGTTAGACTAGGTGGCTTCTAATGTCCCTTTCTTGTTCTTACTGTGCATGAGAGTGATAAGAAAAACATTAGGCCACTTGAATCCAGTTTCAGCATAAGTCTTAGCTAGTTTATTTGTTTTTTAATGCTTTTTATAAAGACTAGATCTCATCCATTCTATAATTTTGGGGCTGTTCATAGTCCTGATCCCACTACTTATAGCTTTGAACAGCTCCTTTTCCAGCCTGGGCTGATACACTCCTCTCCAGCCCCTCTCTCAGGGACTCATTGTATTGATTCCAAACTTAGTTTAGCCATTGCAGCTCAGAACTCCTGAGCTCAAGAGATTTGTTAGTTCCTGCCTTCTTTGTAGCTGGGATCATGCATCACCATGCCCTGCTAGCTGGCTTATTCTTTAGAATTAGATTTCATCATCAGGCTACCCCTGCAGACTCATGGGGAGGTGAGCAGTAAAAATGCTGATGAATTTGCAAAACCTTGCAAATTTCCCTTAACAATCTTATCATTTAAAAAAGGTATCTCTTTTTACTACTAATATACAAGGGAATAACAAATCTGGGACTAAGTTCATTTAAGTCTTTTAGTAATTGTAACACTATTTGTTTTTTACAAAGGAAAGTTTCAGTACATTCTGAACACAAGCAAACAATTATAAGTACATATTCAAAAGGACAACATTTTGCATTTGAATAGGATCAGTCAGTATGTTTACAAAAATTTTCTGTTAGCTGTAGTTCAGGAGAGTTCAGATAAAGAGCTGCAGAGCCATACTGGTATAACAGTTAAAAAAAAACCTCAAAACTTTATTACTACTCACAAAGGGAGGAAAAGATCTGATGCCAATAGGGAACAGTGGCTCCCATTGCCATTGTTTAGAGTGCAGCACACAGTAGTGTAGCTTCTGGACATGGAATCACAAGCAACAGTTTTCACATTCCAGTCAAAGGCCCAGAGCTCCTCAGAGTTCAAACTTGATTTAAGTTTTAGAGTTTTAGACAGAGAGCCTGCTAGCACCAATGTGAAGTTATGCTGCATAAAAACAACTGTTCAAAAAAAAGATCTCTTATCTTTACAAAGCCCACTTTATCTGAACCCAGGTCATCTGACTCCAGAATCAATGCTTTGTCCACGGCTTCCAAAGTCTATTGTTCTGTTTTTTTTTTCCTCTATCCTACTTTCTTAATGAATTAATGTTTCTGGGAATGGATGCACTGTCATCTATAGGGGAAGTTAGTAATATAATCAGGACTAGTAAATGAGAGTATTTTCTAAATTAGTGAGTAATGAAGGGTAGATGCACAGGAAACTTAGCTCTTAATTGTGCCATCGAGCAAGAGGCATTGGGTGGAGCTAATGTTGAGTCTCTGTGTTTAATAGCCTTAACATACATGCATCCTAGGGAGCTGAGCCTGTTTAAGTCAGTTCATAGGAGATAGCTTGCTTGTTTCACCTTTGGAGACTTCCCAGTATTACATTCCTGACAGAAAAGAGCACTCAGTGGTATTGGGCTGCAGAAGGAAATTTGAAGTAACTAATTATACCCTATTTTAATCATAATTATCACCCTATTGCTAAAGTAATATTTCATGATGCTCATGATTAAATTAAGGGTCCTGGAATCAGTACAAGTCTTCCCAGTCAATTCATAGACTGAGGCTCATACTTACTGCATACCTAACATTAGTATCTTTGATGATAGCGATTCCTGAAACTTTGGTACATACAAATATAGAAAGTTAGTAAATGCCTGATAGTTACATGAAAATTATTCTACCTTTGTATTTCATAACTTGTGGATTTAGGGATAACTAGTAAAATCAAACATCATAAGGCTTTGAGGTGTTTTCTGTAATAAAGGAATATATTATAGGGGAGGAAAGGACATTGCTATAATAACTTCAAACAGATTTTTTGAGGTCTGGCTCTGAAAGTTACAGAAAAAGTTACCATGTTCTTTCATTGATATGTTGGGAAAAGACTATTACAGCACCTGTATGAAGATTAGAGATCTTTTTTAAACAGTTGGTTTTATGCAGCATAACTTAATGTTATTCAAGTGGTTAATAGGTCCATGCTGTAACTGGTGAGAAACTTTCTTTTCAAAGGAGAGAAGCAGAACAGAGGGGAAGTGGGATAGGAAAATCATTATGCTATCTTCACAGTACAATCTCCCAACCTTTCCCAGAAATCTAGTGCATCCACTTGGAATAGTTCAGAATTTTCAGATGCTGTTCAGTACTCCAATTTCAACCTACTAATATTTCCCCCATGCATGATATGTCAGCATCAATGCTTTTGTGGCATCACCATTTGCCAGTCTAGTAGGCATTTCAAACTGTATACCTTGTGGATACTTCAAATTGCACAAATCTAACACTTTTCTTTCCACCCAAACCCATCCTTCTTCTGACTTTCCCTATTTCTTTTGGGGAAACCGTCATCCTTCTAGTTACCTAATCTTAGTGTCATTCAATAATTCCTCAGTCTTAACCTTCTATACAATTAGTTGCCCAATTTTGTTATTTCTACCTCCATAACATTTCCAATATTTGCCTTTTCTTCTCCTCTCACATACCCTAGTTCAGGGCCTTAGCATGTTTCGCCTGGATGTTGGCCTCTTAATTGTTCTTCCTGCCTTAAATTTTCCCCCTTTCTAATACATCCTCTGAGTTCGAATTTGGCCTCAGACACCTACTAGCTATGTGACCTTGGGCAAGTCAGTCCTGTTTGCTTCAGTTTCCTCATCTGTAAAATGAGCTGGAGAAGGAAATGGCAAACCACTCCAGTTTCTTTGCAAAGAAAACCCTTCGAATGAGTTCATAAAGAGTTGAACATGACCGAAACAACTGTACAATAGTATGTCCTCTACATCGTTACTAAAGTGATTTTTCTGAAGCACAGGTATGACTAGGTCATCCTCATGCAATAAACTCTAGTAGGTCTGTATTGACTCTAGAATCAAATATAAATTTCTTGGGCATTTAAAGCCCTTAACAACTTGATCCCAAAATATCTTTTCAGCTTTATTGCATATTACGCTACTCAATGTACTCTAGAGTTAAGTCAAATTAGCATTGTTTTTCATATGTACTACTTGTGCCTTTACACTAGCTGTCCCTCATGTCTGGAAAGCTATTCTTTATGATGTTGTGGTCAAATATTGTTTTGACTTCAATCAGTATCAGTTTATATATCTTCCCTGGTTTCCTTGCAGTCTCCTTTGCCTGTGTCTTGGTAGGCCAGCTGCCAGATACTTATGAATTTTATAGTTACTTTCAATGGAATTCTCTTTTCTTTTCTTTTTCTTTTTTGTTAGTGGGGTTATGGGACTAGATCTGTCATTCTACTCATATAGAAACTCCCAGATGAGGAAACTCCCCATCCCAGGGCAGGTCAGCATATTCTCTCCAAATTTGAGTCTTAGAGCCTTGCCTGAGAGTACTAGAGGTTAGGGAATTTACCCAGGGTCACATCACTAGCATGTGTCAGATTCAGGAACCTAGCTAGGTCTTGCTGGATGTAAGACTAGTTCTCTAGCCACTTATGCCATACTGCCTCTCTTTTTGTGTTGTTAGTAATATATAGAAATTTTAATCCTTTGAAGACTTATTTAGTATACTACTACTTTGGTGAAGCTAATGTCTTGTTTACTTTTTTTTCATTGATTCTTGTGGAGTTTCCATGTAAACCAATATATTATCTAACAGTAGGGCAATTTTATCTCCTCTTTGTAGCTATTTGTTTGCTTAATTTCTTACTTTTGTTCTATAGCTATAGATTATATTTCCGGTACCATGTCGAACAATAATGAAAAAATTGGGCATCCTTGATTAACCTTTGAACTTACTGGAAAAACTTCTAGTGTTTCTCCATTATAAATACTAGCTGTTGGTTATAGAGATCTTCTGTTGAATGTATTAAAGAAAGATGCTTCCAAATCTGTATTTCTATAGTTTGGGGTTTTTTTTTTTTGTTTTGTTTTTTAGCAAAAATAGTTGATGTTTTATCAAAGTATTTTTCTGAATCTAATGATACATTGTTCCTGTAGTTTTTCTTATGTGTTCAAAGTGCTCCAAAAGTCTTAGTATAGTTTTGTAATTAAGCTAATTGGTTTTCCAGTGTCAAACCATCTTTATACCTCTGGTTTAAATCTAACTGGGGCATATTGAATATTTATTAGATATGTAGCTGTAGCCTTTCACAAAATTCCAGTCTGATGCCTAATTTTAATATAGAGGTAATCCTGGCTAGTCCTGGAGGATGCCAAAGGAATATAGGTGATTACATGAAACTGAAAAGCTTTTGCACAAACAAAATTAAATACATCTAGAATAAGAAGGGAAACATTCGAGTGGGAGAAAAAAACTTTGTATTAAATTTCTCTGGGATTTGTAGCCAAAATATATAAAAAATTACCATACACAGGGCAGGTGTTTATGTCAGTCTTAGTGCCATATTAAGCTATTAAAGAAGGGACCTTAACTCTTCCCCCACATAACTAATCCATTGCCAAATCTTGTCATTTTTAAGTTCACAATATCTTTCATATATGTTTACTCTCTATTCCTCCTTCTGCCAGAAACTTGGATTCTACCCATGTTTTAGAGGTAAGCTTTTACCTTGTCTTGCTAGGACTCAGGGCTCAGTGCCATGGCCTGGCCATATCCTCACAATCTTCCAAGAGTCAGTTTCTACCCCCAGCTGTCTCCTTCCAACGTCCGTTTATATGTCGTCTTCCTCCATTAGAATATAAGCTTCTGGGGCAGCTAGGTGGTGCAGTGGATAGAGCACCAGCCCTGGAGTCAGGAAGACCTGAGTTCAAATATGGTCTCAGACACTTGACACTTACTAGCTGTGTGACCATGGGCAAGCCACTTAAGCCCATTGCCTAGCCAAAAACAAAACAAACAAAAAAAAATGAAGATGGACAATTTGAAAACCCTGAGGTCATTGAAATTTTCACTTGATGCAAACTTCCAAAATTCTTCCTAAAAATGAAATATAAACAAAACATTTTTGGGGTGGCTAGGTGGTGCAGTAGATAGAGCACCAGCCCTGGAGTGAGGAAGACCTGAGTTCAAATCCAGCCTCAGACACTTGATGCTTACTAGCCATGTGACCCTGGGCAAGTCACTTAACTCCAATTGCTTCATCAAAAAGAAAACAACAAAAAAAAAACCCCAACAACAACAAAACCAAATTTCTTCTGTGCAGTGAGTGTCTGGCTTGCTTATGTGTATATCATCAGTGCTTAGCCTAGTGCCTGGTACATAACAATCACTTAATAAATATTGTATGTATGTATCTGTCTGTCATGTATCTGTCTTTCTATCTATCTCTGTTTGTTCATTTATCTACTCACACAGTCACCATCCTACTTCATGCCTTCATCACCTCTTGCCTGGAGATTAGGCTTCTAATTGTTTTCCTGTTTCAAATCTTTCTCCTCTGTGATCCATCCTCCACCTGGTTGCCAAAGTGATTTTCTTTTTTCTTTTCTTTCTTTTTTTTTAGGCAATTGGGGTTAAGTGACTTGCCCAGGGTCACACAACTAGTAAGCGCCAACTGTTTGGTCTGATGCCAAATTTGAACTCAGGTCCTCCTGACTTCAGGGCTGGTGCTCTATCCACTGTGCCACCTAGCTGCCCCCCAAAGTGATTTTCTCAAAGTGAATGTTCCCAGAGTAGAAATGTGGGTTTTGTAAAATAAAAGATATAAATAATATTTTTATTTTAAATAATATATTTTAAATTATTAATTGAAAACATAGCTTTTCCATCTGTAATTTGAATCTTCTTCTAAAGGTTTCTGAAAAGATTGCAAACACTATAGAGGCAAGTCAAATAAACACTTTTCCTACATTTTTCTGTACAGATTTTTTTTTATTACAAAGATATGGCTCTTAATGAGTTTCCTTTTTTAAAAATGTAACAGTATTTCCATATCATTAATACATTTAAAAATTTTTTCAGCTTTTTGTTAGTGCTAAGCAGAAAATTCAAACTTAAGAAGATTCAAATGACATGAATCTAAATCAAATTTGTACTGTCCTTTCTCAAGACACCTTTTTACATGAAATCTCTCATAGTTTCTCTCCTCCCATAAAATGCAGGTGCCACTGCCCATCAGGCCTATGTTTGCCTCTTTGCACAAACAGTCCAAAACAGTTTTCTTGATCTGTTTCAACTTGAAATGTTGTCAATATATGGATTGTCTTGCTTTCTAATTCAGTGAAAAATCTAGTTTTCCATTAGTCTCTGCCTTTCTAATTTTCAATATAGTTTTACTAAATGTAATTATTAAAGGCAGATTCAAGAAAGCAATTACTAACTTACTGGTTTGTGTCTCTGAAGTCTTAATAAACAGCAAAAAGTTGTAATACCACTGAAAGTATACCAAAAAATTTCTGTAAGGATAACACAAACGCATGACTTTGTATATAGGTAAATATATTTACGGAAGTACAGAGTATTATCCTTTCAACCACAAGTATCAGACCTCATTCTGCATTCATTTCATATCTATTTACTGTGTGCTTACTATGTGCAAATCGTTATTATTCATTACTTTGTGGATTACAAAGTTATGTAAGACACAGTTCCTTCTCACATGTCATTTAAAGCCCAAAAGGGAAAATAAGACACGTATATTCCAATATTTATAATACAAGACAGTATTTGTCATACAAGTAGGAGCAATGTGGTATAGCCAGCTTCAGAATCAGAAAGACATGGATTCAAATATTGGCACAGATACATGTAATCCTGGGCAAATAATTTAACCAATCAGTGTCCTATGAAACTTTCTGAGTTTTGCAGAACAGTTGCTAGTTTCCTCACCAGTCTGTATAGGTAGAGGGAAGTTTCTCTCCAGGAGTACCCTGTATCAATAGGCCTTGACCAAAAGACCGAAAAAAAAGGGGGGGGTACTTGTAAATGGAACAAAGTTGCTCTACCCCAATTATAGTGTAAAAGCGATACTAGAACACTATACTAGGTTTAAGAAAGCCCAGAGGTATTATAGACTAAGTTATAATAATTTTGTTGTAGGGCTTCAGGCAAGAATCACAAACATTTGTTTTATTAACCAAGCTTTTGATAGACTACAACTTTTTTGAATGGATCCACTACTTTCAAAGGCTCAGCATTATAGAATTTTAGAGTTAGAAGGGACTACGCTGGCCATTTAGTTCAACCCATAACTGAAAAAGA
Source organism: Vombatus ursinus (assembly GCF_900497805.2). Taxonomy (NCBI): domain Eukaryota; kingdom Metazoa; phylum Chordata; class Mammalia; order Diprotodontia; family Vombatidae; genus Vombatus; species Vombatus ursinus. The sequence continues at coordinate 33,797,260 of NW_020954585.1, forward strand.
GTCTCCACTACAGTATCCTCAACAAGTCATCATCCAGTCACTGCCTGTAGATCTCCAGTTAAGGGGGAAGGTACCACATCACAAGTTATCTAATCCATTCCTAGATAGCTCTAATTATTAGGAATTCTCCTTAGATGATTTTGAAGCTGTCTTAAACTGTTTCCAAATAGCATCTAAGACTGGGAGAAGAAATGAAATATGTTACTCAGAATTTATATCGGAAGCATTCATTCAGCAAACATTTGTGAAATGTTTGTGTGCAGGATACTGTACTAGGTGCTATGAAACAGTTTAATCTCATTGAGATTGCAGTCTAGTAAGAGATAAATTATATAATATTTAAATACATAACACATAAATTACATAATTACATAGTATATAAATATATTAGAAACTCACAAAATTATTATGTGCAGCAGTAAAGGAAAGGTTCTTAGTGATAGAAAATAAGCTTCTTGAGGACAGGAATTCTTTCATTGTTAGTCTTAATATCTCCAGCTAGCATAGTTCCAAAGTACTTGGTACATAGTAGGCACTTAGAAAAATGCTTGTTGATTCATTCAGTTACAAATGAAAAAAAGTTTTATAGAAAAGGTGGCATTTGAGTTGGACTTAAAGGGATGGATAGGAATTCAGTGGGCAAAAGGATAAGAGAATGTTCCATACCTAAGGAATCAGATGAACTAATAGAAGAAAGCAGGAGGCAGATGCCATGTTCAGGTGGGAGGCAGTAATCCAGTTTGGTTGTATTACAAAGTATAATATGGAGGAGCTTTAAATTTAAGTTTTAAGCTCCAGTTAATAAGGCTATATTATCTTATAGGTAACAGGAAGTCACTGAATATTTGAGTGGTCCTTTAAGTAGTATGTGCCATCACTGTATCTTGTTTGCACACACCAGTTACCAACTGCCTATTAGACATTTAGGACTGAATGTCCCATAGGCGTGTCAGACTCAACATATCCAAAATTGAACTTATTTTCTCCCTCTCCTACCATCTCTTCTTTGCAACTTACTCATTACTGTCAAGGGTTACACCAGTTCCCAGTCATCTACTACCTACTCCCTCCATACTTGCTTTCCTTTTTTTTTTTTTAGTTTTTCTTTGTTTTTGTTCAGAATTTAAAAATTCCAAATAAAACAAACATTTCCATATACAAAGCAGAACATAAAAAGACTGTTTTTCATAACACCGCAAATCTCTAGTATGTACAACTTGCTTTTCTTTTTTTAAAATAATTTAGTTATTTTTAGTTTTCAACATTCACTTTCATAAGATGTTGAGTTTTAAATTTTCTCCTCCTCCCTCTTCTCCCTCCTCCCCAAGAAGGTGTGCAGTCTGATACAGGCTTTACTTAAACATTCATGTTAAGCATATTTTCACTTAATCATGATGTATAGAAGAATTAGAACTAGTGGGAGGACCCACAAGAAAGAAGAAATAAAATAACAAAAGAAAAGGAGAGCAAAGAGTATGCTTCCATCTTCATTCAGACTCTATAGTTCTTTCTCCAGATATGGATAGCATTTTCCATCATGAATCTTTTGGAGTTGTCTTAGATCCTTGCATTGCTGAGAAAAGCTAAATCTATCAAAGTCAGTCATTGCACAGTGTTGCTGTTACTATGTACAATGTTCTCCTGGTTCTGCTCATTTCACTCAACATCTGTTCATGTAAAGTTTTTCCAGGTTTTTCTGAAGTCTGCCTGCTCATCATTTCTTATAGCACAATAGTATTCCATTACATTCATGTGCCACAACTTGTTCAGCCGTTCCCCAATTGATGGGTGTCCCCTCAATTTCCAATTCTTTGCCACCACAGAAAGAGCTGCTATAAATATTTTTGTACGTGTAGGTCCTTTTCCCATTTTTATAATTTCTTTGGGATACAGTCCTAGAAGTGATATTGCTGGGTCAAAAGGTATGTACATTTTTATAGCCCTTTGGGCATAGTTCCAGATTGCTCTCCAGAATGGACAACTTGCTTTTCTTATGCATATAAGAAATATGTTCTGTAACTTTGAAAATTGTCCTGCTCATCTGTGTTTCCTTCTGACCCTCCTTCTGTTGTCTTCTATGCATTTAAAAAATGCTTCTATAACCTACTTTTCTTCTTTTGATATCAGTAATCCTTCTTCCCAAAAAAAAAAAAATTCTTGAAACAAATTCTCATATTAGATTTATCCAAAAATATATGTCTTATTCTGTAACTTGAGTTCACTGCCCATCTTTGATGTGTTGGTAGCATGCTTCATTATCAGTCTTCTCGTACTGTATACAGTTTGTTATTACATTGATCAGAGTTTTTAAGTCTTTCAGAATTGTTGTTCTTTACATTGTTGTCATTTTCTTAGTTATTCTACTGGTTCTGTTGATTTCACTCCATCATTTCATACAGTCTCCCTAGGTATTGCTGAAACCACTGCTAAAGTCATTTCTTACGATGAAATAATAATCTACTATGTTCATATACTGTGCTTTGTTTGGCCAATCCCCAATTATTGGGAACTCCCTTAGTTTCTAATTCTTTGCTACAACAAAAATCTGTTATAAATAGTTTTCTACATATGAATCTATTTAGTCTTTATTTGTTCTCCTTGAGGCTTAGGCCAAAGAGTAGCATCCCTGGGTCAAGGGACATGCATAGTTTAATGACTTTTGGGGTGTAGATCCAGATAGCTTTCCAGAATGGCTGAGGCAGTTTGTAACTCCACTAGCTAGCAGTGCCATTTAGTATATCTGTTTTTCTGCAGGGCATTCAGCAATTGTCAATCATTGTCCGTCTCTTCCTCCCCCCTTAATTTGGATATCATACCTTTATCAGAGAAACTTGCTACAAGTATTTTTTCATTTAATTTTTTTCCATCTAGTGTTAATTCAATTGTTTGTGTTCTTGTAAAGCCTTATTAAAATTGTATATTCAACATTTTTCGTTTTATCTTATATTTTTGTTCAGTAATAAGCTCTTCTCCTATCTATGTCACTTAAGTTTTCAAATTCGATACATCATGAATTTATTGAGTGGCAGTGGGATGTAGAGACAAGTAATAAACTTACATGCAGGGAAACAACATGTAGAGAGATCAATATATATCAGCTGTATACAGTACAAAGTAATTTGGAAGGGGAAACTACTAACCACTGGAAGGATCAGGAGATGCTTATAGAAAGTTTAATCTCAACCATACTCTAAACTAAGAGATTCTACAAGATAGAGGTGTCAAGGAAGAGAATTCCAGATATGGGGGATAGCCCGTATGTGGCATTGAGGTGGGCGATAGATTGTTATATATGGGGTACAGTCAAAAGAATAAGTCTTTATTGAGCAATTATTACATGCTGGCACTACAAATAAAAGGAAGAAGAAAGACAGTCCCTGCCCTCAAGGAGTTTACATTCTAATGGGGGAAGACAACTCATAAAAGGAAGCTGAAAAGTTGGAGAAAGGGTGAGGAGAGAAAGTACCCTGTGGAGAACATGTTGAAGACAGAATTCCAGAGCCAGCAGCAGTCTGGGAAGAAATGAAGGAGTTAACAAAGCTAGAGTAAGTCCTTCCTTAAAATAGAGGTTCCAGGAGGAACTAACCAGTCAGAAGAGGCAGCTCAGGTGGAAGTATCTTCCAGGGTTGGGAGTGGAGAAAGAAGTCTTGAGAGTCGGGAATGGAGCCCAGAGAGGAATGAAGCAGTAAGTCAGTTTGCCTGACTTGAATTTCATACACTAACGGTGGTGGCTTCTCCCTGTTCTTCAGATGACTGTGATGTAGTGTGAGCACTGCATGCACTATAGGTGGTGGAAAACAATGACAGCAATATGACCAAACTTTGAGGCAATGGGAAAAGGGACCTAGAAATTTCACTCTTGCTCTTTTCTTGGTGTAATTTGCACAGGGAAGAGATTCAGCCAGGCCCTTCAAACCTCAGTGTTGAGGAGACTAAGAACAACCAGCCTTGAGGGCCCTTGGAGGAGAAAACATGTAGTCAATACAATGTGGAAGGGGATAAGACCAAAAAGGAAACCCTGGACAGTCTACCTGGAAAGAAGAAAAAGGCCAAGAGACAAAGGCTTGGTTAAAGCAAGTCCCAAGAAATTAAATCAGTAGTGATATTCATCAAGATAGAAGGTAAAATGAATTCCAAATTCCAAAAAAAGGCTATCTTCTACAATAAATAAGTTGTATGCCATAAAGCAGGGGTTCTTAACCTTTTTAGGTATGTCATAGACATATTTGGAAACTTATGACCCTTTTCCAGAATAATGTGTTTAAACATAAAATACCTAGGATTATAGTTATACATATGTTTTCAAACTTAAAGTATATAAAATTACAATTATAATTATGTTGAAGTATAGTTACCAACAATTTTTAAAAACAAGTTCATTGACACCAGGTTAGGAACTCCTTTTCTTTTTTCTTTCTTTTTTTTTTTTTTAATTTTTAGGCAATTGGGGTTAAGTGACTTGCCCAGGGTCACAGCTAGTAAGTGTCAAGTGTTTGGTCTGAGACCAGATTTGAACTCAGGTCCTCCTGACTAGAGCTGGTGCTCTATCCACTGCGCCACCTAGCTGCCCTTGGAACTCCTTTTCTAAAGGAAGCATTCTTTAAAAAGCCACAGTGAAAAGAGAACAAGACAATAAATGCTATAGATTCCCTAGAGATCATGGAACATCAGTAATAAATGCCAGAATGGTTCAAAAGATTATTTAAGGATCATAGGTCTCCAAGAAAGATGTGATAAAATGTAGAAGTCAAAATACTATCCAGCAGAAAATACAATAACAAAATGCTCCATATTTTTGGAACCAAATGCCAAAGTGCTGATTGATGGAATCCATAGATTGCCGATAGAGGAAAAACCTTAAGCTGGAAATTCTAAGGCCTGAGTGACAGTCCAGATATATATTTAAAAAAAAATCTTCTGGATAGGCTAGAACATTAGACTGAATCTTAAGGCAAAACTGAATATGGATCAATGTAAAGTCTTGCACCTGTATTTTATAAAAAAAAATCAAATTCAGGTATAAGATAGGAGAACTATGAGATAATCATTGGTCTGAAAAAGATTTTGGGGATTTTAATAGACTGAAAATCACTGTGTTCCAAGAATGTAAGATGGCAGCCAAAACTTATCCAATCTTGGAATTGGATCCAAGCATTGGGATGTTACTGTGGTCCTTTACAGTTAGACAAATGAAGCTCAGAGAAGCTAAAGGACTTGTCTACACTCACACATTTACTATATATGAGAACCAGGACTGGAATCAACTGAATTGATTCCAAAAGCCAGTGTTGTTACCACAATATGATTGCTATTTTTTCCAGTGGCAATCTTATTATGGTCAAAATATCAGGTTTAATGTGGTTTATACACTTTAGAAAATATCAAGGTTTTATAAGCTCTTAGCAATAGTATTTACATTTTTGTTTTTCCTCTGCCCAAACCAAATGTCTTATTACCAAGGAAATGTTACGGAGAAAGAAAACAACGACAAAAATCTGTCTAAATGGTCTATATTTTTGCAAAACAACACATTTTCTTAAATTCATTATTCTTCTGCTAAAACCCAAGTACAAATTAAGTGATTGTGATATATCATACATCTGGAGAAGTTTCTTTGGGGCAAAAGACATCAATATAGAAATTTCTCAGAGCAGCCTCTTCCCCCCCCCCCCCCCAGTGTCACTATTTAAATCAAGGATTTGAAAATGCTGATTCTAAATAAAGTGTAATAGTGATTCTCATGGAAGTATTTTCTATTTAGACATCAATCAATAAACATTAACTGCCACAGGCACAGTGCTAAGAGCTAGGCATACAAAAAGAGGCAAAAGATGGTCCCTGTTCTTAAGAAGGTTACTATCTGTTGGGAGAAACAACATGCAAACACATATAGACCAACAAGCTATATGCAGGATAAATAGGAAATAACAGAGGGAAGGCATTAGGATGGGTTGGGGAGGGCCGCCAGTACAAGATGGGATTTTCATTCGGTCATAAGAAACTAGGGAAATTGGTAGGCAGAGCAGTGGAGGGGGAGCATTGGAAGCATAGAGGGCAGCCTGAGAAAATATCCAGAGCCTGGAGTATCTTGTTGTGGAGCAGCCAAAAGACCAGTGTCCCTGGATTAAAGAGTCCCGTGTCCAGGAGTAAAATTTAAGAAGACTGGAAAGGTGGGCGGGGGGTTGGTTATGAAGGAATTTTAATGCCAAACAGAATATTTTGTTTTTGATCCTGGAGCAATAGAAAGCCACTGGAGTTTAGAGTGGGGGAAAGCAGTTGATATAATCCAACCTTGACTTCAGGAAAATCACTTCGGTGGTTGAATGGAGGATCATTTGGAGTGGAGAGAGACGAGGCAGGCAAATCCCTGAGAAAGCTATTAGTGTGAGGCAATGAGGGCCTGCACTGAAGTGGTGGCAGTGTCAGAGCAGAAAAGGGGGTGTTACTGGAGAGATGTTGCAAAGGTGAAACCAACAGGCCTTGACAACAGATTGAATATGAGGGTCAGAGATAGTGAGGAGTCAAAGATGAGTCCTGGGTTGTGAGCCTCAAGGGACTGGGTCACTGGGAGAATGGTGTGTTGCCCTTTACAGTAATAAGGAAAGGGTAGGGGAGGGAGAAGGTTTAGAGGGAAAGATAAGTTTAGGAGTTTTATTTTGGACACATTAAGTTTAAAATTTCTGCTAGGCATCCAGTTTGAGTTGTCTGAAAGGCATTTAGAGATGTAAGATTGACATATGTAGACAGATATTTTAATCTTTTTTACGCTGTGCCATATTTGGATTTACCATAGGTGGTACCTGGTTTATTAATAAAACTTGGTTATAAACTGTACTAGATAAACTCAGTATTCAAATAGGTTTGAGCCAGATACATTTGGACACATTTAAAATAGCATATTAAGTAAATTATTTTAAAACTCAAAGCAAAAAAAAAATAGTGTCATTAGTCTTTGATTTTACCGTTGTGCCTAAGTAGTCTTTGAATATTTGAAAGACCCCTTCTGATTTAGGTGTTCTTCAGGAGCTTCTGTTTCCTAAAATTTTGTCATTGTATAGCCACCTTGGTGATGAATCTCTGAGATTAGTTGGTCCTGAGATGACAAAGTTAGTCACCAGGCTCGTACTTGAAGCCTGTCCTGCTTGATAGTACTTGTTAAAGTTTATGTTCCCTTAAGACAGCTGCTGAGAACCCAGGCTTACTTTAGTGCTGTAGTAAGGCATTGGAGTTAGACTTCTGATTAGTAAATAATAATATTTTAAAAATCTATTTTCAAACATTTTGAGTAAGTAAAATATATTTGAAATTTCAGTGCTTCTTAGGCTAAATATGAGCAATGGGTAAATATTTTTATGTACACAATTAAATTCAAGAAACATTCAAGTGTTTACTCTGTACTAGGGAGAGTCAAAAGAGTACTAGGCCTGGACTCAGAAGGGCTCATCTCCCTGAGTTTAAATCTGGCTTCAGATACTTACTATCTGTGTGACTCTGGGCAGGTCACTTAACCCAGTTTGCCTCCCTTTTCCTCATCTTAAAGTGAGCTGGAAAAGGAAATGGCCAACTCCTCCAGTATCTTTGCCAAGAAAATCCAAAATGGAGTTACAAAGAATTGGACATGATTGAAACACTATTGAAAAACAACAGAATGTGCTCGGAGGGAAAAGTCCTTACCTATTCTATTGTACACAACAGTTTTATTTACACAGATAATAGGATAACCGTAAAGAAAATTAAAAAAGAAGAGAACACTTGAAGATTTTTCATAAATTACCTAAGCTGAACCTTTAAGAGGGAAGCAAGGATTTTGAGAGATAAAGAGGTAAAGAAGGAGTTAATTCCAAACAGGGGGGGCTCAAGAATAGCAAATAGATCAATTTGTCTGGAATACAGAGTTTGTGAAGAGTATTGATACAGAATAAGGCTGGAAGGCTAGATTCAACCCATCTTGTGAAAGACCTTGAGTCTCAGGTTTGGGAATTTGTATTTTGTTGTATAGGCCAGAAATTTTCAAACTTAGACTGTGCTCCCTTCTAAAGAGAGGTGTGAAACAATAGCCAAAATTATTAGATATTTTCTAGTACAGCTCCCCCACAAATACATCCACATTTTTCCACGAAAATAGAGTTCAGATCAAAGTTAGCAAAAGGAAGACCAACATAGTGACCTAGCTTCAACTGGTGGGGTTGGCAAAAGGGATGTATACATATACGTATATACACACACACACACACACACACACACACACACATACATACATTTATACATACATACATATATATGTGTATGTGTATATATATATATATGGTCACCTAAGTAGGATGACAAGATTCTTATTCCTTATCCTCCCTCACTTCCCCTTGCATAGTGTGGCTTTGCCTGTGGCTTCTTACACCTGCTATTTCCCCTCCTCCCTTTGGTGAAGGACAGGGTTACAAGGGAAAGGGTCAGGTTGTTTAGGGAGGGTAGATTATGTCACTTCTGCTCCTTGGTCCTTTTGGGTAACCCCCATCAGTCAGTCCTGTGGTGGTCATGGTCGGAGCCCTACCACCTCCTTTGAACATAGGGACCCATAGAGGTTCCTTAATGGAAAAATACTGGAGTGTTGCTGCACTAAAAGTCTTTTGCTACTGGCCTGCCATGTCTCAGCCCCAGGCCTCCCATTCCTCCAAATGTGAAATTCTCTTCAGGGCTAAGAAGTTGAGCTGGGCAGTACAGCTGTGCTGTTCAGCAAAAGCCCTGCACCAACCTACTTGTCAGAGGTAGGAACTTAGAACCCCTTGCCTGGGACCAGGTACCTCATGCATCTTAGCATAGAGGCTTAAGGATTCCTAGTGCTGACTTCTGCTTTCATGCTTCCCCCTTCTCTTTTGGGAGGCTGCATAGTACAGTAGAAGAGTGTTGAATTCAGAATCAAAGGAGCTAGTTCAGATGCTTTGAAACTCAGTTCCCTCAACTTTAAAATGAGGAACGTATTCAATGAGATGGACTTAGAAGAATCTTTTCTATCTCTAAATCTATGATTTAGTTGCCAAATCATGCCATATCTGCCTCCAAAATATCTATCTCAACATACTTATCTCTACTGACACAGCTGCCATTGTAGCTCAATCCCTCATCATTTTTCACCTAAATTAGCCCAACAGCCTCTTAATTGTTCTCCCTTTCCTCTAATTTCTGCCCATTCCAATCTATCCCACACTCTGCCACTAAAGTAATTTTTCTTAAGTGCACATCTGACCTTATCACTCCCTACACAATAAATTGTAATGGCATTTCTTTCTTTTTAAAAAAAAATTTTCCCCAATTATGTTTAAAAATAATTTCTGACATTTGTTGTTAAGTTTTAAATTCCAAATTCTATTCCTCCCTCCTTCTCCTTCCCCCTTACTGAGGTGGCAGGCAATCTGATATAGGTTATACATGTGTAATCATGTAAAATATTTCCATATTCGTCATCTTGTGAAAAAAAAACTCTCAAAACAGAAAAAGAAAGAGAGTGAAAAATAATATGCTTCAGTCTGTATTCAGATTCCATCAGTTCTTTCTTTGAAAACGGATAGCATTTTTTCATCATGAGTCCTTTGGAATTGTCTTGGATCATTGTATTACTGAGAATAGCTAAGTCATTTACAGTTGATCATTGTACAATATTGTTATTACTGTGTACAATGTTCTCTTAGTTCTGCTTACTTCACTCTGTATCAGTTCATGTAAGTCTTTCCATGTTTTTCTGAAGTCATCCTGCTCGTCATTTCTTATAGCACAATAATATTCCATTGCAATCATATACCATAACTTGTTCAGTCATTCCCCAATTGATGAACATCGCCTCAATGTCCAGTTCTTAGACACCACAAAAAGAGCTGCCATAAATATTTTAGTACAAATAGATCCCTTTCCCTCCTCCCCCTTTTTTTTTAATTAAAAGTCTTTGGGATATAGATATCACCTAGTAGTGATATCACTGGATCAAAGGGTTTGATATTACAGTATATGCCCTCTGGGCATAGTTCCAAATTGCTCTCCAGAATGACTGGATCAGTTCATAACTCCACCAACAGTTCACTAGTGTCCCAGTTCTCACATTTCCTTCAACATTTATCTTTAATGGCTTTTCTGTTACCTCCAAGATTAAATATAAACTCCTTTGTTTGGCTTTTAACACCCTTAACATGGCTTCAGTCCTTCTTTTCTGTCTCATTGGATATTACTCTACCCCTAGAATGACAAACTGATCTTTCTTTTCCTCACACATTACACTTCCTCTCTGTGCTTTTGATATGGCTGTTGAGACAGTTCCTGGAATATACTTCTTCCTCACTTCCACTTAATAGAATCCACTTTGTACATTAAGGCCTTCCTGACTCCCTTCCCTCCAACTTCTAGTACCTTCCCTTCCAAAATACTGTATGTTTAACTGTTATTATTTATATTTATTCTCTTTATGTATTTTTCTGTACATGCTTGTATATGAAGTTGTTTTTCTTGTTAGAATGTAAACTCTTTGAAGAGGGATGTTTCATTTTTTTTTTATCTCAAAGCCTAATGCAATACTTGGAACACTTAATAATGTTTATTTATTCATTGATGATCCTGTGATTCTATGACAGTGAATGCTGCAAAGCAATTATTCACATTTTTAATATTATCTTTATTGTGTTTAAGATTTGTTTTTGTTATTCTTAAAATGGAATGATTCTTGATTTTATTTGCATAAAATATAAGCTAAGAAAATTATTCACATAGATTATTACAGAGTGTAGGGATATGCAACAATTTTTCTGGGGGGTGGGGTATATTTCACTACATAAGGTTCGGAGGCCATTTCTGTCAGCAGTGGGAAACTACTGAAGGTTTTTCAGCAAGGGAGTGACATGGTAAGATCTATATATTTGGAAGGTTATTTTCACAGCTGTGTGGAAGATAGGAGATAGGAATGATTGCAAATGACCATTTAGGAAACTATTTAGCAATCTCTCCAAGAGGTGTTGACAGTGTGATCTAGGCTGGTGATTGTGTGGATGGCCATAGAGCAAATGAAAAATATGAGAGGTCTTATGGAAGTAAAATCTACAAAATTGGACATTTGATTGACTGGGGAAGATGAGAAAAGAGTGAAGAATGACTTTGAGTTTATGAACTTGGTTTCAGTCTGGTTAGATGGCAGTACCTTCAGGAGAAATATTGGAAGTTTGAAGGTATATATAAAGAGATCACTTTTAAACTTCTTGAATTTGAAATTCAAGAGATATCTAGGAATCATTTAATAATATATGACTGGATTTCAGGAGAACCATGGGGACTGGTTACATAGATTTGGAAGTAATTTGAATAGAGATTATTCTTGAGCCCATGGGAACTGATGAAATCCTCGAAAGAGTGAGAGAACATAGATAGGAGAACAGAACCCTTGGGAACACTCATGGTAAGGGACCAATAGATAGATGATAATCCATTAAAGAGACTTAGGAGTCCATTACACACCACTAGAGTCTCAATTCTTGAAGTAGGACAACAGTTTATTATGCCTTAAAATCCTCTAATAGGGTTTCATGCTAGTGAGGGGAGTTCCTTTCTTCTACACAGGTTGAGAGGGCCTTTTCCTATGAGTGCTCAATACTACTTAGGCCAGAAAAGAGAAGCTGTCCAAACTGGGCTTTCTACAACAAATAGGCACCATTCCCTAAATACTTATAAATGTCATTTCCCTTGTTGGAGTTGGACACTATGTTTTTGGTTTTTTTCCCTGTAGTATAAAATATTAGAAAGGGTACAGAAGATTTGCATCTCTCAAGTACACTTAGAAAAGGAATCAAATCCACGGTGGTTAAGACATTTAATTCTGGGTAATCTCAGCTAATCATATTTATGGACATATGATAACAGATCAGTAACAAAAATGTTGATTTGTTGGAGGTTATGAGCATTTTTTGTGAATATAAGAAAATGTAACTCATAATACTTTTATTGAGCACTAAAGGAGAAACACCTGTCATTGCTCTCACATTTCAAATTGTTGAGAGCTCAAAGTTAGTGTAATAAGAGAGCTGAATAATTTAAAAGCAGAATGCTATTTTAACCAATCAGTTGGCATGCATCTATAAAGTGGGTGGCGATATGCTTAACCTGAATTTTAAAGGAAACCAAGGATTCTAAGGGGTAGAGGTGAGGAGGGAGAGCATTCCAGCAATGAGGGACAGCCAGTAGATTGAGTACCTTGTAGGAGGAGCCACACGTTAGGGTAGTTATTGTTGTACCATCGATTATAAGAATGGGAGTAATATGTAAAGGGATTAGAAGGTTGAAGTCAGGTGTGAAGAAATTAAAATACTAAACAAGTTCATTATATTTGATCCACTGAAATTTATTGAGTACAGGAGTGACATGATCACAACTGATTTTTTCTTTGCTTCAATAACTTTTATCATACTTAGTATATACATTGTATCCCCTTCACTCTCATCCACATAATGTTTCTTGAAGGCCAAGATATTTCATTTTTATCTTTGTATTCTCAGTGTCTTGCACCTAGTAGGCAGTTAATAAATACTTGTTGAACTAGAAATTTACTTGCTTCACTTGAAGGGGGAGATACTTTTCTATAATGGTTTAGTAGATGGTCTTCTTAAATTATTATAATCAAAATTTTTATTATGTTTTAGCTGATCTGTTAATGAGTCTGTCTGAACTTACCTAGTCTAGTCTTTACATTTTAGTCCTTGCAATTGTCCTGTAGTCAGTCACTGGATCTGTATTCTAGGAGTACCTTTTTTAATGTAGAACAGTCAGCATGTGTTCTGCTGTCATTAACCCAGGTTATTGTTTGAAAATAAAGTTGTAGAGTAGAATTTCAATCAATCAAGAAATATTTATTAAGCTCCTGCTATGTGCCACATACTGTACTGAGCACTGGGGATACAAAAAGAGGCAAATGATAGTTTATGCCCTCAAAGAGCTTGTAATCTAATGGGGAAGACAACACGTAAACAAATATATGCATATACATACATATATAGAGATGCGCAAAGCAAGCTGTGTACAGGACAAATAGTAAATAATTAAAAGAGGGAAAGCACTGGAATTGAGGAATTAGGCTTCCAGTAGAAAGTGTGACTTTGGTTGGGATTTAAGTGGAAGATTACTCTGTTTACATAATCATTTCCGTATTAGTCATGCTGTGAAAGAAAACACAGACCAAAACAAAATAAAACAAACAAACAAAAAAAAAGAGAAATAAAAAAAAATTTTAAGAAAAGTGTGCTTCAGTCTGCATTCAGACTCCATCAGTTCTTTCTCTGGAGGTGGATAACATTTTTCATCTAAGTCCTTTGGAATTGTCTTGGATCATTGTTTTGCTGAGAATAGCTAGGTCATTCGCAGTTGGTCATCGTATGATATTACTGTCTGGTTTTGCTCACTTCACTTTGTATAAATTCATGTAAATCTTTCCAGGTTTTTCTGAAAGCATCCTGTTCATCAATAGCACAATAGTATTCCGTTACAATCATATACCATAACTTGTTCAGCCATTCCCCGGTTGATGGGTATCCCCTTAATTCTTTGCCACCACAAAAAGAGCTGCTATAAATATTTTTGTACCTAGAAGTCCTTTTTCTTTTTCTTCTTTTCTTGATCTCTTTGGAATACAGACCTAGTAGTGGTATTGCTAGGTTAAAGGGTACACACCATTTTATAGCCCTTTGGGCATAATTCCAAATGAAAGCAGTGTTGCTAATATTTTATTTAAAATCTTTGTGTCAATATTTATTAGAAATATTGGCCTCTAGCTTTCTTTGTCTGCTTTGTCTCTCCCTGATTTAGATATCAAGACCTCATTTGTATCATGCAGGTAGGATTTCTTCTTTTCCTACTTTTGTAAACAGTTTATTCAATATTATAATTAATTATTCTCTTAATCTTTGATAGAATTCACCTTTGGGGGGGATTCATTATGGATTGCTCAGTTGGTTTTTCTGTGATTGGATTATTTGAATTCTTTCTTCTGTTAACTGTGTTTTTATGTTTTTGTAATTTTAATCTATTTCATTTAAATGTCAGTTTTATTGGCTTTAGGTGGGCAAAATAATTTCCTTTCTTTTAAAATTAGGCTAGCTAATGTTTTGTTGATTTTGTTTTTTTCTTTAAAATTAACTTCTAGGTTTATTTATTTAGTGTTTTTTCTTTTTAATTTGTTCATTTTCTCCTTGATCTTCAAAATTTCTAGGTTGATGATAAATTGGAGAGGCTGGTTGACGGGTTTTTGTTTCTATATTTGAGTTGCAAACCCTATTTGTTGACTTGTTTTTTTTTTTCCTCTTAGTACTTGATTAAAGTGTTTAGAGATATAGATCCTCTCAGTTCATTTTCTCTTTGTGGTGGCAGCAGCTCCTGCCTGTCTTCCTTCTTTCTCTCCAACCCCCTCCCATATATGTTAGGCTAGTCTTTTCTTGAAAAGGTATTGAAACTCTCTTTGACATTTGATTAACTCAGGGGCAGTGTAGCTTCCTGGTCACCTAGGTACCAATACAATCAGGATATGAACAGATGGGGACTAGGGATACAACCAACACTGGAAAGCTATGCTCAGCTGAAACAGTGCTTTTTTCTAGATGAACCTTTTTCCCCCCAGCCCTGAATATCTTCCCACTGCTATGGATAAGTAAACCTCTTTTTTTAAAAAAACTGTTAGATGGATTATTAGTGGCTCATTTCATTCTACTTTCAGACCTAAACTATTAAGAGGTCTGCCTGACTGAAGCCCAACCAATTATAAGCTGAATTCTAAAAGTTATGTATCTTGTCTCATTATTATAATTTTCTTTAATTAAATTTTCTGTTGTTTCTATGATTTGTTCTTTGGCTCACATATTCTTTTGGATTAAATTATTTAGCTTCTAATTATTTTAATCTTTTCTTCAAAGATCTTTTATTAGACATAATTTTTATTGTGTTATGATCATTATAAGATTTAAAAAAAAACACCTGCTTTTCTATACTTGTTTTTGAGATTTTTATACTTTAACACATGGTGAATTTTTGTAAAGATACCATGCAGTTCTGAGATACATTCCAACTGAGTAATTACCAGAGGTCTATCATATCTAAGTTTTCCAAAATTCTATTCAGAACTTTAACTTCTTTCTTGTTTATCTTTTCCTCAGATTTGTCTAGGTCTGAGAAAAGTACATTGAGATCTGAAATATAATTGTACTATCAATTTATTTTTTAATTTTCCTTTAAGTATTTAGCATTAAATATTGATAGTAAGTCATTGTCTGTGGTGACTTTAAGCATAATATAGTTTCCCTGTTTACCTCTTCTGTTCAAAAGAAAAAACTCCTGCCTTGTTCAAGATCATGATTGCTAACATGCTTCTTTGAGTTGACCTAAATAAAGCCTAATAGATTTTACTCCAACCCCTTATTTTAACTTTTTGATTCTTTTTGTTTTAAGTGTGTTTACTGTAAAAAAAAATGTGCAAAACATCATTGAGTTCTGTTTTCTAATTTATTCTTAGAACTTTGTTTTATGGGTGAGTTGATCCCATTTACACTCAGTTATGATTGATCATTAATTATTTCCCTTAATCCTATTTCTTATACAGCTTGCTCTCTTTGCCCTTACCCTATTCTTGCCAAAGAAGAGTGTGGTGAGAGAGGAGTATACTTAACACTAGTGATCCATATTTGAAGCTTACTGCTTCAGTTTCACCACTCCTTTTTTTCTGCTCTCCTAGCTCAGTCTCCAAACACATATTCTTTCTCTTTCTTTCCTTTTATTCCATCCTTCCTGACTCATTCTCCAAAATAGGCATTTCTTTTTCTTGAGATTAATATCCTGAATCTACCTACCCTCTTAATTTCTCCCTTATAGTGGAAAGAGAGGCACATCAGAGATACTACATGTAGAGGCAGAAAGAAATTAAACACACTGTAGAATTAGGCAGGATTGAGGTCCTCATTACTTCTTCCTTGTACTATTGAAATAGCCCCCTAATTGTGCTGCTTGTCTTAAATTTCTACCCTTTCCAATCCATG
The DNA here is from genome assembly GCF_900497805.2 of Vombatus ursinus. Taxonomy (NCBI): domain Eukaryota; kingdom Metazoa; phylum Chordata; class Mammalia; order Diprotodontia; family Vombatidae; genus Vombatus; species Vombatus ursinus. Next base: position 33,813,300 of record NW_020954585.1, read on the forward strand.
TTACTCATAAATGTCAAAATGATATGCATAAGTGTAGGTTTTTGCCATGTCACTCCAGGCTCAGAAACTCCATGTTGCCTCTAGTTTCAAATACAAATTCCTTTGTTTGGCTTTTAAAGCCTTTCAGAGTCTAGGTCTGGCTTGCCTTTATATATTTTATGGTCCAACAAAATGACTTGTTGTCACATGCTGTTGCTCTTATGTAATATTACATTTTCCATCTCCATGCCATTATAAGTCTTTTAACATTCCTAGCTTCCTTCAGAGCTCAGTTCAAGTGACATCTACCATCCTTCACTCTTTTCACCTCCCCAAATTACTCTGTATTTGCTTTCTACTTATTTCGAATTTAATTTGTTGTTTATGTTTTGTTCTATTTATATGTTATTCCATTCTCAATTCTCATCTTTGACTTCTGCATACACTGATGACCACCCTTTCTTTCAAGAACCTAGATACTCTTATCTTTAGATTTTCATAACATGACTTCATCTTATGTATCCTCTTACATTTCTGGCTAGTCCTCAGTCTCCTTTGCTAGGAAAACTCTGTTCTGACACCTTTTCTCTATTTATACTTTCTATCATTTCTTTGCAGATTACTGACAGAGCAGTAGATACAATTTAAATCTCTCCTGATGAGTACCAGCTCCATATGACCAATTGCCTTTTTGAACATTTCAAACTGAATCTTCTGGAGACAATGTTAAAAAAAAAATCTTTTCCTCTGAAACACTTATTTGTATTGAATTTCCTGTTTCTGTGAAGCACTGCCATTCTTCTAGTCTCTCAAATTCATAGTCTTGGAATTCGTTCAGCTCTTTGCTAAATCTCTCCAAAAATATCCATTTAGTTTCCCAACTTTGCCATTTCTACCTCCATAACAACTCTTGCATTTGGTGATGATGCCACTAGTTACTAGACACTAACTACAAATTAATTAACTTTCTAAACCAAGTCTTTCAGAGAGAGATCCTTGGAAAGGAAAAAAAAAACCCAACAAAACAGTTACTGTGTGTTTTTTTCCTCCAGTGTATTTGATGTTTATAAAGAGCAACCAAGACACTTTATGATGGAACGCTTGGTTTGTAACAGTGAAGACATTTCATGACAAACCCTGTCAAAAGTATTTCATCCCTAGCCTTTAATAAACAAAAGTTACTTTTATAAGTAGCATAGAGGTTGGAGCTTTACTGATTCTTCAGTCCTTTTCTACTGTCCCCCCACCCCGCCTCAGAAGTTTCCTAACAAACTTGGTAATTAAGGTGGTATGGTAATTCTAGTGGTGAATCTACTAGTAACTGGACACAGACCAAAATTTTGTTTATTTCATGTAGCCCAGAACAAATTATGCCTACTTTTTTATAATGCTGCTAGTTTGTCTGAAGTCTGGGTTCTAATAGTTTGAAAGCAAAACCAAATCAAACCTGATATCGTGCTAACTAATCTTGTATTCTTATGTTCCTCACTGCATTTTCCTCATTTGATTTCTGGAACAGCTTTTGAAAAAGACATGCTTTTTTGTGAATTAATGATAATATTTTTCCTTGAAGTGGACATATACATATATGGAAAGAGAGTTTGATTTGTACATGTAAATTGTTTTTGAAGAAGCTTAAATTGAATATTTGAAAGTTTTAATTGGTTTAGAAAATTTACAAATGCTTTTCTAAAAGCTTAAGGCACAGTACAGCTGAATTCGAAAACAATTTGCTGCTTCTGATGTGGAGATTTCTTTTAGTGATGACTTAATTTTCTTATTCTATGTTAAAACATAAAAGAAGTACAAAGATTTAAAAAAAGAAACCTAATATTGATCTTGTATTCCTTACCCAAATGGGGTATATTTTAATGGATTAAAAAAAAGAATACCTTTGATCTTCTTATAACTTTCATACAAATTGAAATTGTTTTTTTTTTTAATTTAGAAGTCACAAATAATTGAATAATCTTAATTTACCTTGGTGTCTCAGAAACTTACTAAGAAGAAGAGAACAGTCATATCAAAGTCTTTAGATTAGTAAAATACCTTTCCTTTTAGCCTCAGTGAGCTTTTTTATTTAAAAAAAAAATGCATGTTCATGAACATTTCACAGTATTTCTCATCCCCTGTCCTTGGTCCTGACCCAGTGACCTAAGAATCCAGAAAATGTCATGTTAGTGGTTACTAATTAGTGCATCCAGAGAGCCTTTTCATTTGGCCTTTCAACCTTTTGGAGGTAGAAGCACAAGCTGTCATTCGTATCATGCAAGGAAAATGAACCTTAACTACAGTTTTGTTTTTTTTTTTCTGTGTTGAAAGCAAGAGAATAAGCCCAGCTGAGACTATATGAATATGCAGGTTAGGAAAAAATTAACCCAAAATCTACTACTGTTTCTGTTATTATGTTGCAGAAGACATAGACTTTGTCACTGAAATACACATTAGAACTCACTTATATGTGAGATTGTTTACCAAACAGTATCTTATTTTTATTTCAATGATACCCATTTAAAACACTAATTTTAAAGAAACATTAACAAATAATAGTTACATATATATGTGTGTGTGTGTATATATGTATGTATATATATATATATATGTGCTTCTTTCAGTATAATCAAACTTTCATTGCTTTTATATGTGTTGGGTAAAAATACTTGCTAATAAAGATTTAGTCATAGTACTCATTAATCAATGCTATTACTCCAGTGTCTCCTGAGTGTTCTGGGTTTTGAGGGATCAGCTATTGTAATTTAAAAGATGAAATATATCATGATCCCAAACTTAGAAGATGAGACAATTGAATGCATTGAATTGATGAAAGTAATATCTTAAATTTTTTTCTTAGGTCTTTAAGATAGAAGTGCTAATGAGTGGACGGAAACATTTTGTAGAAAAAAGGTACAGTGAATTTCATGCTCTGCATAAAAAGGTAACTTTTTTTTTATTGGCATAATCAGTGTAACTTAAGATTCTCTTCCATTTATTTATATTTTGTAGAGAAATGTAGTTTGTTTCATCATAAAATAGTTTTCTTATTTAGGCTTTCCTATTTAGTATTATTAGAGTATTATTTTGAATCATAAGTGTTCCTAAACATTGGTTGAAGTATCTTACTCATGGTAAATACTTGATGTTCTTTGAGTTCTTTGAAAAGAAAAAAAAAAGTTATCTTCATGAAAAAAAAAAGTTTTTTGAATATTGATTTTTTTATTGTGTTTTTACACCTAGTTTTTACTTTAAATTTGTGCAAAAAAGGAGATTATCCATGTTTACATATGTCGAATGCTTTTTGAAACATAAAAGGAAAATCTTAGACTTCTTGTTGCCTATAAAAGTACTACCTCAAAATTTTCATCCATTTTGTTTATATGCAGTTTTTTTCTTTCTGACTTGTACAGTTTATATTTTGTCATACGTTTATTTTTGAAGGAAATTAGGATTATAATTCACTGGAAGCATAACAGAATTTGAGAATTGGTAGGGACCTCAGTGGCCATTTATTCCAACCCACGTATAAAAGAAAACTACACTATAGTATAGCCACCAAGTGGTCATTCAGTCTCTACTTGAATTACAAGGAAGGGGCAACATACCTCTTTAGGTGGCCCATTCCACTTTTGGGCAGATCTGATTTTTAGTAAATTTTTCCTGACAATTTAAATTGGCCTCTGAAATCTTCACCCATTACTTCTGGCTCTGCCCTGTGGGACAGATGAAACAAGTGTAATTCCTTTTCTGCATGACAGCCCTTCAAATGCTTGAAGATGGTTATCATGTTCCCCCTTGAGTTTTCTCTTCATCTTAAATATTCTTAGTTCCTTTATGGCATCCTCATATGACATGGACTCAAGGCCCTTTCATCCTGGTTGTCTGTCCTCTAGAGGTGAGAGAGAGGGAATAAACATTTTTTAAGTGCCACTGTGAAGCACTTTACAAATATTATCTTAAATACGTACCTGTGGTACCCAAAACTGAACACAGTACTCCAGATGATATCTATTGAGGGAGGAGTATGACAAGTCTATCCCCTTGTTATTCCTAAAAACTATATCTCTCATAATGAATCCCAGTATTCTGTTAGCTTTTTTTGGCTGCCGTACTACATTGCTGACTCTTACTGAACTTGTAGTACACTAAAAGCTCCATATCTTTTATAGAATAAGTGTTGTTTAGCCATGTCTCTCCATCTTGCACTTGTGAATTTTTTTTTTTTTTTTTGCAACTGTAAGATTTTCCGTCCCCCTTGAACTTCACCTTATTAGATTAATCCTAATACTTTAGTCCAGGGGTTCTTAATCTTTAGTATCATGGGCCCCTTTGGCAGTTAGGTGAAACCTCTGGAACCCTTCTCAGAATAATGTTTTTAAATGGATTACAGAGGAAACCAGTTTATTAAAAAGTAGTTGTCAAAATATTTAAAAAAAAAAAAAAAAGAAAAATCATGAACTCCAGATTGAATCCCAGGTCTAGCCTATTAAGATCTTTTGAATCCTAAAGAGAGAGAGAGAGAGAGAGAGTGTGTGTGTGTGTGTGTGTTTTGAAAATTAAGTATTCTTTTCATGTTCTGGAAGATACAGTACACAAATTATGAAGCAGTTTCTACCATGTAGTGTAGATTTTGAATATTCCCTGGGTGATAGACTGAGTCTGTTTTTTGAAGACCAGCTTGGCTAGTCTTCTAAGTGGCTGGCCACCTGGCAATGAATTTCATCTGGGCATGGCAACCAAAGAAGCAAGGAAAAATACAAAGCAACCCGTAGGCCTTTGTAACCACCTTTTGCTTCTGCAGCAATAGTGAGAGACTGGGTAGAGGGTACCATGAATCACCCAGTTTTTAGACCATCAATGAATTTCATTTTGACTACTGCTACTCTAAATGTCAGGTTCTTTGACCAATGAGTAGATAGATGACTGAAAAAGCTAAATAGTATCCAGCTTAACAGCATTATTATAAACCAAACTAGAAGGAAGGAAGGAAACTGCAGCTATGTAGGGGCAGGATGACTCATAGGAAATTCTTGGAGAAGCAAAGAAAAGACTTAGTGTAGTCATTTCATTATAAATCCAAAGGCAGTGAAAAACTACATTATGGGATATACATATATCATGTATTATAGTACTAATGTTAAGTATTTTCAAAAAGATGAGAAAATAGTAACTCATTTACCAATATTGATTGCTGAGGTTGAAGTTGCAGGAAAATTCTTCAGAGAACATTGATAAGACCCTTCAAGTCAAATTAATGTACAATCTGATCTTTGATGACTTCAAAGCAAAGATGGGAAAGTAGGGAGGGTGTGGTGGTTAGGGTACTACAGTTACATTCAGGAAGACCTGGATTAAAATTCTACCTCAAACACATACCAGTTATGTGACCTCAGATTCCTCCCAGCCATAAACCTATGATCCAATTATTTCATGATCCTGTGATAGCAATGGGACAGCATTATTAAGTAAGAAGGAAAGACAGAGGCCAAAGACTTGTAGATTAGGTAGAAATCTCATGTTGCTGTTAACAATATTGTTATTAAGGTTGACATCATAAACACTACAAATTTGTGCTACATAATCCTAACTAGACCTTTAGTGTCGCAAGGCATTCTTTTCACACCTTCTTAATCAATCCACAATCACGCTCACTATGGCACTTTTCCAAAACTTTCTATTCCTTTTCAAGTCTCCCATGTATGGGCCTCCTTCTTCCCAAGCCCTTCTCATTTTCCTATTTCACTAAAAAAATTTAGGCCATTCTTTGAGAGCTTCCTCTTCTCTCCACCTCATCTCACAATGTTCAGATGCTTTCTACCATTATTTCCTCTATCCCTATTACCCCATGAAGAGATGGGCCTTCTCCTTGCAAAGGCTAAACTGTTGATATGTACAAGTGATTCCCATTCTGTCCCATATTCTCCAGTAGATTGCCCCCTCTATTGTCCCTACACTCCTACCAATCTTGAATATCTCCCCATTTATGGGCTACCTTCTTATTACTGCCTACAGACATGCTCATGTCCCCTCTATCCTCAAAACACACTCATTTGATTTGTCCATCACTGCTAGATATCTTTTATCCGTCTTTTCTTTTGTGGCTACAGTTGAGAAGGCCATCTACGATAGGGACTTCATTTCCTCTCATTCTCTTCCTAACTTTTTACAGCCTGGCTTCTGACCTCTTTATTCAACCAAAACAATTCTCTCCAAAGTTACTAATGATCTCTTCATTGTTGATTCTAATGGTCTTTTCTCATTCCTTATCCTTCTTGACCACTCTGAAGCCTTTGACATTCAATCATCTTCTCTCCTCAGTACTCTCTTTTCTCTAAGTTCTTCTGTACTACTCTCTTGGTCCTCCTCCTACCTATATGACTAGTCCTCCAGCACGTTTGCTGGATCTTCATTGAGCTCACATCTAGTAATTGTGGTTGTCCCCTAATGTTCTCTTCTAAGTCTCCTCTCTCCATACTGTTTCACTTGATAATCTCATCAGCTCCCATGGATTTAGCTATAGTCTCTATGCAGGTAATTCTTAGATATATTTATCCAGCCCTAACCACCCTCCTGAGCTAGTCTTACATCTCTAACTGCCAATGGGATGCCTTAAATTTGATATCTTATAGACCTGAGGTTTCAAACTTACCACCCATGGGCTGCAAGTAGCAGCAAAACTCCTAAATTCAGCCTGAACCAGATTTGAATGCAATTGTGAAATGTTTACCAAAATAAATAAAAATCCTATACAATATAGGGGATGTTAATTTGTGGTTTTTCTAACTCAATATGTGGCTTCTATTTGTTTGACATCACCATTGTAGAAATCTTAAACTTAATACATCCAAAACTGAACTCATTATCTTTCCTCCAGAATTCTCCCTTCTACCTAATTTCTATGTTACTGTTTAGGTGTATCAACGTTCTTCCTGTCACCCAGGCTTGCAACCTAGGTACCGTCTTCAGCTTCTTACCCTATTTAGTCAAAAGCCAAGTCTTTGCTGATACTACCTTTACAACATTTTTTGTATATTCCTCCATCTCTCCTCTGACACTGCCACTACCCTGGAATAGGCTTTCATCAATTTATATTTGGACTGAAGTAGCCTTCAGTTTGGTTTCCCTGCCTCAAGTCTCTCTCCATTCCAGTCTGTCCTCCACTTAGCTGTCCCTTTAATTTTCCTAAAGCACAAACGAACTCCAGTGGACATCCAAACAAAATCCTTTTGCTTTTCATAACCTGGCCCCCATCTACCTTTCCAGTATCTTTACACTTTACTCCCAGTCACCTACCCCATGGTTCAATGACACTAGCCTCTTTTCTGTTCTTCACCCAAAAAACTCACATCTTCCAACTGGGCATTTTCACTTGGCTATTCCTACATCTAGAACTCTCCTCCTTTATCTCTACTCTCTTGCTTCCTTAAAATCTTAGCTAAAATCTCACCTTCTACAAGAAGTCTTTCTTCTTAATCTCTTACCTCTGAGATCATCTTCAATTTATGTTCCACATATCTTGTTTGTACATAGTTGTTTTCATGTTGTCTCTTGAATCAGAATGTGAACTCCTTGAGAGTAGAGACTGTTTTAGCCTTTCTTTGTATCCCCAGTGCTTAGTAAATGCTTGGTGACTTGACTTGATTATGGGAAGATTCATAGACTGTTATGTTCCTGTCTGACAGAAAGAGATTGAGTTCTATCTCATAAGGTAATAAATATGAGTCACTGACCATTAGGAGGCACTTATTTGAGGTATTGAGCAATAGTGAATCAAGAGAGCTGCATTGATCCCAAATGGAGCCACAAGAAGCTGGGGACAGAAAACTCAGGCAACTATAAGAGAAGCTGCTTCTAAAAAGACTCTTCAGCTGTTTTGCTGTAAATATGCTAATTAGTGGAAAAGAATTGTTTTACTCATTGATTGACAGAAAAACTTGACTAGCTAAGAGAGTTCTTCAGGTGTAGTTGTCTGATTGGAGGGAAACTGAATCTTGCTACTGAGTTTATGACTCTTGACTTTCAACAGTCAGGGAAAACGTAAAACTCTCAGTTATGCCTGGTTACCCTCTATTACCCTTTAAAATTTGAGAGGGAGAAACATAAGGGAAAAGAAAAGCTTTGCATCTGTTTTTCTTTGAGCTGTGCTTTTGCAGAACAGACTTTACTTTGCTAGAAACTGATTGACTAAAACAGAATCCTGTTTAATGAAGAGTTGGCTGGGCTTTTCTGCATTGACCAGAGAGCCAACCTGAGGAGCTCTTTTCTGGCTTAAGGGAATTGCTTGTCACCAAGCAAGTGTGATGGTGATATACTTTTTGCTTTAAAAAAAAAAATGGTAACACTTTCTTAGGGCCCTTTAAGAGTGACTGTGAGGGAAGTTTGGTGTGAGTGAGCTAGTCCAGAGAGAGAAGGGAGGTACTGTGGTGCTTATAGTGTGCTGAATTGCTAGAATGGATGGTCTGGTGCTGGTGCTATTCTGGGTTACATAATAAATGTTTGCTTTCAAGGCATGATTATTAAATATCAAAAGCTCATTTACTTCTGTTCCTAATTGCTTAAAACATAAGGACAGTGTATTTCCTCTTTCCTTGACTTGTCAATACAGCTTTTTCATTTTAAATTATATTTTATGTTTTTCAGTCAGCAAAAATTTTTCTTCTCTCCCTCCCACTGTACTTTCTCCCTTCCCCAATTGAGAACACAAGAAAAACAGTACCTCTGTTACAAACAGATATAGTTAAGCAAAACAAATTTCTATGTTGGCCGAATCCTAAAAAAATGTCTGATTCTTCACTCTCATTATCTTACTTATCAGGAGTTTGGTAGCACCTTTTATCATTAGCCTTCTGGAATTGTAGTTCGTTGTTAACACTGATCAAAGTCCCTAATTCTTTCAGAGTTGATTGTCTTTACCATGTAATTGCCAATGTATAAATTGTTCTCTTGGTTCTGTTCACTTCACTCTGTATCAATTCATAATATTCTTCCTAGTATAGGAATAGTATTCCATCACATTTATATACCATAACTTGTTCCACCAGTCCCCATCTGTGCCGGTCGCGCCGTGCACTCTCCTCCTAACAGGAGCAGGCTGCCAAGGTCATACTTACCAGTGTTCGGAGCCCACCCGGATAAATGTAGAGACAAGCCGATCGGGAGGTGCAAACACTCGAACTTTATTCAGAGGCCATCACAGCAAGGCCAAGCAGGAAAGCAAGAGCAAGAGAGAGCGAGTTCCGACCCCTACCGCCCCTATATACCTTCCTAGCCCCTCCTCCTCAGCCCGTCTACCAGTGAATGATTGTAGGATCAGATACCGGAAGGGGATGTCTGGGGATAGCGCTGCACCAAGGGAGAGGACGTGACAAAGGAAGCTAGGCCCAGATACCGGAAGGAGGCGTCTGGGGTTAGCGCTGTACCAAGGGAGAGGATGTGACAAAGGAAGCTAGGCCTGGATACCGGAAGGAGACGTCTGGGGTTAGCGCTGCACCTAGGGAGAGGACTAGACAAAGGGAGCTCGTTCTCTGCCGTCCCACTCCCACGTGGCACAGCCCCCTGCCTCAGGAGCACATGCTCCGGCTACTTCCCCGTATCCTGTTCCTACCCCAGTTCACCACAACTCCACATGGCACAGCCCCCTGCCTCGGGAGCGTGAGCTCCGGTTACTTCCTAATATGTTGTCCCTGCCCCATCTTGCCACAACCCCCATGTGGCACGTAGCCAACATCAGACAGTCCCTCACACCCATCCCCCTTAGATGCCATTCTTTGTCACCTCAAAAAAGAGTTATAAATATTTTTGTACATCCTTAGTGAGAGGATTTTTTTTCCTTAATACTAATCCCTCTCTCATTTATTCTCCCTAGTTCACTATTCCTGCTTCTCTCCTTTCCCTCCTATTTGCCTGTGGAGTGAAATGTGTTTCTGTATTCAACTGTATGTGTCTCTGTGTGTATATTCTTTGTTCCTTTTAAGTATGAGCAACCTGCCCACCTCCCTTCCTCTTTGTAAAGATATCTACTAGAACACCCTGATTATGTGAGATAATTTTCTCTAATCTTCCTTTGCCTTTCTGGTCTAGTGTATTCCTTTTCCCCTGTCTTTTCCATTTTTCTTTTAAGACCAAGACAAAACAGAATCACTCCTAGGCCTTGTTTAAGTAGACTCCCTCTGTGACCACCGATAATGGTAGGGTCCAGAGGGGACATACATCTCATCTCCTCATATTAGAATTTAAGCAGTTTATTCACATTTAGTCCTTTATGATTGCTTATTCATATTTTGCATTTTTATTTATGCTTACCTTTTGATTGTTTATTTGTGTTTGCTTCTTAATCCTTTGTTTGTTTCTATGTAGCTCAAATCTTTTTCATCAGGCATGCTTAAGAGTACTCTTATTTCATTAAAGGTCCTTTTTTTCCACTTTAGGAATGTCCTTAATTTTTCTGGGTATGTTTATTCTTAGCTATAAGCTGATGACCTTTGCCTTCTGGAATATCATATTCCACATTCTTCACTCCTCTTTATAATGGTGCTAAATTCTATGTCATCCTCACTATGTCTCTTTGGTAATTGGATTCTTCTTTTTTTTTTTTCCTGGCTGCTTGCAGCATTTTTTCTTATACCTGAAAGCTCGGGATTTCACTGTAATGTACATGCAAGTTTTCATTTGTGAGTTTCTTTCAGGAAGTGACCAGTGGATTCTTTCTATTTCCACTTTACCCTCTGGTTCTAAGAGAGAACTACAGGCACCACTTTGGTCTACAGTTCTTTCCCTGGTTATTTCTCTACAGGCTGCAGACTGGTCTAGAAGGTAAAAGTGAGACTCAGCTCTGCTGCTGGGGTTAGCTTGCTTCTGAACTTGCTCCTCTATAGGTACACAGCACAGTCTTTGTATGTTGAAATGCTCTGTGAGGCTGCCCCTGACTAAATCCCATCTCCAGGGTCCACAAACCTCTCTGTCTTCCTATGCTGACCTGGAATAGAAAAATGACTCATTATGACTTTTTAAAAAATTTCTTCAGTACAATTCACGTTCTAAATGGATTACCAGAAATGGTATAAAAGGTTTGTCTTAGGTCTTGAGCTCTCTCCCAAAGCCCTCCAAATACCTAAAAAAAAAAATGGCTCTAAACAAATTCTAAAGCAGCAGAACCCACAAAAAGGCAGAGTGAAACAGATTTCCAGCCAAAGACAGCCTGGATGGTTGATCGGAAAGATAAAGTGTGCGAGGCGGGGAGAGGAGCGCAGCTCTGCATGGGCACGCAGGCCATAGCGACCGTGGAGTAGGCCTCAGAGGACTGCACCGTGTGCAGCTGTTGCAGTTTCCAGACTTCTCAACCCCTGAACACCAAAGACAACTTAGAAGGTCAGTGGGAAAAGTCTGTGACTGTAGTGAGAGAGGAGCTAGGTCTCAGCCGCAAGTCTTGAGCGCGACCTGGGGCCGCGGCTTTTTCCTGAGCTTCCGGCCCACAGACTGAGGGGGAATCGAGTGGCTGATCAGAGGGGGATTGCAAGGATCTCTTGTCAGTACTGAGGCAGGAATCTCTTGCTCTGCCTGTGCCTGGATCTGGGTCACAGTTCTGAGGGGCGGTCCTGGGGCAAGGAGGAACGCTGGTGTGGTGGAGCTTGTTGTGGTGGTGGAGAGGAAACACCTCGCCCCTTATCATACCACCTTGGAAGAACTGAAAATTTACAGGTCCCTAGAACTACCTCTGAAAGCAGCTGTACAAACCCCTGAAGCTTGGGACAGTACACTCTTCACATTGGAAGCAGACTTTTACCTTAACAAAGAGTTTAAAACTCAGGTAATTGGCTGGGATCATGAGTAAGCAGTGCAAAAAGAGTCAGACTATATTATCTTACTTTGGTGACAAAGAAGATCAAAACGTACAATGAGAAGAAGACAACAAAGCCAAAGCTCCTACATCCAAAGCCTCCAAGAAAAATATGAATCAGTCCCAGGCCTTGGAAGAGCTCAAAAGGGATTTTGAGAAGCAAGTAAGAGAAGTAGAGCAAAAACTGAGAGTGATGCAAGAAAATCATGAAAAACAAGTTAACAGCTTGCTGAAGGAGACCCAAAAAAATACTGAGGAAAATAACACCTTAAAAAATAGCCTAACCCAAATGGCAAAAGAGGTCCAAAAAGCCAATGAGGAGAAGAATGCCCTAAAAAGCAAAATTGGCCATATGGAAGAGGAAGTCCAAAAGCTTATTGAAGAAAATACTTCCTTAAAAATTAGAGCAATTGGAAGCTAGTGACTTTATGAGAAATCAAGACACTGTAAAACAAATCCAAAAGAATCAAAAATTAGAAAACAATGTGAAATATCTCATTGGAAAAACAACTGACCTGGAAAATAGATCCAGGAGCAAGAATTTAAAAATTATTGGACTATCTGAAAGCCATGATCAAAAAAAGAGCCTAGACATCATCTTTCAAGAAATTTTCAAGGAAAACTATCCTGATATTTTAGAACCAGAGAGCAAAATAGAAATGGAAAGAATCCACTGATCTCCTCCTGAAAGAGATCCCCAAAGGAAAACTCCTAGGAATATTGTAGCCAAATTCCAGAGTTCCCAGGCCAAGGAGAAAATATTACAAGCAGCCAGAAAGAAACAACTCAAGTATTGTGGAAACACAATCAGGATAACACAAGATTTAGCTGCTTCTATATTAAGGGACTGCAGGGCATGGAATATAATATTCCGGAGAGCAAAGGAGATAGGATTACAACCAAGAATCACCTACCCAGCAAAACTGAGTATAATCCTGCAGGGGGAAAAAATGGTCATTCAGTGAAATAGAGGACTTTCAAGCATTCTTGATGAAAAGGCCAGAGTTGAATAGAAAATTTGATTTTCAAATACAAGACTTGAGTGGAACATGAAGAGGTGAACAGGAAAGAGAAAATCATAAGAGACTTATTAAGGTTGAACTGTTTACATTCCTGCATGGAAAGATGGTATTTGTAACTCATGAGACCTTTCTCAGCATTAGGGTAGTTGGAGGCGAAAAAATTATATGTACATATATATAGATATAGATAGATAGATAGATAGATAAAAGGCACAGGGTGAGTTGAAAAAGAAGGGGTCATATCTGGAGAATAAAATTAAGGGGTGAGAGAGGAATATGCTAGGAGAAGGAGAAAGGGAGAGGTAGAATAGGGTAAATTATCCCACAAAAAAAAAAAACCTAGAAAAGAAAAGGCTCTTACAGTGGAGGACAAATGGGGGAAGGCGAGAGGGAATGAGTGAATCTTATTCTCATAAGATTTGACTTAAGGAGGGAATAACATACACACTCATTTGGGTATGGAAATCTGTCTTACCCTACAGGAAAATGGGGGGGAAGGGGACAAGAGAGTAGGGGAAGGACAGAGAGGAGGGCAGATTGGGAAAGGGAGTAATCAGAAGCAAATACTTCTGAGGAGGGCCAAGAAAGAATAGAATAAATGAGTGGGCGGGATAGGATTAAGGGAAATAGAGTTAGTTTTTCACAGAATGTCTACTATGGAAGTGTTTTGCCTAACTGCACATATATAACTTATGTTTAGTTGCTTGCCTTATCAATGAGGGTGGGTGGGGAGGGAGGAAGGGAGAAAATTTGGAACCCAAAGTTTTAAAAACACATGTTTAAAAAAAAAACTGTTTTCACATGCACCTGGGAAATAAGAAATATAGGAAATGGGGTACACAAATCCATCCTGCCCTACAGGAAAATTGAAGGGGAAGGGGATAAGAGAAGGAGAGGAGAGATAGAAGGGAAGGCAGACTAGGGGAAGGGGTATTTAGAATACCTGCCATCTTGGGGTGGGGGGAGGGGCGAGATGGGGTGAAAATTTGGAACTCAAAATCTTGTGGAAGTAAATGTTGAAAACAAAAAAATAAATAAAAATTACCATAAAAATTTCTTCATCAGAAGGTTTGGTGCATTTTCTTAGATATGTTTAGAAGAGTTTTGGTAGAGTGCTTGTTATACTGCTTCCTATTATTCTACCATTTTGGTTCTAGCTTTTTTGGTAAATATCAGTAAGAGTCAGAGAACATTTTTCTGTCAGCTTCCAACTCATAATGTGGATCAGTCCCATAGTTTTTATGGCCACTTTCTTTTAATCCTAATGGAGACTTCCAGTATATTTTAAACAACACTTTTGCCACCAGAAACCAAACTTCTGTTTCTGACCATCTTATTGCCCAAGTCTTCTTTTCTTCTACAACAACCTTCTCCTACTTAAAAAGCAAATTTAATCATGAGACCATTACATAAGAAATCTTATGATCTATGCCAAATATTGTAGGAAAAGACTAAATTAGGTTAGTTACAACATTATGATTCAAAACTTAAATGCAAAAAAAATCACTCATGGACCATAAAGTCCAATATAAGTTAAGTCAGCAAAATTTATTAAGCACTAATGTACCAGGCACTTAGTTAAACAATGGTTTAAATAAAACCAGCTTTATTAATTAACCATAGCAAGAGTCAACTCCAAGATTAAAAGGATATGAGTTGTTACCCTCTGCTTCCTCAATCACCAGGTCAGGAAAAACCAGGAGAGTATCCATGGGACAAATAGTAAAAGCTCAGTGGTCACCACAGAAATGTGAAATTTAAAAAGGTTCAAGAAGCATGGTTTCTAGGTAATTTAATCATTTTATTAATAAGGTCAGCAGGTTATTAATAAAAGAATGGTCATTTGGCCATCTCTCTTAGACCAAAGACAATCATGGTGGCAAGGTTTACAGTTTATATATCCTTCCAAGCATTCAGGGGCAGTTCTTGGCCGTCATCACGTCACCATTAGAAAGAGAAAATATCTCTATAAGGGATCATTCCCAGCTATACCAGACCACTCCTAGCTATACCAGATCACTCCCAGCTATACCTGACCACTTCCGAGCTTTGGGCTATCTAGACAAAAGTATCTGTCTCCGCCCAAGCTGAGTAAAATACCATGGGCTTCCCCACCTTAGATTAAATTCCTTGCAAGGTTAGGTGGGGTCTGATCAAGATCTGGAGAATCAATGCAATGTCATTATCAGTAATGTCCTTCATACTTTTAAAAGACTTCAGAAGGAGGAGAGAGCTCTGAATCTCCCCCCAAATTATTAGTTATTAATCATCATTTCTCATAGAAACCAATCAGCTTGGTGTTTTCCCATAAGTAGCAGCTTATCAGCATTCAAAGTAACCACTTAGGGTGATGTTTTGTGCAATTCTCTCTACCAATTTTCCCCAGCTTAAGCCTTTTACACATCCAGAGGCAAAAAAGCCCCCATCTTCTTAAAGGGTCACCCTAGTATACCTGCCACTAAAGTAGCAGTCTATTATATAAAATTTTAAGCAGAACTAGCCATAGAAAAATGAGAAGAAAGAACAAAGAGACAGGGAAAAAACAGATAGTGAGAAAGGATTGTAGCCATAGCAGGATAAACAGATTTCAGAGGGTTCAGAAGAGGGATAGATAGGATCCAAAGGATGAAAATTCTGTAGGGGAAGTGAGCCTAAGAAAGATGGAAGATGCTCAAGAATGAAATTCTGAAGGCACAAAGGCAATACTTCCACTGAGGAGGAAAAATGGTATTTATCTGAATAGACCACTGTGTGTATGCAAAGGGAGCTCACCAATCAACTTAGATTTACCTTAAAGAAATATAAATAAAATAGAAGAAAGGCCAGGTAATAGATGGTGAATAGAAGTACAGTACTATGAAAATAGTGTTGAGAGTACTGAAGTGAAGTATGAATTGAGGTTGTCAGGGTTGTCAGGAAGTTTTTTTAAGTTACCTTTGGAGAGAAAGGAGGATTAAAGAAGCATTAGGCCCAATGGGGCATCCCAAATGGTTTGATGATAATTAACAGTAGAGAGAAGGTATAGTTGCTTAGTTCTTATTGTCATTTTTTTTTCTAGAGAATGCCCTTTGTTCTGAAAATGAGAGAGAAAATGAGTAACATGAAGTTGATATCTAAAATATATAAGGAGATAGTAAGAGAATACCAAGTTGCCTTTGAAATTGTTACCCTACCCAAATGCAATACATCCTTGTGTACCAAAAAAGTTTGTGGATGTGATTACTGAGCCATTGTCAGTAGTATTTGAAAGATTGTGAAAAAGCAAACATCTTACAAGATTGAACATGGGCAAATATTCTGATTTTCAAAAGGAAAAGAACAAAGACTGCAAATTATGGGCCAATGAACTTGACTTTAGTTCCTGAGAAAATTCTAAAACAAATCATTAAAAAGATGGTTGGTGAATATCCAGAAAGGTAAATATTGTTTTCAAAGACAGCATGGCTTCATCAAAAACAGTCACATTGATAGAATCAGAAATAATGGAATTCAATAACCCAGTATTTGATAAATCCCAACACATATATTACTTAGGAAAGAACTCCCTATTTCATAAGAACTGCTGGTAAAAGTGGGAAGCTGTTCTGCAAAAATTAGGCTTAGATCAACATCTTACAACATATTCCACAAAAAAAGAATCGAAAAAGAATGCAACCTGAATGTTAAAGATCAAGCTATGAAAAAGTTAGCAGCTGTGAGTAGCAGTTGGATTCTTAACCAAACAAAAGATATATAAACAATCACAAAAGATAAAATGGGTTATTTTGATTACTAGAAATTGAAGGCTTTTGAACAAATGAAATTAGTGCATCTACGATAAAGAAAACAGTCAACTGGGGAAAAATCTTTGCGTATCATTTCTCTGATAAGGATTTGGTATTCAATATATAAAGACAATTAATATATAATAAATGCGTAATATACAACAAATACATAAGACCAGAGGGCATTCCTCAATAAATAAGTGGTCAAAAGACATCAGCCGCCAAAAAGGAATTTCAGATTATTGACAGGCATTTGAAAGAATGCCATAAATCATCAATAAGAAGAGAAATGCAAATGAAAGCAACTTTCAGATTTTACCTCACATCCACCAAAATGTTTGGCACAGGTGACAGAAAATGGAATGATCAATGTTAGAGGAGTTATGGAAAGATAGGCGCACTAATATATTGTTACTAAAACTTCCTGGAAAGCAATTAAGCAATTAAAGTCCCTAAAATGTCTATGTTCTTTGACCCACATATTCCATAAATAGGTACCCCAAGGAGATTGTTGACAAAAAGAAAGACTCTGTATGTAGCAAAATATTTATAGCAACACTTTTTGTGGAAAAGTAAAGTAGATGTCATTGACTGAGGAAATGGCTAAACGAGCTGTGATATATGAATATAATAGAATATTGCTATTCTGTAAGAAACTATAAATATAGTGATTACAGAGAAGCACAGAAAGACTTATATGAAGTGATACAAAGTAAAGTGAACAGAAGCAAGTAAACAATATTTATACATAGTGACTGCTGTTCAGTGTTTCAGTCATATTTGACTCTTTGTGACCCTGTGGACCATAGCCAAGCCTTTCTGTCCTCTGGACACTTTCTGAGCTGAGGAGCTCATCTTCTGATGTCATATCTTTTAGTATCTTAATATATCCATGGAGTTTTCCTGGCAAAGATACTGGAGTGGTTTGCCATTTCCTTCTGCAATGCATCACCTTTTGTCCGAACTCTCGATTATGACCTGTCCATATAGCTCATAGTTTCATTGAGCTGCAAAAGCCCCTCTGCCATGAAAAGGCAGTGAAACAGCAGTACCACAGTGCAGATGCAAGGAACAACAAGCACAAAACAATAAAAAATGAATGTTGCAAAATTACAAAGAACAAGCTTGATCCCAGAGAAGAGATATGAGAAGACATCTCCCATTCCCCCACCCTCATTCCTTTGCAGAGGTTGGACAGATCCTCAGGTATGGAACATTGCATATATTTCAGTTTGTTGTTTTTTTTTTTTTTTCCAGTGCACTGAGTTTGCTGAATTTTTTTTCTTAAAGACTTGTATTATAAGAAATGGATCTTTGGGAGGGTAATGCAGAATGCATGAAAACAAAAGTTATCAATAAAATTCTATTTTAAAAATAGCCATGCCAGATTAAATTGAATTCTTTTTTTTTTTTTGACACTAAACTGATAGATGACGAAACAGTATAGATATAATTTATCTACATTTTAGTAAAGATTTTTGTAAAGTATCTCATACTGTTCTGGTGGAAAAGATAGAAGGATGAAGACTAGATGACAGTACAATTAGATGGATTCAGAATTGGTTGGATGGCCAGGCTCAAAGGATAATTTTTAATGGTTCCTTGTCAACCTGGCAGGAGGCTTCCAGGAGAGGACCCCAAGGACCTATTTTTTCAGTGACTTTGTATGAAGTCGTAAATGGTATGCTTATCATATTTGCAGATTTAATTGAGGGGTAAGGGAGAGCTAATACAGTGTGTGACAGAGTCATGATCCAAATGGATCTTGACAAGCTAGAGCATTGATTGCATGAATTTAATAAGATGAAATTCAGTAACAATAAATGCATACCAGAGTATATAAAATCAACCTCACACAGGTATAAAATGGGGTAGGGAGAGTCATAGTTAAATGAAAGTTTAAAAATATTTAGGGTGTTTAGTGGACTTTAAGGTAAATGTGATTCAGAATTGTGATATGCCTGCCACTAAAGTGATCTTGGGCTACATTAAAAGAGATGTAGCTTCCAGGTGTAAGAAGGGAATAATTCTTCTGAGTTGTTCTTCATCAGACTTCATCTGGAGTATTATGTTTGTTTCTGGGCATTATGGTTTTAGAGAGACACTGATAAGCTAGAAAGCATCAGAGGAGGGCAGCCAGGATGGTGAAGGGCCTTAAACTTATGTCATATGAAGATCTGTTGAAGGAGCTGTATATGCTGAGCCTGGAAAAGAGAAGATTCAGGGTGGACATGATAGCTGTCTTCGAACATTTGAAGCGTCATCATGTCTAGAAGGGGTCAGACTTGTGTTTTTCCCCAGAAGCAATGTGTGGAAATTTCAGAGGCCTATTTTTTAGTTTTGATGTCAGCAAAAACTCACCAACCTGTCCAAAAATTGAATGGGGTATCTAAAGAAGTGGTAAGTTTCCCTCTTGTAGGTCTTCACACAAAGGCTAGATGACAACTTGTTGGTTATGTTGTAATAGGGATTATATATGACTGATGAGGTCCTTTCATCTCTCAGATTCTGTTAGAATTGTACAATTAGGTGTTAAGGCAGTTTGAAGTAGGTGAAAATTTTGGTAAAATTGCAAAAGTATTAGGCCTTGCTACTGTCACATCTTACAAAACTACTTTTATAAGCTTTAGTCAGCAATTACCACAGTTATTTTCTATTGTATTTTTCTGATATTTTGTTTTCATGTTTTTATTTTTTACCTTTATTATATTTTATCATAAGATAATGAACTTTACTTAAAGTAAATATTTATTTTATTTGAATTTATTTTTAAAGTGTACAACTTTCCCTCCTAAGTCATTTAATTTATTTTGTTACTAAGATTGCAAGCTACTTGTTTGTTGTTGTTCAGTCATGTCCAGCTCTTTGTGACCCCATTTTTGAGGGGATTTTCTTGGCAAAGATACTGGAGTGGTTCTCCGTTTCCTTCTCTAGCTTTTTTCTTTTTTAAAACAAATGAGGAAATTGAGGCAGTCAGGGCTAAATGACTTGCCCAGGGTCATATAGCTAGTGCCTGAGGCCGGATTTGAACTCAGGAAGATAAGTCTTCTTGACTCTAAGCTGGACACTCTATTCACTGCACCATCTAGCTGCCCCATAAGCCACTTACTACTAAATATGAATTATTTATAGGTATTGATCATGCTTTATTTTTGTTTCTCCCAAGAACCTAATATAATTGTTTTGAACCTAGATACTAATAAGTATTTGTTGAATAAGTGAATGAACATGTTGATGTCTCATGTTTTTTACTTTGTCATATTTTGTACTCCTCAGAAATGTTTGGTAAACGTTTTCTTGACTGGGTGCCAGTCTTTAAAAACAGCAGAATTTTTTATGCATTTTGCTAATAAGTGCTTTAATTTCTTTTGTGAGT
Organism: Vombatus ursinus; assembly: GCF_900497805.2. Classification (NCBI taxonomy): domain Eukaryota; kingdom Metazoa; phylum Chordata; class Mammalia; order Diprotodontia; family Vombatidae; genus Vombatus; species Vombatus ursinus. Next base: position 33,833,271 of record NW_020954585.1, read on the forward strand.
ACCCAACACCTTCAGAAGTGCCTTTTAAGCCAATGGCCATTAAGACTGAAGAGGGAACTGTAATCATTGTCATTTAAGTACATTCTGTTGACTACCTGTATTGAAGAAATTTCACAATGGCCACTTCAATCAATACTTTCAGTATTTGTTCACATTAAGAGGAGGCCAAGAAATATTTGTTAATTTATTAGTTTGATTTTTCTCCAGAAAAGTACAAAGTAATGTTTTACCTTATGCACTTGTAAAATGTTTTTGACTTGATTATATTAAAGTTACTATTTTAAAGGACAGATAGATCCCTTAGAAGATAGGTCTTTTAGAAGCTATTTTTATTTAAAGTTTTATTAGCCCAGAAAACATTTTCCCTTCTTCCTTTTCTTTACCCTGTTATATTCCAATTATCACCAAGTCCTTATTGTTTCTACCTTTAAAATGTCTTTGAATTCGTCTTTGCTGACTGTTTTGTTAGTTCAGAATATCTTCACCTCTGCTAATTTCTGCCCTAAAGACACCACTTTCATTTCACTCTAATTGTTTTCCACACTTGCTTAAGAACTTAGAATGTGTTCCTTTCTTTATCCAGTCCCTACTTCTCATCTTGGCATTTAATGCCTTCCATAGTGTGGGCTCACTCTGAATATCCTTGTTTCCCAATATTTCCCCAAACATGCACTATGCTATGGTTAAGTTGGTCTCTTCACCAACCCCATGTCATTCTGATTTGTCTTTGTACCTTTCTTAATGCTTTCCATAGCCTAAGAGGTTCTTCTCTCAACTTTTAACTTATCTAAATCCTACCCTTTCTTCAAGGCCCTGGTGAAGTCTTATTTCTTCCATGAAGTCTTTCTTGCTATTCTAGGCCACACTGATTTCTCTGGTCTCTGAATTCCAGTAGTATATAAGTACATATTGGCATATAATTGTTATCTAGTTGTTTCATAAGTATTTGTTTCATCTGTAAGCTTCTTGAAGACAGGGACCTTGCCTAATAATTCTTTTTTATCTTGCATTATGTTTCAATCAATCAATCTGGCCATCAGAAAGTTTGAGCAAGTAATAGTCATTTATTTAATATTTCTCAATTGAAATAAGTTGCACCTGGAAAGACTTGTATGGTCTGATGCTGAGTGAAGTGAGCAGAACCAGGAGAACATTGTACACAGTAACAGCCACGTTGTGAGATGACTAATATTGATAGACTTAGCCCTTCTCAGCAACACAAGGATCTAAGACATCTCCAAAGGCCTCATGATGGAAAATGCTATCCACATCCAAAGAAAGAACTATGGAGTTTGAATGCAGATCGAAGCATACTATTTTTTTTTCTTCTGTTGTGTTTTGTTTCCCCTTTCTGGTGGTTCCTCCTATTAGTTTTAATTCTTACTTACAACATCTCCAATGTGAAAATATGTTTAATAGGAATGTATATGTATAGCCTATATCAGATTGTGTGCCATCTTGGGAAGGAGGTGGGGAGGGAGAGGGAGAAAAATTTAAAACTCAAAAACTTATGGAAGTGATTGTTGATAATTCAAAATAAATTAATTTTAAAAAAGAAATTAGTTGCAGAGAATTTCATTGATATTTGTAGATTTCTGGTTAAATTGATATCTATGGAGACTTAAAGTTGGAAATCACAACTACTTTCCCTGATACTGTATAGTTTGTAATTTATGCCAGAAATGGGAAAAAATATGTTCATTTTCACTTCAGTTTTCCTTAAAAGCTTTCTCCCCCAAATGTTCCATTTCACCTGGGTTTATGTCCTGCAATGAACCAGAAAATCCACTATTTCCATCCACACATGCATAGGAAAGAGTATGGTAGGAAAACTCAGTCGCCAGGTGTAGGAGAGTTACATGCAAACTATTTCTGGTAATCTCATATAATCTACAATATTATTTATAGTTGTTTCCCAGACCTCATCCTTTTCATAGAGGCTTTAACTGTTGATTTGAGCTATTATTATTTATCTTAATCCTGACTCCAGTCATTTTTCTATGAGTACCTAGCACTTAATCAATAATAAAATAATGAATTTCTTCCATTTCACTTAGTGAAAAATGAATTATGGAAGAACCCAAGAAATGCCATTCTAAGTCAGACCAGTTAACCAAGTATTCTGACTCTGACAGTGACACTGAGAGAAATTTAGTTTTTTTCCATCATGTCATCATTAACATTAAACTCCAAATGTCCTTAGTTTTCTTTATCCTTAATCTCCTGTTTTGGAAATATCAACCATGTGTTTATATGAATTCTTCTTAAACCTATTTATGTTTATCATTCTGTGTCCAAAAATGAAAGTATTTTAACCAAATTTTGGAAAATGATTAAGTATAACCAAATTATCTTTTAAGTCAAGTTCTATAGCAAAAAGATATTTCATAAAACAGATGTAATACTGTCTAAAAAATAATGCAGAGTAATCACCATGAGAAAATAGGGTTGTGTTCATATAAGTATCTTGTATATCTTTTGGCTATCCACATGGATGGTAAAAGTTGTGTAACAGAATCACAGTATAACCTAGACTGTTAATCATCAGTGGAGTAGCAATGGAGTGTTTTTCTTGTAAGCAGCCGAGCCCTATTGGAAACTTATATTGTTTCAAGTTTGTCTTCTTTCATCTAAAGCAATTCATTACTCACCTACAAATGCTGTCATCCCAGTAGCTATTTGATGATAGCTTCCTCAGTGCTCTTGACACATAAATAGGGGGAAAATGTTGTTTTTGCTACAGCTTTGGGATAATGTAGAGAGCCTGGGTTTTTCATTCTTAAACATTATCTGAGTTGTAATTTAATACTTTTTAAAGGAAATTCATTATGAAATTGAAAATTCCTCTTGAGTTGTAGTAAATGTTTTCTTAATGAATTGGCTTTGTTGGCTTTGCTTTTGCTTCAGAAACAACTCAGTCAGCTCAGAGACAAAATTTAAATTCTCAATCCCCTATGGGTAAGCATGTCAAAGTTGATTTTGAGTTTGTCCTTGCGTTTCTCTCCACATTTTCTCACAGGCAGAATCAAGCAAAAAGAATGACATACAGCACCAAAATCTGTTCCATTTGTTATTTTGTTATAAAGTGTTTTGAAAAGCAAGTTAGCAATATAATATTGTGGATAAATCATATTTTTAGTTTATTGAAGACCTAATGTTAAACTTCTTAGTCATTATTGCATGCTGATTCTTTAGAGGTGGAACAAAGAATTACATACTGACATTAAGTAGAGTTTCCATAATTTTAATTAAAACATTAAGATCAGGGTTTTTTTGTTTGTTTTTGTTTTTGTTTTTTTTAAATGCAGGAAGATCTAACTTAATTTTTGATAGTTGAAATAGTTTCCCTTTCCCCTTGGCCATTTCTTCTCAAGCTACACTTAGCCATAAAACCCTGAAAACTTTGGCTTGAAAGCCAAGTTCCATTTTTTTTCTTTTTGAAAAAACCTGTCCAAACACATTTTATCATATAAAGAAAAACAAAAGCAAAAAAAAGGATTGTTTAAGAAACTAAATTTGTCGTATATAGTTTTTAGAAAGATAATGTATGAATATGTTAAATTTAACAATTTAATCAAAATTTCTTCATTATGTCTCCTTGTATACTTCTTTTTTCTTCTGTGCACTTAAAAATGATTTATTAATGCTCTTTTTTTCTATCACTACCCACTAACTTACCATCCCCCCCAAAATAGAAAGTTCCCCAGAAACTTATGTATAGTATAGTTAAGCAAAACACATTTGCCATGCCTGAAAATACATGTATCATTCTGTCCCTTTAGTCCATTAGCTGCCAAAAGGCTGAAAAGAGGTTTCATCATCTGCCTCTTAAAAGGACCATTCAATTTTCATTGAATAGTATTTTCAGTTTATTTTTAGAAATTTAGATGGATCATTCCTATTGTTTTTTTTTTAGTTTGCTTCACTGTGAATGATCTCCAAATGAGATGGCATAGTATAGTATTAAGCTTTCCCAGGCAGAATGTGTTACTGAGGACAACATTTTGCTCTACTTTTTTCAATATACAAAATAACTTACAGTTCTAACTATTAAATTTATTTACATAAACAAATTCTCCTTGTACTGATTTAAGGAACTATTTATACCTTTGCAGTTTAAGATTAATTCACCTTACTTCAGTTTGTCTATGATATTCTGGGGAAAATAGTCATATACTTGAAATATATACTATTATAAAATATTAAAAAGGCATATAATAAAATCTAGCATTTTAGAAGGATATTTAGGGGAATACTTTTTTATTTTTTAAATAAGTTTTTATTTTATTAAATATTTCCCAATTACATGTAAAATTTTTTTTAACATTTATTTTTAAAATTTTGAGTTCCAAATTCTCTTCCTCCCTCCCACCCCTTGAGAAGACAAGTATTAGGATATCAGTTATACATGTGAAATCATGCAAAACATTTCTATCTTAGCCATAAAGAAAACACACACACACACACACACACACACACACACACACACACACACACGAAAAATAAAGTTAAAAAAGTATGCTTCAGTCTGCATTCCATCAGTTCTCTCTCAGGAGATGGATAACATTTTTCATCCTGGGTCTTTTGAATTGTCTTGGATCATTGCCTTGATCAGAGTAGCTATTTCTTTCCTAGTTGATCATTGTTACAATATGGCTTTTATTGTGTAGAGTATTCTGGTTCTACTCACTTCACTTTGTATCAGTTCACGTAAGTCTAGGGAAGAACTTTTAAATAGACTTTTGTATCATTTCAGTTGTTATATCTGTCTGATTTATTTTTTATCCTGTCTCATTTTGGTGGGTTTTTTTTTCAACGTTGTCTTTAAATGTTTTAATCATTTTCTGCAAATTTTAAAAGATGATTCTATGTCTTTATAGCTCAAGAAATGTATAAAAACTCCCGAAATTCCTTCCAAACATGTTAGAAACTGGGTCCCAAAAGTCTTGGAGCAACGACGACAAGGTTTGGAAGCCTATTTACAGGTAAGGTCTTTTCAACTTTTACATTTGTTGGAAGCAGGAATTATGCTCTAAATTATTCACTGTATTCATCACTTCTTAATATAAAAGTGTTGTCCACACAAAAAAAGTAATTAAAAATAATTTGACTTGGTATCCTCCTATACTTCTTGGAGATGAGAATGGAAGTATAAAAAAATCTAGCTTTTATATTCTAGAAATAATAATTTTAAAGATTGAAGATGATGTTACTTCCATATTGCTTTTAGTTCAGAGAAGGATAAAATGATATTTAGATGATCATAAATGGGAAGAAAGAGAGTCTGTTCAATTTTTATTCATTTTTAATTTTATGTCATTTTTTAATGAATAATTTCCTAACTTCATGAGAACCCTAATCTTCATATAAAGAGGGATAAGTGTAAGTATGTATGTATTGGTTTAGAGTATGTAAGTTTGCCCATTTTCAGCCATAGGCCAGGCTGTTAATGATCAGAGTGCAGGATATTAGAAGAGAATGAGTGACATAGGTCTTCTTGTTGTCAGTTTGGTCCACTGAAACCACTAGAGAGGAGTCAATCACTCTGACGGAGAGCCATGGTGAAATTATCATAGGGACGTGGATTTAGAACTAGTTCATCTCCTTCATTATATAGATTAGGGCCACAGAGGCAGTAAGTAGCACAGCCAGGATTTGAATCTACATCTTCTATCTCTAAAGCCAAAAGTTTTGAACTTTGAATGTATTGGGGGGGGTAGTGGGAAGACCCTATCTGTTCCTGGAACATGTATGAAGAGCACACTCGAGGGTGAGTGAAGAGATCACCTGTGGTTGTTAGCAAGTAAAAAACGGAAACAAAGGGTTATAACAATGAAGCTTGAGAAATTAAAGAGAAAAAATTACTCTAAGTTCTTAGAGTGGATGGTAGTGCAGGCATCATGCTTTAGGGCTGAAGTTAGGCTAAGAGTTACTACATGGAGGACACTCTAGGAAATTCTCATTTGAATTTGGGATAGGATTGGGAGAATTAGGGTTGCCTCCAGACATGTAAGTTTCAAACTGACTGGTCACCTAATGAGAGATTAATCATGACTCATTGGAAGGTGGCCTCCATTTGTAATGTAAATATTAGTTATGAGTGTTGGTGAAGGTACCAGAGGGAGTCCTTCACCCTGCAAGTCCTCATCCAAGCTGCTAGAAAGGGATATGGGGGAAAACCCATGTAAATACCAGCGAGAAATCCAAAAGGAGTTACTCACAGAAAGCTGTCTCCTCTCCTTCGTTCCAGGTTGGTTCCTCTCTGCCCCCATTCTTCTCTAGTTAAGGGGATTTTTGCTTCCCTTCAGATTATCAAACTCTATTTATACTCCCTCCTGTAAATCAACTTCAGGCTGGCTAATGAGTATGATTGTAGTGACTGAAAAGGTTTATAATTTCCCAAAGGGGCATTCATCACTTTGCCACTTTCTCTCTAAGGCTGAATATATCTTCAGCTTTGCGTACCTGGGCAGACTCATTCTTCCAAATACCTTTTAGTGTGGCTAATATAAAATTTACCCCAAAGTTTTAGCTATGTACCATGTAACAATGGGAAGTTGGTAGAGAAGGAATGGCCTGACTGGCATGGGGACAGGAACAATCTGTGTACTTAGGAAGCTGAGGACTATTTGCTGTAAACACTTCTCTTCACACCAGAGAGAAGCTGAGGCAGCTGCTTCTTTCTTTGCTCTAGATTCCGGAGAGAGGGAATGTTATCTGTAAGGGCAGGTAATGTCATCTCGCCAAACTTGGTCTCATCAGTACTAGACTCATTGGTCACAAGCTCTGTAAGTCCGTATCATCTGCATTGTTGACTAAATCAGCAGCTTCAATAGCAACAGTGGTAACACTTTTAGAGGCTTTGTAGGAGAAGGCGTAAGAGCAGAAATTCAGAACGCTAGCTGTGGAAAGTCCACATGGTGTTGAGATGGATAACACATCTCTACCTCCTCATCAGGAGTCTTTTATTCCAGTGTCTTTTATTAATTATTTTCTAGGAAACAATCCTGCTTCATTTCCCCTGTTACACTTCTGAGGATGTCTTTCATCTCCTTCATAATTCTGATACGTGGTTATGTCAGTATATCCAAGATACTGTTGTGGATTCCAGAAGGATAGGTAAAAAGGAGGAGAGAATAACTGAACATAGAGGAGGTCATTTCCCAAAGAAAAGAAACCATACTTTATTTAAGAACTACGAATCAGCCATGGTTCTTATAAAAGAATCTGGCTAGAAAATACTTAAGTATATGACATAGAATATGTCAGGAAAATACACAAACATATATTGTGTGGTTTTTTGGTAGCATATAGAAGCATTGAGCTAGTGGGCATATTAGCAATAGTCTAGTCCAGGCTTTCTCTTGACCAGTTAAATGTAAGCTCCTCAAGATTGTTTCATTCCTTATATTTGTATATCCAGTACCTAGCATATGCCTGGCACATAGCAAATGCTTAATAAATGCTTATTGACTGTGAAATTACAGATGAGGAATCTGAAACCCAGAGATGTTAAGTGAATTGCCCAAGGTTAATACCTGTTTCTCTTAGACTTAGGAAATAGTTTTCAATACCAGGATAATCTCTGCATGTACTTTCTGGAAAATGAGAAAAGGCAGTGTGATAGGAATGCCTCACTGAAGGATCAAAAATATAAGTTAATTTAAAAATAATAATCCAAGTCCCCATTTTGTTGTTGTTTTCTGGGTGGTTATAGTAAGCAGGATTAAGGATATCAGAATTTTTGGCAAATGGAAATGTACAGAACTCAGAAGCTCAGAAATATGCTCTGTGGCCATGTTTTTTTATAGGAACAAAAGCTACTTGCGAGTGTAAAGAGAGGCTCTGTTGGGTTTAGTAGAACCGAATGTGAAAGGGGTCTGTGCACTGCCTCTCATCAGTCAAAGCCAAACATGTCAAAGGGAGAAGGCTATCTCAAAACTTAGACAAAAATAGATTTGGGTGTCTGAATTCAAGAAACTGGAGCAAAGAGAACTGAGCTGCACCATAGAAGAGAGACAAAAGGAAATCGTTGGCTTGCCCACATACCCTGAGAAGAGTACCCAGGCTGAAGAAGATCCCAAGAAAAGATTGTCTCTTTCTCTAACTTCCCTTCCTCATGAGAGCAGGGACTGTCTTTTGCCTCTTTTTATATTCCCAGTGCTTAGCACAAGTGCTTGCCACTTGTAGGCAAGTAGATGCTCAAATGCTTCTTGATTGATTGTCTATCCATAAGCACTGTAATGTCATATAATCTCCTGTTTTATTACCAAATGTTTCCAATAAACTGAATTTTGCTTTAACCACAAACACCAAGGGTTAGCTAGAGAAAGTTATAAATGTAACTTAAGGTAGAGAGCCCAATCTTTTCCTAGGAGTCAGGAATTTTTTCCCAATTGGGGGCTTGTAGCAATTGTGATGGAATTCAGAATTTTTTATCTAAAATTCCTGACCAGATGGACCTTACAGGTCATTATTTTGCCCCATAAGCTCAAAATGAGCTAATTATTATAACAGGATATCACATGATTAGGAAAGGTACTAAAATACAGCCACTGTACTGCCTCAGTCCCTATGAGAACTCAGAACAGGGTATTCTAGAGCAGAGGTGTCAAACACATGGCCTGTATGTGAATCAGATTAAAATGTAATTGGGAAACATTTTACACAATAAATGAAAATATAATAAAACAATGATGATGTTAATATATGGTTTCTTAAGTCATTATGTAGCTCACAGTGATCCTTATGTATGGTTTTTTGGTCTTTGTTTCTGTTTGAGTTTGGTACCAATGTTCCAGAGCCATCCTGAAGACACATAGGCAGGTTCCCATCACTGTTAATATTCTGCTTCCATTCAATTTGAAAGCAGCTTCTTTTTATCCTTTGGGATATTACTTTTAAGAAGTGGAACCCCAAAGAAAACATTTGATGTCATAAAATTATAGTCACTCAATTTTTAAAATCTCCATGTTAGTCTAAATGAACATGATTTTTGAAAACTGTATGCAAATCTAAAATCTGAAATGCATAATAGGGCAAAAATGCCTCTTAAACAAATTCAGTCAGTCAGCAGTGGATTCTTGTAAACTTGTTTCATAGGATTTGGAGCAGGAAGGAATTTTATCATCTAGTTGAACCCCTGTTTCATGGTTGAGGAAACTAAGGCCAAGAGAGGGAATTGATTTACCCAAGGCCAAATAAGTAGAAAAACTGGCCTTCAAACATATTTACTCTAACTTCAAACATTTTTGTCTTAAGTATTTACCCTTGAACTGCTCTGAGCTTCCTCAGATTTAGCCATATTTTTATCGTGTCTGACAACTGAAAAGACTTAGGAATAATTATTATTTTGAATTTTCCCATTTGCAATGAATGGTTATTGCTATACAGTCAGTTATATTTAGTGTTATCTCAAAAGGGACTAGTTTTTGCCTTAACTAACATGGCATTATGAGTTTCCTGAATACCAGGTCTATTTTACAATTTAAGATAAGGCTATTATGTATAAATGAGATCAAATGTAGCTGTTTGTTTTGATTCCAATAAAAGGCCTATGACAAATGTTATATTCACTCTAAATTAAAATTGATCAGATTTGGGGAATTTGTTTAGTTTATGTATTTTGTGGTAGGAAAAAATAAACTAGACTAATTTTTTCTTTAAAGGTATTGAAAGCCCTCCTCAAGACCTTCTTGTCTGAGAGGACTGAGGTTAGGGCCATTGACATAGCTTCCTGGTGATCTAAGCATAAAAAAGTTAGTGAATGAGGAATCAGTAACTCTTCCAATAGGTGTCTGGTTAGCAGACTTGTGTGTGGGTAACAAAGGGAAGCTACATTCTACTGTATCAGTGCAGTATCCTTGCTCAGTATCCTTTCTATGCTATATCTTTGTAGATAATCCTTTTGATTTTAGATAGTCTACAGGGTCTCATTTTATTCCCATTCTAGAAATGATGTGCCAAATTGACTTGAATCAGGCCCAGGCTAGAACACTGGTGATCATTAGCAATATAGGGTTGGAAGTAGAGGAAGGGTGATACAGAATAAGTTGAATTCCAGAGTGGTCTTTGTGCGTCTGGTGATGCTTGGCACATATCATGAGAAAAGTTCCCACTGCCTGTGGGCATTCAGCAACTAGAGACAAATATGAATATATTCTGTGTCTTTAAGGACAGTGACTTAAAGATGGTAAGTGCTACAAATTGTTCATTGTTGAGTTTGCTCATTTTTTTTTTAAATTTGTGAGTTGTGATCCCCATTCGCAGCAGTGGTTGTAGGTTTGGGCCCAACTTGAAGACTAGAATTTTGGGATTATTTTGGGTTTATCCAAGAACTCTACTGAAGGAACTACTTAGAACTTTCTTCCTTCCTTCCTTCCTTCCTTTTTGGTGAGGCAGTCAGGGTTAAGTGACTTGCCCAGGGTCGCACAACTAGTAAGTGTCAAGTATCTGAGGCCAAATTTGAATTCAGGTCCTCCTGACTCCAGAGCCAGTGCTCTATCCACTATATCACCTAGCAGCCCCCTACTTAGAACTTTGTAAAATGACTATTGGGAAGCCTTAGAGAACTGCCACATGAATTGGAGAGAGATTTGAAAAGACAATGTCTTCCTTCCGCATTCCCCCTCCCTCCCCTCCCTCCCCCCCCTCTCCCCCCTCTCCCCCCTCTCCCCCCCAGCCAGGAGTCCAGAGACATTTTTGGAATTAGGAACATGAACAAATGTGCTAAATGAACCCAAACTAATTTGCTGATGATAGTAAAGGTCTCATCAGTTTTAAAAGTTTAAAAAGAAGGACAGCTTCTATTCTTTCTCCTATGAACAGTAACTTTCCTTCTTGGCTTCCAGTGAGTGCTAGATAAGGGGCCCCAGGGCAGGTCCCAGCCCCCATAGTGGTAGCATCTGTGGCAATTCAGGATCTGGTTGAGGGCAGGGATACTCAAGCCCTGGTTTGGGGAGGGCATCTTTTGAACATAATATAAGAGAGTATCACTTGACCTGACTTTTTAGGGCCAGCACTTAAGCACCAGCAATGGCAATGCTTAGAGTTGTAGCCCAGAACAGGAGGACAGTGCTTGGCCCTAACAGAATTGACAGTGTGGGACTCCAGCAACCATAAATTATAGTTTATGGGCCATTGCAGCAGGCAACCCCTAGGCCTCAGGAGTGATGAGTAATAGACTATACAGAGGCATAGGTCCCAGTGACATGGCTCAGGCACCAGAGTCAATGATTTGGGCCCCAGAGGAATAGGCACTGGACTGGACATCAGCAAGCATTGTACTAGTGTAGTCCTTTGCTTACTGTAATCTGCAAGTGACTGGGTCTGTGGGACATCTTTCTGACCCACCATTACTACCCTGGTGAATGCAGAGGCAGAAAAATTTTTTTAAATAATTTGTTACATGAGTAAAATCATTTTCATTTCAAGGTCTATGAGTGTTTCATCGCTGAGCCTGATTCATTGTACTGGCCTGAGTTAGGCCTGGCCCAGAGTAAATATCATTATCCAGATAAATAATTAACTCATAAACAATAATTTTTATCCTTTCCAATATTTTCCTCCATCTTTACTCTCTAGTTTTCTGTCTTAAAGTACTTATGTGTCTGTACCTAGCTATACATGGTCTCTCTAGATAATAAGACTTTTTTTATATGCCTATAATTTGATAAAGGGATTCACTAAATGGTGGATGCTTTAGAGGAAGTTCAGACTATCTCTCTTGTACACTCAAACCTTTAGGCGCAGAGTTTTGAAATTCTGAGTTCTCAAATTTCTCAATTTGCTTTTTAGAGTAAAAAGATATTTATAAATGCAGCTTCTGTCCCTTCAAAGGGTTGTTTTTAAATAGTAGCTAAAATAATCAATGAATCCAAAGGTTACTTAGGTAAAAAGAAAGGATTATAAAGTTTGGATGGTATGAAAATACTGTAGAAAATCTGTAGCGGTGGTATTATGGATGCTGTAAGTATGAAAAGACAAACTATTCTTTGTCCTCATTAAAGACTGTGCACAGTGTGTTAAATAATATTAATGGCTAGAATTGTCAGTACTTAACAGTACTTTCCTTGTACAAGTGATTTTATTGATCGATACAGACTCAATGTAACAGGGGCAGATTATTTTACTGATTTTATCGAAATGTTAACTAAGTTTGTTAGTGTATCACATATCTTTAAATAGATCTAGATGATGATGTAGATTAAGAAAAGCAGACTGCCATCCATCTTTTTTGGATCTGGTAATAACTTAAATCCATCATTGCTTGAAGCTGTTTTCAGATTCTTTTGTGCATATATGTTTCTAGGGTACCTGGTCAGGAGTCCTATCACTTTGTTTCATTTGGAATAGGTTTTTCAATCAGGAAAACCCAAACCACTCCTCAAGAATTTGACACATAGATCTTTCATCATGATTGGTAAGGACACTTAACGATCAGTAAAATCCTTGAAGACATGCATTGTTTCATTTTTGTTTTGATATCTCCAGGACCTAGCAGAGTTCATTGCACATAGTAGGTGGTTGATAAATATTTGTTGAATGAAACTGCAAAAAGGTTTTAGAGATTGTTTTAAAATTCATTATTTTAAATTCTTTCCATTGGTGAAGTTGTGATCTCTGACTCCTCATTTTGTTCAGTTTCTGTATATAACATTTCTTAGTCTTGAACAGAGACTATCCTAATATACTAGAGACCTTCCTTTAGATCTTTTTACATTTCCTGGATATCAGGGGATCATTTAAGCTATTCATCTGTTATCACTCTTGCCCTATGTCTGGCCCACTTCTTTTTCTGATTATGATGTCCCATTTGCCATTTCTTGCACATAGATCATCACTGGAAAGATACTGCAGCCTAATCATGCCCACTATTTGTCTTCCCATTAATTTTTGGGTCCTCTCAAACTTTGATTCCCTAGAGATTGTGTGATATTTCAAGGTTTACAGCCATATAGTATAAAATCTCCATGAGATTTAAATATATAGAAATATGCTCCTGCAAGTTTTCTTTTATTTACCCAAGTGATTTACCTTTATCTAAGGTTCTCTAACAGTGATATTCCTTATTTTAAGAAACAGGTTTAGGTGCTGAATACTTTTTAAAATCACTGAGTCTAGATATGTATCCTTAGCACTTAGCACATTGACTTGCGCAGGGTAAGAGCTTAATAAATGCTTGACTTACCTTGATTTCATAAACTCTCCAAAGCAGGTCAAAGAAAGCATGGATCCAGGCTAGGGCTACCTAGGCCAAAACAGACAAAAGACCCTGCAACAACCAATAAGGTTAAAAATAGCAGTTTGGCTAACCAGTGGGACTGGGTTTCTGTTTTGGTCATATAGCCATTTTCTTTATTGTTTTCCTCTCTGCATGCCCAGAGAAATCCCTCAGTGAGGGTCTTGTCAAGAGAGTAGTCAGGCCTTCTGGAGTTGGAGAGTGGCTTTCAGCAATGCCCACTTTCCAAGGCTGAGGAACAAAGGAGAGACAGATTTCTATTTCTCCCACCTATAGCAACTCATACTCTTGTTAGACATATATATGCACATTTATGCACATACGTATTTTGGACTGGGTCAGTGATTTCATCAGTGTGTGGAGCTTGTATGACTTTTCATTCTATGGGAGCTTCTGTGTATGTGTCTACATATATATGATATGGGGGAGGAGGAAGAGAATTCTATCATCTATATATATATATGAGTGGTGTGTGTGTGTGTGTGTGTGTGTGTGTGTGTGTAAACAAACTAAGGACAGCTAGGTGGTACAGTGGATAGAGTGCTAGGCCTGGAGTCAGGAAGACCAGAGTTAAAATCCACCCTCAGACACTTAGTAGCTATGTGACCCTGGGCAAGTCACTTAACCCTTTGTATCTCAATATCCTCATCTGTTAAATGATCTGGAGAAGGAAATGGAAAACCATTCCATTATCTTTGTCAAGAAAATCCCAGAAAAGGTCACAAAGATCTGGACACAACTGAAAAACAACTAAGCAACAAAAATATATAAATATATAAATAGCTAGGATTGAATATATGGATATTATGCACACATGCACAAAAACACATGCACATTCCTAATACCTGTTTTTTTTCTGGGAGATAAATTAAGGCATTCTTATTTATGGTAGGTCAGCAGGCTAATAGTAATATCCTAGGATGGATAGAGCTATACTAGTTTGTTTTTTTTTTCCCCCTTAAAGTTTAAACTCTTAAATGTAGAAAGGAATCAAGATATAAGAACTCTTAAGTAAAAGTATCAGTATCTTATAAGTTCAGGAGACTGAGACAACAATTTAAAAGATTTAGATGTTTTATGCTTTTGTGACATATGAAAAGTTGGAGAGACATGGTTCCTGGGTAATTAATAATTTTATTAATTATGACTAACAGATAATGTTATGATAATAATTATGACTAACAGATAAGGTCATTTGGCTTTCTCTCATAAACCAAAGATGAATCATGGAGGCCTTTCAACACTTATATGCCCTTGGAAGAGTGGGTGTTCCCCATAGGCAGAAATCAGTTTTGATTGGATAAAATTAATGAGAGAATGAATATTAGAATGATAGGTAGACCTCACTCTTACTTGTCTTCCAAGACCACCTCTGTCTGGGACATTCTAGAGGAAGGAAAGGATCTACCTTCATCCAAGCTTGCCAGATAGAACACAATGGGGCTGGAATTCACCTAGATTTTGTAAGTTTTTTTAGTTGGGTGGGGTCTTACCCCAAGCATTTGAGAAATCTCATCTATCAGCAAAGGCTGAATAATCTACAGGGTTTTCTTTCTGAATGAGGAAATAGAAAGAGAAAATTTTAATCTCAGTTAATAATTGGTTATTAATATAAGAGAGAAATAATAATTTCTCACTTTTATATATTTTTAATCTCTATAGGATCTTAGGAGATTGTCTAGCATAGTCACTCACATTTTTTTCAGATAAGCAGATTGAGGTCCAGAGATTTTAAGTGATTTGTCTAGGGTCACACAATTACTAGGTCTCAGAACCAAGATTCTAACCCAGGTCTTCTAACTCTAAACTCAGTGTTCTTTCTAGTACATGAAACTGCCTCTGTGGAGAAGAAACTTAGAAGTAAGAAAATGTAACAGCTTACTTTGTTGCTCAGAAGGTCATTGGAAAATATGAAATATAAAATTCAGCTGGGCAAAACTTATCCAGTACACCAACAGATTCTAAGTATGGCAGACAGTTAATTTGTGAGTCAGAAATTTTGACTATTTGATTTGTCAGTGCTAATGAAAAATCTGGGCAGTCATTATGACTCTTTTTTAATGAGGTAGCATTTTAAACCTTAAAGTAGCAAATGCTTGTCAGCTAATAGCAGCATCAGTAGGAGTAAGAGTCGAAATAGAAATGATACCCATTACCTGTGGTTAGACATGGTCCTTAAGGAAGCCTAAGTGTGGAGTTCCATTCAGGTGTAGCTAAGATCATAGAGAACTGCAGTTTCATTTCTTTTCACTGCCCCATTAGCCTTAATATGTAGTCTCATAGGTGCATATTGTTGGCCACCAAAGGACTATGTGAGAAGTATAGATGAATTAGCACAGACTCATCTCAACTTCTGTAAAAAAACAAAAAAAAACCCTCAAAATTCAGTCTAATGATTTTTTACATAAATTGTTATTTTCTTTTGTTTCAAGATTGAAAATTAGCTCAAAGGTAGATAGATCTTTTTGTTGCATAAAGCTAGCTTATTTACATATGTAGGTACATTAGCACCATTCAAAGGTGGCAGTATTAGGATTTTAATTATTCTCAATTCTGAAAATTTCCATTCAGATAACATTTCATGGATCAGAAGCTGTGACATGGCAGTGTTAAATTGTATTTCACCAGGTTGATGATTGTCATTTGATTTTTAAAATTAAATTCCATGATATAGACCACTTAGCATGATAACTGTTTCTCTGTTGATTATGTTTGAATTTCTATCCAGTTAAGCTTATTTTCTGAAATATGTAATTGACTTCTCCAAAGATATCAGCTGGCTCACTAATATGGCAGGTTTTTCTTCTTCATATAGTATATTCTTGATCTACATGTGAAATAAAAAGTGTGCAAACTAAGCAAGACAGGAATGAGAACTGGAACCTTAATTTCATTAAACACTTTGTAACTGGTAAAGATTAATGTATGTATCTCTTGTTAATTCTTTCCAATTACTTAGTTCATATAAATTCCCAAGCCTCGTTAATTATGCTGAAGTCAAGTGGTAATTTTTAAAAGTATTTCCACAACAAGGGAATTTTACTGGTGTAACCTTGCCCTCTCATAGAAACTCTCAACAGATTAGGCCCTCTGACTGGAGTCCATTCATTTTCTCCACAAGCCTAATTGCTGCCGACTAGCTGCCACAGGTACCTTGGATGTTGTACGTTTAAGGAATACAGGTACTTCTGAGAACAAATAAGGAAAGATTAATTGTTTGTTCGTTTCATCCCAAGAGAAATGTGGGTGCTTAATCAAGAAAAATAATTTCTTCTGTTGATTTGGCTTATTTGGAAAAGGATAATTGTGTAAAGGGAGGTGCAAAATGATACATTTTATAAGAAATATTGCTGTTTACCTACACGAGGCAAGGGTACAGTGAAATAAATGTAAGACATTGAAGAAATTGGTGAGGATAGCTCACATTTCTCATAGTAAGTAATCTGGCTGTTGGGCTTTTATTTGTACCAATAGTTCTGGGTAGTATTGTCATTTGTTTTGTCTGCTTCTTCAGAAATCTAATCAAGGAGACAATAATGTGAAAAAACAACACCACTTTTCCAAATTGTTCTTAATTGCTAGAGCACAGAGTGAGCTAAATGCTGTGATGTTTCCAATTAAAGAACCTGTTTCAACCAAGTACCATTAAATCTATCTTTCCCAATCTGATAAATAAGCTATCAAAGAGTGGAACAGATTAATTGAAAGCAATTAGTTCCAGGCTTCTTATAAAAGTGAAAGTAAACCAACATTATTAATGTTAATTTTGCATGAAACAAAGTTGTGACCATTTTTGATGTAACTAAGCCATTCTAGATAAAAAGAGCAAAATTTTCTTACTAGAACTTTAATTTTTAAAAATAATTTCTAACACTAAAAACATTTTATTTACAAAATCATGTCATATCCAGAACACATTGGACACCAGTGTAAGATTTGTGTGTATATGAGAGCCAGTAATGAATTCAAAATGAAATGTTACATTATATTTGATTTAGATAATGGAATTGATTTGAAAGAAAATAGCATTTTCATCACTCCCTCTGAGAGTAAAGGACATACACATGTTAAAGGAGAAGAAGGTTTGATTTTATACTGCTTCAGTCTGGGCTGCTTTTAGATTTATACTTTGCCTTTACTTTCTTTTTTACTTTAATACAACTGATACTTCTCTCCCTGCGTTCAAGCAAACACTCCCATAAATGGCTAATCAAGACCGCCAAAGTGAAAATTATTATTACTTAAGGTAAATCATCTTCTACGTTACTGATGAACAGAAAGTATGACTCTTTCATTGTAATATTTTGATACAACATTGTTATAATAGATTTGATACATACCATAATTATAGATATTATAATGATAATTGACCTGTTATGATTAATCTGTTGTTAATTATTAACCTATAAATTGTTTTGTTTTAGTGTTGTGTCATCTGTGTTACTCTAATGAATGTGTCCATAGCTCCTTTGACTCTCTTTTTTTTTACTCTGCAATATGACATGCAAGTCTTAATACATTTCTTTGAATTCTTCATAGATATCATTCTTTATTACCTAATAATATGCCATTTTATTCATATACCACTTTTTTTTAGCTATTCCCTAATCATTGGGCACATTTTGTTTTTAACTTTTTATTATTACAAATAATGCTCTCATGAATATATTTGATGTATAAGTCTTTTCTTTCCATGCTTAATCTCCTTACGTTATAAAACCAGGAATGGGACCTTTGAAGCAAAAGTTATAAACTATTTAGTAATTTTACTTGCATAATTCCAAATCATTTTTCACACAACTAATGTACCTTTCTCCTCACATTCTCTTGAACATTAAATTTTCCTTTTACCAACTTCAGCAATTATATAGGTTATTTTAATTTCTATTTCTGTGATTATTAATGATTTTGAACAGTATATCAAATTGTTGTTGATAAATTGCATTTCTTTTCCTGATAACTACTCCTATCTTAACTAGTGTAACAGCTTTTAATCTTAAATATTTTTGTCAATTTTCTATAGATTTTTGAATGTCAGACTTTTCAGTTATTTTGAGTACTTTTTTTCCAATTTTTATCTTTTCTTCAAACAATATCTACATTGACTTTGTGTAAAAAGTTTTAAATTTTATATAACCAAGATTATTTTATCTCTTTTAATTGTCTCAAGTCTAGTTATGAATTCATGCTTTATCTACAGTTGTGAAAAATGTACACTTACCCCCTAATTCTTTTGTGATGTGACTCTTTATATGTAAATCATTTATCTGCATTTTATTGTAGTGTATAGTATAAAATGTTGACCTGAACCTATTTCCCACCAAGCTACTTTCCAGGTTCCCTCAAAATTCTTGTTGTATAAAAAGCCTGTTCCTGAAGAGTTTGTGTTTGAGAGTTTATTGTACTATACAGTTGTACAAACTATACAGTTATGTATGTTATGTATGTTTATTTCTGTGTCATGCTTATCTAATCCAGTCTACTAACCTGCTTTTCTAATTTTAATGAAGTACTACATTGTTTTGATAACTACTTATTTTTAATAATTTAAGTCCTTGTATCCCAAGCCTCTTTCATTTCTACTTTTTTCCATTACTTCTCTTATTTTTCCTCTTTAATTCTTCCATGTGAATTTTGCTGCTATTTTGTCTCATATCATAAAACATCACCTTTGTAATTTCACTGATAAGTGATAAATCTATAGGCTACCTTGCACAGTATTGTGAATTTTCTTCTTTTATTTCTGTGAAAATTATTTAGTAATTGCATTTCTGTAAGGCTTCTTTGCCTCTTGATAAGTTACCTTCCATATATTGAATGCATTTTGTGGTTATTTAAAATGAGATTTTTCTTCTGAGGTCTTTTCTAATTTTTTTTTATATAGTAATTTTCTGAAATGTTGACAGTTTTTTTTGGATTTATTTTGTAATCAACTATTTTCTTGAAAAGTGTTTGTCTCAATTTTTTGTTTATTTTCTGAAGTTTCTAATTAAACTATCTTGTTGTTCACAAGTAGAGATAATTTTCCCCTCCCTTTCAGTTCGTGTCTAGTATGAAATATAATGGAGATCATGGGCATCTTTTCCCACAACTTACCCTAGTAAGATATCATACTTCTTATTACCAGGACTTCATATAGAGGACAAGTCATTAACTCTAAGCCCAAGCATCCCTTCTTCCATAACACCTGAAAGAAAACTGCCTTCCAGATGATTCTTGAGGGTGTTAGCCCCAATCTAAACGTACTACATTTCTATCCCATGGTCAGCAAACTCCTGCCTCTTAGCCTTCTGATTCCAGTGTTGCTGAATCCCCAGCTGCCTAAAATGAAAACCATCCTCCTCCTCTACTACAACTTCCTTTTCTCTTATCTCCGTGCACCTCAGCCCTCTCTCTACCACTCCCATTCCCCAACCCTCTGCCTGCCTTCCAGGGTGCTCTCTGGTATTCCCTACTTTATTGTAAACAAATTTCCCTTCATCTTAGACTTCTTCCTTTCATTCTTCTTCCATCTTTAGGCACTTGCAGGGTCCAGGACAGAACCTTAATAATATATGAACAGTTAGGGGTCAAGAGATAAATGATGATCCAGCAAAGGAGACCGAGGAAGAGCAGGGAGAATCAAGAGAGCAGTGTCACAGAAACTCAGAGAGGAGTAAATATATAGGAAAAGAGATTAGTTTCTACAGAGAAATCAAGAAGAATGAAGACTGAGAAAAAGCCATTAAATTGTAATTAGTAACATAGTAATATAACTACATAGCCTGCTCCTAACAACTTATATTATCTAATCTCAACTGCTCGCGTATGGCAACAAAGACAATTTTTTCACCCTTCCCAATTGACTCTTTCTCAATATCCACAGAAGTTGTTCCAAACCTTCTCTTCTTTCCTCGTACCTCCCAGATGAATCTCAGTCTCTCTTCAGAGAACCTCCTCTCATATTTTACTGAAAAATGAGAAGTCCTTCATGACCCCTCTCTTTATCTCAAAACCCTCAACGTCATCCCCCATTCTCTTTCTCTTCACTTCACTCTCTGATAAAGAAGTGGGCTTTTCTCTTTCAAGACCAACCCCTGTTGTACCCTTGATTCCATTGCCTCCTTTCTTCTCCAGTAGGTTGAACATAGATCTCCTTTCCCTCTCTAACATTTTATTTCTCTTGAAATTGTTTCATTCCTTTTGTGCATAAACATGCATAGTTCTCCTTCATCTTTGAAAAATCTGCACTTGATTCTACCACCCCTTCATGATATCATCCTGCATTTCTCTTCATTTTCATAGCCAAACTCCTAGAAAAAGTCTCTACTTCCTCTGTTTTCACTTACTTATTAATATCTTGCAATCTGGCATCTGACCACATCATTCAACTGAAACTACTTTGTCCAGATTAGCCATGATCTTTAAATTGTCCAATTTAATGGCTTTTTCTCAGTCTTCATTCTTGATTTCTCTATGGTGACTAGTCTTTTTTTCCTATATATATTTATTTCTCTCTTGGTTTCTGTGACACTATTCACTTGGTTCTCCTGTATTATTGTTCTTTCTCAGTCTCCTTTGCTGGATCATCATCCATCTCTTGACCCCTAACCATTCATATACTATCATGCTCAATCTTGGACACGTCTCTTCTCTTCTCTTCTCTTCTCTTCTCTTCTCTTCTCTTCTCTTCTCT